>NW_009648340.1:874640-1186396 GCF_000708025.1 Charadrius vociferus
TTAGGTAAGATATTGATATCGACAAAATTTGGGTGTATTCAGATGTTTAACTAATTTTACAGCTGTATTCTCAGATCTTGTCTCACACCCATATGAGTCTCCCCTGATCCTCTTTTGAAACCAGTTTAATCTTCAATTTCACTCCTGTAGCCTGTTCTTTACCACCAGGAGACTGGATCTCTACAAATCCAATTACAGAGCCAGCGTGTTTGTTTATAGAGAGAGGTCCAAATTAGCACGCAGCTTCTCCTTTAAAAGTTTTATATCTATAGCATTGAATATTGATAAAATTTAAGTGTTTCACTCACTTAATGAAGCCCCAGTGTATTTTATTATTGCAGTTTATACTTCTCAGATCAAAAGCTCCTTCTCTTGAGCTTATATTCACAAACTTCTAATTGCATATTACAGAGGGAATAGCAGCAGCAAAGATACGTTTTCTTTATTTCCTCCCTCAATATGAAGCCCATACAAGAGCATTATACTTTTTTCTGCACCCACTGTTGAGGTCTGACATCGGTAATTTAATGTGCTAACCCCGCCGAAGCTGGCTCAGATTGTTTCTGTCACAACATGTTTAAAGAGCTCCATGGTCAATCCCGCGCTGATATGAGAACTGTCAGTCATGCAGTGACATTCTTTGCTGAACAGATGACTGACACCGAGAAGTTCAACTGCTTAAAGTGTCAACTCTTCAGGAGGCTACGATGCAATCTTGGCAGGCGTACAGATTATCTTAATGTTTACATTTTCAACATTTCACTTTATTTTTTTTTATTTTATTACATAGTAACACCAAAGTAATTAAGTGTTTGGGCCTTTTTTTTTTAAAAAAAAAAACAAGCTTGTACAAGTTTACAGTATCTCCAAGTGCTCTTAACAACAAGATGGACCATTTAACATCCAGTGTAGTTTAATTTCATGATAGTTACAAACAATGAAGGTTTTTAATCACTCCAAAAAATGAAATCTATTCCCTGTTTCCAGGTTGGACTCTATGGCTTTTGTCAAAGTAGTAAGTAGAAATAGATACTTTCTAACCTTCACATTTTCAAACAGCTGTTTTAACCAGAATGACTCCGAACTTTTTTGTCCTTTTTTTCCTTCCTCTTTTACAATACATAAAATACACAGCGTTAAGGAATGTTATAAGTTGCTGCTGCCTCCAGCAGCTTCGTGACCTGGGGGTTCCTCTGTTTCAGAGCGATGGACATGGCTGCCACTTTCCCGTTTGCAGGCTCAAGCAGCAGGAAAGCCAACTGCACATCCCAGGGCACACGCAAAAGACACCACCAGGACCTGCCACAGGGAAGGCCCCCACAGCCCACCAGTGCCCAGTCTAACACTACCAGGACTCCCATAAGCACAGAGAGCCCTGTCCCCTCCTCCTCTTGGGCTTGCAGAGACAGGGGGTCTCTTGTGAGAGCACACAAATGACGCTCTCCCACCCCGTGTGTCCCCAGCTCACCGGTTAGTCCAGCACAGTGCTCACTGTCAACAGACACACGCTTGTCCCACAGGCATCCCACACCTGCAGGTGCCCCCAGATACCTGCACAGACCTTCCATCCACCTGATACTGCTACCCAGACCTGGGACCTCCTACTCGCTGATGAGTTTAGCTTGGAGTTTTCTGGCAAATACACATGAATACACTCATTTTGGGGGTGATACAGACACTCACCGCCCCTGCAGCTGGCACCAGGCATGTGGACTGTCACCCATGGTCCCGCTCCAGCCGCCAGTGCTGAGTCCCTCACTCGTCCTGGTCCCGCCAGTAGCTGGTTTTTGGGACAAACACCATACCTCCCCCAGCAGCTGGAAGTTAAAGACACCCACAGACCCAGTTGCTGGCACCATAACCCAGGGGCATCTACACCCTTGTCTGACTCCAGTAGCTACACCCACTTCACTCATGCCAGGCCCCTCATAGCTGTCACTCACACACATAGGATGGGCAGTGAGATCATGCAGAGAGAGAGAGTCTGTAAATAAGGCAGGACAGCTTGTGGTGATCAGGCACGGGGCTCAGTCAGACAAGCACACTGACCAGCCCCATTCTACACATTCCCAGCTTTATTATACCCTTTTCTGAGTGTCCCAGCTTTGTTCCTCCATAATTCCCTTCCCCTAAACATTTCTTTGTAAACTGCATAGTTGCTCAGGCCACCCCTAAGTATCCCAAATCCTCATGTTCTTCATTTCCTCCCTCTTATCAATTACAAAGTCCATGTGGCTCTCTGCAAAGCTCTGCCTGCATTTTTTTGATGGCCTGTCAACTAGTAGTTCGAGACTTTTGGTCTTTGGCATTGCCTCCCTTGTCTTCTCGGGTGGAGTTTCTGTGTTCCTGTTTATTGCTTCCTCCTTCAGCAACACAAAGATCCTTGATCTTATAAGCTCAGTGAAGCAGACACTCCCATCTTCCACATACCTTTACATACAGGACATAAGTCTTGGTATCTATTTATTATTATTCTAATACTTAAACACTTTAACCTGTAAGTTGTTATAAACAAGAGCACCCATTTCTTAGAAATTGTATGTTACCCTTCTAATGGCTGCTTACCCAAGATCTGTCTTTCAGATTTGTTAGCTCCTTCATATAGTTTAGACATTATTTTAATTCTTCATTCTCTCATAGCTTTATTATAACACTAATCAGAAAGCATGGGAGAATATTAAGTTAAGAATTATCTAAGTGCTTTCCAATACTGCTAGGGCTATATACAAGTAAATTAAGCATGTCAGAGCTTATTTTTCATGGCCCTTAAGCTAAGCAGCACAATACAAAAGAAGATGATAACCTCCAAACTGCCTCTGAAGTGCTCTTTCGAACTGTGCCAGGAATTATTTCACTGGAGCCAGAAATCACACGAGGGGCCATTGTATCACTCTAACAGTACAGACAATCAAGACTCAGTACTGAGGTCTCTGCACCATTGAATTCACTGGTACTGAGATAAGCCCTAGGTGTCCATCTTCAGCCAGTAACCATCTTCTACAAACATAGGCTCTGGACAGTCATTCTGCTATAAATACTTTATCCATACTTTATCCTGCTGCACATACTTTAAATGTTAAAAATTGCAAATATTTATATATAAGTAACTTAACTAGTACATAAAATAATTTACTTTTTTAAGTTTGTCTTATTACTATGCTTCATCACAGCCAAAGACAGGGAAAAAGATATAGTAAACTTTGATAATAATAATTTGTTATATTCTATAAGTAATTTCTATGGCTTGAGGTAGCTCTAATGTTTGTATAGCTGCAGAATTTCTTTATTTTACAGAAGCAGCATAGTTTTGCAAGGATGAAGTTCAAGGGAGCTCACTAATTTCTGACCTCTCCCCCACCCTTGGGATATGTCATCTCCTGCCATAAAATGCAATGACATTAGTAAACCTGCTATCAGGTTTCTTCACTCAAGGCAAAATAATATTAAACACCTGGGCCAAAAGTAGGAAAGAACTGCAGCGCGTAATGTGCCTTTATAAACAGCATTTCCAGGAACCACAAATTTTGCTTGCCTGAAGCCCGGTATTGAAATATCCAACTATTGCTTCCATTAGCTATGCAAAGCTCGTCAGCTCTAATGGAGACTTCAATAAATCATACACTTAAAAAATCCACAAACTGAAGTAAGAGAAGTATTATTGCAATAATATACTATTTTCAAAAGGCCTCTGCCAGTACCTACCACGTACATCATGATCAATTACGGCACACTTGTAATTTTTTTTTGCCATCACAGCCTAAAAGCCTCACCAAAATCAGTCCCCACCGTTCATACACCACTGTCACTAATCTTTGCTTACAAAGCCTCCAGTTTACCTTCAATAAAAAAAATGGAGCTAAGTGCTCAGGTCTGTCCTTATCACCTGTATTAAGGCTCCATATATGAAACTTAACATTAAATTAGACTTCCCTCCTTCCCATTTATCATGTCATTCCTTCTGCAGATTTAAAAAGTTTTTTCACCTGCTGGCTCAGCTGTGCCTGAGGAGGAACAGGGCCCAGGGTGGAGTGAAGCTGGGGGTTCACCGTTTTGGAGCAGCTATTTCTGATCATGCACATCTATCATCTACATTCCGATGTATAGCAAAACTCTATGACTTTGTTGTTTCTCTTCCTTTTAAAGGTAATAAAACTTTTTTTTTTTTTTTCATGTAGTAATGTGCATGCTCTTCTGCAAAGCTAACTCATCATTCCCCAGTGAATGATTTGTGGCAGACAATACATGTTTCAATTGTTTGCTTGTGGTTTCAGAAGTCTGTGGCTATTCAGCAGGTTGCTGGCATGCTGCCTTGCTGCACCCTGTGCTCCAGAATAAATAAAAAAAAAAAAAAAGAGAAATTGCTGGAGTGTTCTCAGAAAAATTCCAGGCTCAACTGGAAGCAGCTTCTAGGAGTGAAAAACAATTGGGAGGGAACAAGCAGAAATTATCATCAGGATAAGTGGGAACTGAGAAACTCCTGAGAAGAGAGGGAAGAAGAGTGGAAGAGAGAAGTTTGATTTCACACCTTTTATTTCCATTTGTTTCACCCTACAGATCTGCTTATTATCTCATAACTTAGTCATTTTTCAATGAAGAGGAAAAAATATAAAAGAACAGTGAAAAACATTTCTGAAATCAAATCAAACACCTCAGATAAATAGAATACAAATCTCATGGGTCTGACAAACCAGGAGGAACAAAAAATATGTATTTATTCAGGCAAAGCTATTTTTAGAAATCATTGATCCTCAAATGAGCATCTTGACTATAAGGAAAAATATGATAGAAATGGATTGGTCAGCAGACGATGCCTTCTTTGAGCTTCAAATTCTTTTAAGTGAGAGTTTACAATACTAGTTTCATATGAGATTGTTATTACAAGCTAAAACTGATACATCAGCCATCCTAGGAGGAATGGGCTATAAAGTAATCAATAGTGATACTGTTTTAGAACCACGATAGCACTGGTTGAACTGTAATCCTGGTCAGAAATTTCCAATAAGTGAATGTAAGGAACGTACAATTTAGTAGCTTATACAATGAACAAATATTGAAAGCGTATTTGGAGTAGTAATCCATCATTTGTGTCAAACATGACAGTGCAATCATGCAGTAAATGCATGCTGTGTCAGATGCTACTGATTAAACAGACATGACTGCTGCTGCATCACGCGATTATGTTCCTTTCTATCCCATCTGCTATTAATAACAGATGCAAATGCCTAAGAATAAAAGTAGTGAAGAATTGCAGTAAATACAAACAAGAATAGATGGGTAAGCACATAAAAGCAAAGTGCCAGCATCAAAGTCAGCACCTCATGCAAACCTCATGAAGTTTAACAAGGCCAAGTGCAAGGTCCTGCATGCAGGCCAGGGCAATCCCATGCACAAATACAGGCTGGGCGGAGAACAGATTGAGAGCAGCCCCGAGGAGAAGGACTGGTGTCTGAGAAACTCAACATGAGTCAGCAATGTGCAATCGCAGTCCAGAAAGCCAACCGTATCCTGGGCTGTATCAAAAGAAGCGTGGCCAGCAGATCAAGGGAGGTGATTCTGCCCCTCTTCTCTGCTTTGGTAAGACCCCACCTGGAGTACTGCGTCCAGCTCTGGAGCTCTCAACACAAGAAGGACATTGACCTTTTTCAGTGAGTCTAGAGGAGGGCCATGAAGATGTTCAGAGGGCTGGAGCAACTCTCCTATGAAGACAGGCTGAGAGAGTTGGGTTTGTTCAGCCTGGAGAAGAGAAGACTCTGGGGAGGCCTTATAGCAGCCTTCCAGTATCTAAAGGGGGCCTACAAGAAGGCCGGAGAGGGACTTTTTACAAGGGCACATAGCAATAGGACAAGGGGGAATGGCTTCAAATTGGAAGAGGGGAGATTTAAAATAGATAATAGGAAAAAAATTTTCACCGTGAGGGTGGTGAAGCACTGGAACAGGTAGCCCAGGGAAGTTGTGGAGGCCCCATCCCTGGAGGTGTTCAAGGCCAGGTTGGATGGGGCTTTGAGCAACCTGGTCTAGTGGGAGGTGTCCCTGCCCATGGCAGGGGGGTTGGAACTAGATGATCTTCAAAGTCCCTTCCAATCTAAACCATTCTATGATTCTATGAAAATAAGATAAAATTAAAAAAAAAAAAAAGATAAAGTTGTAATGTGAAATGAGCTAGATTATCAGGAAAAAATCCCACATTAATAACCTGTGTTCTCCTTTTCAACACTTTTCTCTTTAGCTGCTGAACTGATGTTTATGTTTCAGATTTCATTAAAATACTGGAATGATAGAATGACATTTTAAAATCAGACTTGTTCACTTGCTAAAATATGATTTAAAGACCTGTATCTGCCTAACAAAACATATCAGCAGGGGTTTCTATGCCAAGATCCTTTTAAAAATTCACCAGGTTCTTGTGAATCCAACTTGCACAAAGATTGCTAAAACAGAGTTCATAATTCTCCGAATCCATTCAGAGAAAAAAATATGTCCAAATCGACGACAGTTTCTAAAATCCAGTCTGCAGCTGGGGGGAAAAATGTGACCTTTAACTACATTTTCTCTTCTTAAGTGTTTTTTCAGGTGACGTGAAAAAAGAGACTAGATTGCTGCCTTCCTAAGTCTTTGCACAGCTGATTCTCACAGGAAAGGTCTTTAGCCAGTTTTGTCCTATACAAAGAGAACAAGGTATCCTTGAGATCATACTTCTTGCAGTACACATACTGGATTAGTCATTGAGTTGAATACTGGGAGTGGCATCAGCTTCTCAACAACTCCATTTAGTTTTGTATTTGGGAACAGTATAAGACAGACAAGAGAGCATCTGAGAAATCCCTGAGAAAACCTGGTTGTTTGGCAAATCCCAATTTAGTTACAGAGCGTACAGAAGGGAAAGCAAGAACCTATTTGATGTTGCTTGTGGATGCCACCGTAACACAGTCTTTGGGTGCTGCTTGCCACGACTGGATTGCAGATGTACATTTCTGAGGCCAAATCAAAATCCTTAATTTTACATGGGTTTTTCCTGGACAAGGCTATTATTTCTGAGACTGCGGTGCTCACAGAAGTAATTTACACTGGTCTGTGGACAGGTATCTTTTTACATGTATACTTGTACTATGAAAGAACCACTCCCCTGGTTTTCACTTGCTGCAGGCACCACTAAACCTTTTCAATGATCTGCTAACTGAGCTGATTACTGAGTTTGTCATAATCACTTCTGAAAAAAAGGACAAAAAAAAAATCAAAGCATCAGATTCAGATAATCTATTTAAGCTGTGTAAACTTAAATAGGGTTTTTTTGTTGTTTTGTTTTTCAAGACTTAATTGAAATCTGAGATGAATTGCCTGTATCTCTTAGCCTTCAATTGAGGGTAAAAAGGGCCGTAACACCAGTAGCTGTGAGCAGTAGTTTTGAATCTGTCTGTGCCAATCTAGAAGAGGAGGATACCTGCCTGTGGTGCCACATGCTGACACAGTCATGTAAATAAATTTCTGGGTGATAAAATAACAACAAAAACCAGACAATGCATAAATTCACAAAACTGAATGTTAAAATGTCCATATATTTGACTTTTTCTTTTTTTCTATAAAAACTCCAATCAAATGCTGGTTTTAATAGAAGACTCCGCTCTTTTGTAACAGGGGTTTTCACTGTTAGTGAAGATAAAGACAAGCAGAAATATTTTAAAAATCTTAGCTGGTATGTGATAGCCCTACAGGTGGATGTTTTTGAAACTGAGGGTATTGTAGTCCATCTGTACAGAATTGTCACTTAATGGAAAGAGCCTCCAAATTACAAGACATTGTGACAGAAGAAATTGCATCACCTTTGAAAATTGCACAGTTTATGTATAATTTAGAACCCATTAGACAGAAAATGTAGTTTTCAATCTGAAGAATTTTCATTTGAGAAATCTTGTTCCACAATAGTAGCACATATAGTAGTAGTGACCTAGCAAATAGATAAAATGTTCCCATTTTAAGACACCAACTTTATGCTGGAATTTAATTCCTATGTGAACCACTTGATAAAATCAAATTGTCATATCTCAGACATACCACAGAAATGATTTGTGATAATGATTCAATTTCAGTTCATCACTAAGAACCAAAACTGCTCAGTGGAGATAAATTCAACCCCAGAGCATTGCACTATTGACTGTCTGTTTGAATCAAGAACTTCCTAATAGCCTCTCAAGGAACAGTTCAGACACTCTGTCTTCCCGTAGCGGTGTGTAAGGTCCAGCATCCCTCATCAGCACAGTCACATAATCTGTGACACCAAAGAAACCAGGTCAACATGTATATGAACAGAAAAAAAAGAATCGGTAGGGTCTTCAGGGAAGGTTCCAGGTCTCTGCAATTGTGAGTAACAGTGCAATGGACATTTAATCTGGAACAGTCCACAGAGCACTTCCTGTGATCAAGTTGAAGTTTCTAGTATCAAACACCAGTAGTGACAATCAAAAGTAGTAGGCCATAGGGGGAGAGAAGTTCAGGTATGTCCATTTGAGGGCTAATGTCCTAAAGGCATGTGTTTAGCTAATATTTCCTTGTGATGGCAAGAAAGAGATCACATGTTGCGGGAATATGCAAACAATTTCTGTATTCCCAGTTTCTGTTCATCCCATCCACTGTTAGTTCTCCTTTCTTGAGCACAGAAGAAGGTAGCTGTGCACTTGATAGGTTTTTTAACAATGCTAGAAGCATCACACATCCCATTTTCAGCTGTCAATACTCTCCAGGGCTTCAACTAGAGAAAATAAAAGAAAAACAAGACCAAACCAAACCAACCAACCAAATAAAAAGCTCAGGAAAAAGATTAAGCCACAGAAGGGAAATGCTCTGGTGTCAGCAAGTGAGAAGCAAAAGCCCTGAGGCATGGGGCGTAATTAAAATACGGTACCAAACCCCAGAATCAACCTTTTTGAAAATGCCTACTGATCAAGCACCAATGTATCACAGATGTTAACCTGTTAACATTGGTCTCATCCTTGTCGCACAATCCAACAAACTGGGCTTACAAACAGTTATCCACTCCAGATAATATCTGTGTCCTTAACTACACATTCTCTTGTACGATAACACATGTACCTCTTAAAACATGCTCTCTCCTCTGTCCATAACCAGCTATTATCTTGGCTTGTCCAATTTTTTCCTTGGCTCTTCCAGTTTGCCATACTACTGTCTCTTTCCAGTAGTATCTCTGTGCATATTACTCCATCTTTCCCTTTCCTTTCTGCTCTTCATCACCATTTATTCCTTGGCAAACTAATGCAGCTTGTCTTACCCCACAAATACATTCACAGCTTTACCATAGTTAAAATCATCCAGTTAATAAACATCGTCTGTACAATGTGTAGTCTCATCGAATACTGCATAGTTTCCTTAGGAGAATCATTTTTTTTCCTATGGCACTGGGGGCAATTCTGGAGTATTTCAAACAGTAGTGTCTAGGGTAGCGGTCAACAGCAGTGGTAGCAGCTGCTCTCAAAAGAGAAAACCTATCCTGTACCAGTTTTCCTTTCCAGAAAAAAAGTTCCTTCAGAGTTTCCCTTAAGAATTAATGTGAAGGCAAAGTATTTCTGAGCCAAACACTCCTGTACCTTGTATCAGAAACTACCTAACTTATTTATATGTTGGGTATTGTTAAGGGCTCTAGTATATCTTAAATCAAGAATCTCTAGGATTTAGGACTCTTCCCTGGCTCAGGATTCACAGATCAGAGTCCTTCCTTTCGTAGTCTTCAAAAAGCTGGTGGGGATCCTGGTTGCTAAACCTACAGATTAGGAGACTGAACAGAGAGACATTTTTAATGCACCAGGGTGGGTTTTTTTATGTATCCAAGTGTGAGAAGTTGTACAAAGCAGGCTTTCAAAATTCTCCAAGGGATCTTCAGAAAATATACCTAATGGTTTTTTCTATATATTTAACCAGAGAGAAACCTTTACAAATTCCATCCAAGGTCACAAAAGAACAACAACAAAAAAATCTCTAACTCCCACGTATCAGATTAGTTAATCCTAGCAGTAAAGAAATACCCTGCTTTTCTTTGGTGCTTCTTACTTCCAGTTTAAGATCTTGGTAACAGATAGATACAAACAAACAGAAACATATATATTCAGGTCATGGAACAGACCTTATATAATGGAGTCCTGGTATACAACAATAAAAATAAATGCAAAAATTGATGCTAGCTCAAGGTGCAGTGTGTGGGATGGAAGACCTTTCTACTGTTCTCAAAGTTTCTTTTTCCTCTTTTTAGACCATTCTAAGTAGTGAGTTCTGTTTCTTTCACAAACTGTTCTCTGTAAATCCCTTCATATACACCACGATCCTGCCACCACAATATAGTTAAAAGCAACTATAAACTGAAAAAGGTTTTCTGTTGGCTGTGTCTCCACCTACAAGAAAATAAATGAAAGCAGAAGCAATGTACTGTAATGTCAGTATTATGATTGTTTTAATAAACGATGCACTTGGAACAGTATAAATCATTTTCACCTGAATGACTCTCATGGCAACCCATTACAATACTCACTGATTGTAACAACTAATAGCAGTCTTCATAAGCAGTGATTTTTACAATAGACTACTATTATTTTGTACTTTCTAGTTGTAGAATGGTTAGCAAATGGTCTAAGGTCTTACTGGAAACAAAGCATCTTGTACCAGTGGTCACTTCTGGTCACTTCAGTTGTGAATCATAAACCATTCGAGTGGGATTTTTCCTAAGACTAGATGGAAAACAAGAATCCTGAGAGGCAAAACACCGTATCTGTCCATTAAATGTTCTTAGTAACTCACTCCCTAGAAGAGGCAGCCTGTACACTACGCCACGCAATGGATGGCACTAATGCTTCCTCACAGCATAACCTCGCCTAGCCCTGGCGTTGTGGCAGCGGAGGTCCACAGCTGTTCTCTGACAAAAAGCTTAACTCTTCTTAAAAGCTTTCTCCAGCCAGCTTATTAACTCTGACACAAGATTGAAGTGAGGTTCAGGGAGTCATGGAGCCTATCTTTTCATGAAACATTTCTAATAACGCTCTGATGTCATCAGCCATTAATGCACAGTGAGGTTTTGGTTCTGCTGAGAGGGAGAGAGTGTCAGCATTTTATTTCTAAAGCTATGCAATTTAAAATGTTTCTTCATCTTCTCATGTTTCTGGCTATAGCTATAAATACGAAGTGAGGCATATAACCAGAAAAATGAGTAAAAAAATATTTCATTTATAGAGTATTTCTTTATATAATTAGATACAGAAAACACATATAACAATTATGTATTTATTTTAGTAATTGTTTTGGGCTCAAAGGTGGTGTATAAGCAGTATTTCAATTGTACAAGCCTAGCCAGGGTATGAAAATACCTCTCCTACCTAGCTGTGCATGGAAAACACACAGTAATAGGCATCTTCTTGCTGACCTAACATGATTGCCCTAAATCAAGATGGAAAGCAGCACCTGTGGACGTATTTCCCTTTCGGTACAGATCAGCGAGAGGCAAGAGTGGGCACATCCTAGATGATTAACTTATTTCTGTGTGTGACTGAGCTGTGCGAACTGGTGTGTTTTGTAGAAGGCATTAGATATGGTCTGCTGATATAGATCAGTAATAAACAATTCTCCCCTGAACTAAGAAGGCAACCAGAGATATTTGTGGGGAACAGGAGGCAGAAATACAACATGCAGCTAAAACAAGACTTGCTGTTCTAAGAGATGGTCACCACAGAGAAGTTAGCTGGATATAAATTTAAGTGGTGTTTGTAACTATAGACTTCATTATCACATAGGCACTTAACATGCAATATGCATAACCATATGCACTAACATCACTTACAAAACAGAAAAAAAAGTAGTCAGTGAATTCTCACCTAAATGTATACCCTACAGATGAGCTTCTAGTCATAATCAGATGATTGAAAAGGTAGCTTAGCCTGCCTTTTTCAGCCATGCTGTGGCATTTACCATTTCCAACACCAGTACCTGAGTTTTGCTTCCCAACGCCTTTTCAGTCATTTTAAGTATTGCCAAGGGGGCTATACTGCTCACTGCCAGAAACGAGAGCCCATTCATGCATGGGGCTATAACACAAACAAGCAGGAAAAGCATCAGCTGGTGGAGAGCCCTCAATCAAAATGAAATTAAAGAGAAGCGTTAGCACATTGCAGCTATCTGGAATGCTGAAGTAAGAAGGCTATCTTTGACTTAAATCAGGAACAATCACTTTGGACTTGTAGCATTAGCAAAATGTATCCTTGTTTAATCTTTTGGTAAAATGGTAACTGAAAAGTAACCTGCAGTGGATTATTTCCTTGTGTTTAAACCCTATCTTTTCCAGACCCCAACCCCACCACTGAGCTATCAAACGCTGAGCACTTGCTTCCCTCACATGGATCTGGAAGATATTGCCAGGTTATACACCTGCAACTTTAATGAGTAAGTCATTAGATAGGAGTGCAGAGAAAGGCACGATGGGGATTAGTGAACTAATTTCAGCCTTTGCGACAACTGTCTGGAAGTCTCAGCTCCAGCACATGACTGCTAATGAGGCAGCCCCTGCAAAATGGATCGTCTCCGGGCATTACACTTATACTGGTTACTATTGCCCTTCTCCATGATGTATTGCAAGGCACTTGCATTAATTTTGTTGGCTTGATAAAAGGGTATATCAGCAGACTTAACCAGCATGCCTTCTCCACAGTAATTTTCACTACTCATGCTTTAATTTTATCTTCCTAATATCACCAAGGTATTGTTGCAACTTGGTAAATATATTATATTGGTAAATAAATATATATTCTCAATTTGCTTGATACTGAATTTTCCAATTGGTTTGGATATAAGATCCTTATTCATATTTTGGGGTAAAGACAGGAGTTTGGCCACATATTGCAGTTGTGTCAGGCAGAAACAGACTTACCTGTTGTCAACAACAGAATTTTTGTGTCAGGAAATTGGGTGATATAATTAAGGAGACAGAATAGCCATAGCACTTCAAACAGCCTCTACACACTTGTTTAGAAAACTATTGTTATTGCTATTGTCTACAGTTTGTTTTTACACATCTGTTTCAAGTACATCTTGCAACGATAAACATATTTCCTTCTTAAATTATTTCTGTGAAAAAATCTACGAAAACTTGAAAATACATTGCCATCTCATCATTTTTGTTGATTTGACTCAGTGTGCCTTGTGGCTCAATTTTGGCTCATACTCCACTGTAGCTTCTTTTAAACCTGCTGTCTGAAATTCTCTGTTTTCATTTGCTGAACTCCTTGAGAGCAGTCTTACTATAACTGATTGATTCTTTGAATATAAGGAAAAAAAATGATGCTGATAAACTTTAGGAAGAATGTTAAAAGGATGGTATGTTATATATAGATATGGCTTAGGCACATATGAAGATGGAAAAAAGCAGAGGAAATTGTATTTGCTAGTGAACTGTGAAAGGTAACAGAAATAGCTGTGGGGACGAATTATGTCATAAGAAAGAACATTCTAAAAGTTTAGCATTTCAAAAAGTAAAAAGAAGAAGCTAATCACCAGAAGCAATTATTGCAATTAATATGAGTCTCTTCCTGCTGGCCACTGAAATTATAGACACAAACCAATGTTGTTATCTCCTCCATCAAGTCTTTCAAAACTCTCTCTGTTAAAGGCATAAGATTTTTCCTTTACTAAGTCATTTATATGAAAAATTGCAATATTCTGGGATTTCTGAAAAGCATATCAATCACTTAACTCTTATCCCATAGCTAATGGCCTTTCCAGAAGTAAGAATAGCTACTTCTTGAACCTATGCAGCATATCAAGTAATTCTGGGATACTAGCCATAACTGCAACCTGCAGGTTATATTTCCAAGCCACATTGGTTGCTCAAAACATTTACAAAAACACTGTTTAATTCTGTACTCTTCTTCTCTGTTTGGTTTTCACAAGTCTACAAGAAGTTCTCAGTAGCTGCTGATTAAGACAGCTGAGTCTACAGTTGCAGACAACAGAAAAGACCACTGCCTCGTGGTTCCAGTCATACTTATGAGATTCTACTAGCACCAAAGTCCTTTTTACACCAAGCTAATTAGTATTCTAGTTTAGACAAAATGTTACATTAAGGCTTTAAAGGAAAGTTCTTCTGCCATATCAACCATATTAAAAAAACCCAAAACAACCAACTTCTTCAATTTCTAAAGCACAATGTATATGAAATTATGTGTATACATAACACATACATACACACAATGCAAGTGTTCTTTTAATTATTGCCTCCCCACTTATTTGCATTAAGCTTCACTTCTTGGTTTGCCTATAATGCTTGAGGGGGTTTAAGAAGTCAGCTGACATGTCAACCCTAAACTAGAATAGGACCTGAAGCTACCTATTCCTTCATCTACTTTCTTAAATGTACAACGGTTTTATTCTTTTTGGTTTTCAAAGCAGGCTACACAGACTTGAACCAAGCATCAAGGATCACTCCCTGAAGACTTAGAAAGTGGTGAGAATGAAAGACATAGTTATCCTCAAAGTTTCTTACTGAACAGATATAACTAACACCACTTCATTTTTGGATCAAACTCCAAATATTTAAGTGATTTATTGCTCTGGCAGCTAGGAGTATGTTGTCATTTTGACAACAACAGAAGTTCTGCCATTACCTTCAAAAGTGGCAGAAGATCAAGCTTTTCCTTTTAGTACCTTAAACACACAAGAAATTGAGTTTGAAATTGTAGTAGTTTAGAAAGCAAAGCACCTTTCCCTGGCATTAATAAACATTCTGTGTTCTAGGGGATTGTTCTTTGGAATTTGTTATGCTTAATATGTTTTTCCATTTACTCTGTTCAACCAAAGTTTTCGAGTTTTTCTTGCTCTTTGTACCAGTGACCAATTAGGATCAAAAAGTTTTCATTTAAAAATTCTACTGGCTCTGAAAAAAACTACAGACAAGTGCCTGCTTAAGTTGGTTAGACCTGTGCTTTTTTTTAGGATAATTGCCTTTTGTTCTTTATTTCCCTTTATTTCCCCTGCAAAGAAATATTTCTGCTTTGTGTTCTTATGACTTTTCCCTCAACATTAAAATATTAATCTCACATTAACTACAACAGTGTAATGATAAAATATACTCCTTTTGATTCTTATCAGTTGTTCTTACATATATAGCACTTCAGAGATTCCTAAAATACCTACAAAGTATTCCCTTGGTTTTCGTCAGAGCACATTAGTTTTGCCAGGCTGCACCTCTGGCTTGCTACATCTATGTTTCAGGTCTGAGTGAGAAATTACAAAATATGATACAATAAACCTCACGTATATGCTGTTTATAATCCATATTAAAAAAAAAAAAAGCACAGTAATAAAAAATATGCTGAATTAATTTGTGTCAATACGTAACAACAAATTCCCTCTACCAGTACGAAAGAAAAGCCTCTATTATCAAGAGAAAATAATTTTAATAATCTGTAAGAAATCAAAAATAGATATTATAAAACATAAATGTTGAGACAAGGTAAAGTTGTTTGGTTCTGGTTTTGTTTTTTTTTTTTTAATTGTGCTCTGATATGTATTAGACTTGAATTCATGTGTAATTAGGTTCCTACACTGCCAAATATGGTCTTCTGTCTCCTTAAACAAGATTTATACTGCAGTCTGATCTGCATTTAACCTGGAAAAGCAGACAGCAGACCTTCACGATCTCACCCTTTTCACTTCTCTGCTACTTTTTGCACTATACCAAGACAAGAATTTGGGCAGCTGTACTCCAGCCAAGGGAGGGTAGCTGATGTAGCTTTCAGCTGGAAAGATAGAGTTCATTTTTTGCTGGATATCTGATTTCTGCCAAACTGGTTCACTGATTCAATTTCTTTTGACTAACTGACTTTGACTAATTTCTTCAGCTGACTAATACATGTGGTGGAAAAAAACAAGAGATGTACTGCAAAAGGAAATCTGAATAATTTTCATACTTTTTCCACTGTTCCTTTGAGTAAACTGGCTTCTTTTATATCTCAGTGGGTTCATATTGGCCTTGATACATAAGTAGGAGTAAAAAATAATAATTATAAATATATTCTTTTTCATAAGTTTCCTACTTATCTAAAATTGAGAAATTACCTAGTTCTCTTGTAATCCTAGATTATCTCTTTTACCCATACTTAATGGAACATGTCAATTAAGTAGTCCATTAAAAGCATTACTTACAGAAGTGTCATGAATACACACTTTTTTTCCCCATTTTTGTTAGAGCAAAACCCTGTGACATTCATAGACATTCAAAAACCTATAACAAAATTTCCAGATCCTGCTATTAGGAAAGTTCCGGTTTTATGTATATTTTAAAAATTAAGATTATGTGACAAATTACACCTAACTTAATGAGTATTCATTCTACCTAAATCTGTAGCTGCCTATTAGCATAGAGAACTCACAGGAGTTTTGTAAACTTCAGTGTATGAGTAAGCACCTAAATAGTGCAATACTGAATGCTAATAACCCACACAAAGAGAAATAGAAGAGCTGACAGGAATTTAATAAAGCATGTGAATTACACTGAAATGAATGTTTCTGCCCAATGAATTTCACTGAAAAAACACTGGATTTTGCTTGTCTACACCTGTTCTATCTTCTGTTGCTTTATAGTCTGCTTTTGGCTCCACTTAAAATTGCACAGGTGACTGCAGTATGCTTAGTAAATCATAAATGTCATCAAAACACCTCATTGGTTTCCTTATTATATAAGAATGACACCACCGCCTCACCGGTTTATAGTGAGATTAAAATGTTGTTTGTCAAAATTTGCCATTGCTCAATTACAATTTTATGCTCTTACACTCTGAACCTGTAAAGGTTTTAGCCTGGAAAACCTTAGGTCAGTTATGAACGGAAAAAACTAGTGTGTTCACATAATAAATATTAAGTAATTTTTAATTAATGTCATTATAAATCTGCAAAATGTAAAATAATTATATTTATGAAAAGGTGAAGAGGAACAGTTGTGCTCCATGTTGAGGAGTGACTCAAACAGAGCTTGGCCTTGGATCAACAGACAGACTAACTCAGGGAACATTGTGGTAGGCATCTGCTATAAACCACCTGATCAAGAGGAGGCAGATAAAGCCTTTAGCCAGCAAAAAGAAACCTCATGATCACAACTGGTACTCATGGGAAACTTCAACCACCATGATATCTGATCAGAAGGGAATAAGCTTGGGAATAAGAAGTGGGTTGATGACCATTTCTTGATGCAGGTGATAGACAAACTGACTAGGGAGATGCTCTTCTGAACCTGTTAATAACAAAACAGAAGAACCTTCCCAAGGATGGGAAGGCCGAGGGCAGCCTGGGCTGCAATGACTGTGAAACTATGAATTTTAAAGTCTTGGGAAAAATAAGCAAGGAAAATAGTAGAATTATAAATAACAGAATTATAACCCTGTATTTCAGGAGAATGGATTTTGACTTCTCCAGGGATCTTCTTGGCAGGATCCCATTGCAGTCTACCTTGGAGGGTAAAGAGGCCCAGCAAAGCTACTTGATCTTCATGGGCAACTGCCTTTATTCAGAAGACCATCCATTCGGACATGCAGAAAGCAGAGCAAGCATAGCAGAAGGCCAGCAAGGATAAACTCGGACTTCCTGACTGAGTTTAAATGATAAAAAAGAAGTTCCCAGAAGGTGGGGCCAGGGATAAACTACTCATGACAGATAGAGAAACGTTGCTCTGCATGCAGGGATGAAGTTAAGAAAATCTTAGCACAGTTGGAATTGGAAAAAGGGAGACGAAATGCAGGAAGAGGGACTTCTATCTACACTTCCATATATACTCAGGCAGAGAAAGACAGACTGAAGACTATGTGGCACAATGTTAATTGGGACAAGGGATTTAATGATGAAGGACATAGATGTATCCTTCATCTAATGACGAAAGACTGAAGTACTCAAAGGCCTTTTTGCCTAAGTTTTCACTAGAAAGGTCTCCCCTTTGGCCTTCCAGTTCCCCAAGTCTAACAGAGGTCTGTGGGAGTGAAGCATTACCCTTAGTTGAGGACAGTTATGGAGGGCATGGGATTTGACAGGATGTACCCCAGCGCGCTGAGGGAGCTGTTCAGTATCACTCTATTAACTTTGAAACCTCGCAGAGACAGAGGGCAGTTTTTAATGATTGCAAATAAGCAAAAGTTACTCACTGCTTCAAGAAGGGCAAAAAATATGGAGGGAAATACTACCCAGTCAGTCTCACCTCTGTACATGGGCAGGTTATGGAGCAAATCCTTTCAAAGCCACCTCTACTTTGAGTACAGACTGAGATACACGGTACCTCCAGAGGTCCCTTCCTCCCTAAATTATTCTATGGGTGTGATCTGTGCCTAAGGGCAGCACTGTAAACTCATGCTCACAAGTGGAAAGAGGAACTGTCAGTGGTTCCTGCATTCCATATTAGAGATCAGATATTTCCACCCCACTGTTTAGTAGCCATGAGAAACCATAATATGACAGATGGAGTAACAGAAATGTGAGATAAAAAACTTACGTTTGCTATGTTTGAACAGAGAAGGTTGTATTTTCATGTTCTACATTCCTATTGTTACTAATGTAAATAACTCTTGGTATATACACCTGTGACTAAATCTAATCACACCAAAAATATATTAGAATCCATCTTCCTTATTTGTTCTCCAAATGAAATTACTCCAAAGACTAGAAATTGCAAGTGAACCAGAGCAACAATAAATTAGAAATGTTTACATGGTGTGATAGGTAATAAAATAAGCCCTTTAAGCAAGCATGTCTCTAAATTACAAGTTCACGTTCTACATTAAATAAAAAGGAGCCATTATATGACAGCGATCTTCACTATCAGAGTGCTAACAAATAAAACACTACAAATAGCTCATTCTCACATAAGTCCTTCTGAATGAACTTCATCAACTATAGAAAGCTATACAGATATCCATATTTAATCCAATCTCCTTTGAACCTCTAATTAACTCAAAAAAAAAAAAAAAAATTTGTTCATTCCATAGATCACAGTGGATCAGCAATCCTGAAATGTTTGCTCTGTCTGCAAACCAACGGAGGAATATATCAATAAACTAAGAGATCAGTCAACTGAAATCAATTATATGAAAGCTGGTTTCAAGCGAACTTTGCACTTAAGAGAACTGTCTACGCACATCCCAGTTAAGTGAATTCTACTATAATAGCATCCAAAGACTGTTTCTCTGCACGTTACTGATTTAGCTACATTTTTCAAGCAAACTGCAATATGTACTGTAAATCCAATTTCATGGGATGTTTTCAAATTCCACAACATCTACCTTTCAATCGTAAAATATGTATTTTAATGCTTGACGTTGAGCAAATTAGTTTGCTACTGTGCTTTATGAGAATAGACCGTTTTGTATAGCATTATGGTTTTCAGCCTTACAGAGTGTTACAACTGGACAAAATTTTGTTGGAAGTGATTAGAAACCCTTCATTTAGAACGTCAATGGAGAAAGCAGTTAAATTCCTTTTCAGAGCAATGACTAAAATAAAAGACACCTCAAGTTGCAGGCTACACTCCAGGCCAGGCAGTAGTTAAACTCAGGAATTAGGAAGGGCAGATGAAACTGATTGTAAACCTAAGAAGGTACAAAG
This sequence comes from Charadrius vociferus, assembly GCF_000708025.1. Classification (NCBI taxonomy): domain Eukaryota; kingdom Metazoa; phylum Chordata; class Aves; order Charadriiformes; family Charadriidae; genus Charadrius; species Charadrius vociferus. The sequence goes on from NW_009648340.1 coordinate 894,264, forward strand.
AAAATCTCTGAGAATAGGTCTGAGTGCGAACAGACTTGGATAGGTGAGCAAAGACAAGACAAAATGGCCTTTCTTTTTAAAGGCACGTAGGGAAATATTCTTCAGAGAGATGTCTGATTCATCTCTTCCATTTCTCCTTCCATTAACACCAGTTTGCCAATCCCCTCAATACTGGTGTTTCCTTAAATCACATATTTGAATATGAACGTTCATTTATTCCAGAATAACATGCAAAGCACTGAAATCCATTTAGGATATAATTTGTTTACACTAAGAAAGTGATTGTCTACCGTGTGATCCTATTTTGTGCCTCTGTCATTTCACCTTCATTTCTTCTCAAGTAAATTGCTTATTCTCATGCTATAATCATAGTCTCTGCCTGAGATCAGAGCTCACATTCTGCTGAAGCACGTTTCCATTGAAGGCTTCTTGTTTCATTCTCTTAGACTAATTTCTCTTCTTGTAATTTCTCAGTAAGCCAACTCCCTCTCTTGCATCTGTCAACTGCACTAGATCAGGACCAGCCACTTTCTCGCTCTTTATCTTCTCTGCAAAACAGGCATTTCTTGGGTGATTCACAGAAGTGCTGGGAAGCAGCAGGAAACCCTATCACCCTGCTTCAGAGTCCTCCCCCATGTCTTCTGCGGCAGAGCGATGTGACTGGGACAACACTTGTGCAGGAGAACAACACAAGAATTCTGCAAAAGGCTCCAGCAGGTTCCTTCATAAAATCCTCTTTTCTCTTTCGTCATGGGAAAAGTCTTACAATGAGCTTTTGAAAAAGAAGCTAATGCTGTACTGCAGCAGATATGACAGTTAAATTAATCACTCAGTTGAGAAGTTCAAGTACTTTAACTCTTCTGGGATGCCATTCAGGGTTTTCCATATATGAATTTTACGTTTCTCCCTGTCACAAAACTCCTGGAGCTGGTGATTGAGTAATCATATTAGCAAGTCTCACAGATCTCAGGAATTTATATTCACTGTATTACCAAATTTAAACAAACAAACAAACAAACAAACCAAACAAAAAAGGAAACAATTGAGTTCATGAAAATTACATTTTAGGATTACTTTCATCAAGAAATCAATGCCTGTTCAGTACTGCAAATTATTTCCTGGCATATTGCTTTTTTGGAAATTAACTCAAACTACTGCCATGTCTTACAAACCAAGTAGATTTTGTGAATCTGCTGCAAAATGCTTTGGGTATGATATATCAATCTTTTTGCTAAAATGAATGCAAATCTGTCTTACATTCCACTTTTACTAAACCCTGGAAAGGTGAATTGTGAAAGAAACAAAGCAACTTTAGGATGTCAGCCACAGAAATCAAAACATCAAGAACACTATATATGTCCTTATGTGGTTATATAGCCATTTATAGTTGTCATGACAGCCCTTGATCCTTTTATTATTGTTATTACTGCTGTCCCCAGAAAGGTAAATGGGATGTGGGAATTTAAGTGTCAACATCGCTTTTGAAAATGGTATTTAATCATCTGCAAAAAAACAACAGACATAAAATAAAACTCGATGTCTAGCAGAGGAGCACATGGAATCGCGGTAGTTAACTTCCTAGTTTTGACCCTGAAAACTTTGCATGCAGATGCTGCTTAACACACAGCATCTAACCCTGCAGGAGGCTCAGCAGCTCAAGCCTTGATAGGGCTGCACAACTCAGTTGTGCATCCATAAACTATTCTATATTCAACCACTAAGGAGCCTGAACCAAACGATAGCAGAGCATTTGCTGTTGCGCTCCCTCTTTTTGATATTCAGGAGCTAATGATGTGTGCACTCCACAGGATATGGAAAACACAACTTTATTCTATCCTCTGCGTGACAGAATTCAAATAATTTCCATAGTACTCAACACTGACTTCATAACTGAGCTCTTGGCAGTTTTTGCTTCTTCTGTTGAAGATGTATCACTGTGCAGGAAAAATATGAGATTCGTTCACATCCATTTTTTTGTTTTGGTCAGGTCTTCATATAATACCCATTGATTTATGTTAGAAAGATAAGGCCACTGGCAATTACCGAGTTTCTATCCTTACCAGCAGTACAACAGTTGCTGTGTTTACACGCAGTTCATGCCTGAATAAGTATTGTTAAAGAAGAGCTTGCTAAATTAGTTCAGGGAATCACACAGCAATTTCATCTAATTGCCATTTGTCAGAACTTTATTACAATCACTGAATATTTTTAATTATATTAAGAAAGGGAAGATGTCAAGTCATGATTTCATAATATGTCAGAGACTTCACAAAAAGAATCAGTAATTCCATGATTTATCATTTCAAACTACGCTCGCAGTAGCTAATATTGCTTGCTGTTGAAAATTACCATCAGTTAAAGAAAAAGCCTTTGTTGCCTCTTGTGTTATTGCTTTATTATTTATTATTGCCTTAAATATATCAAATTTGACCTGATGATTTCCTTTCTCTGTGTTCAGCTGTACAAAGAATGCAGACAGCTAGCTTTACTAAACACTGAATTTTTAGACAGTTCAGCTGAAGTGAGATGAATTATATGAAGGTGGAGCATCATCAACAACTTCTTTTCACCTGTGTTTTAAAAGAAAGCTGCTGTAACTTAAACTTCTCTATCGTATGTACTCTTAAAAATCCCAATGGATCAGATTGGGACCCTCGGGGATTTAGGCAGAGGAGTGTTTTTTTCTGGATTATGATCAAGTTAATGGGAATGACAGGCATCAGGCAGGAAAAAGATAATAGAGTACATAAAACTCATGCATTGCAGCATCCACTGTTGACATTAGCCTCATATCCTAGCCATTTTTTCTGACCTATATATTTCTTACCGAATCGTAAGTTTTTAAGAGGAATTGGCTTGCAGATGAATAATTCATATACAGCAGTGCATTAAGGTATTGCACGCTTTTTTTTTTTTTATTTTTAACATCACACAGTACTGAACTGACATTATGTCCTAGTAAAATTATCTGAAAATATACTAGAACATATTTCATTGTTCATTCACTGCAAGGTGATTTGAGACTACACCTGGTAGGAAATGTAAATTTGGAACTAGTCAGGCCTGAGATCCTGCAGATATAGGAGTAGATCTGTAGCTCAGTCTTTAGAGATGACAACCCAAATTACACAATAATTTCAGTCACCTTTTCCTCACATGCTGCCAGTTTAATAATTAATAATAATTACTGTATGCAGTAAAAGATTCTGTGAGGTTCAGTTTGGATGTGTGAATTCTAGTTTACGAGTTGATGAAACTGCCATCAAAATGCAAATGCTTCACTCAGAAATGATTTATAAATCTCCTCCCAGTCAGTAATGATTATAATGAAGTAGTAATTAAACAGAGATACTGCTCTGTGGAGATCATTGTACTGCTCTGTTGAGACACAAGGTTAGAAATAAAGTTTACATAAAACACCATGGCTATGTGTCTTAATATAAGCATTTTGGTAAATAACGAAGTTTATATTAAAACTCTTGAATGTCTCTACTGTGGAGCAGCTTGATAATTCAACACAATCTCATACACTAAAAGTAGAAAAAACTGTTCCTGACATCAATATATGATGAGCCCCACCTGAGACAGGGATCGACTTTGCTTTCATTCATTTGATCACAAGATGGCAAGATCCTTAATCACACCCTCACCTAGAAGTGCGCACAGCCTCGCTGACTGGTGCCCTGGTACCCTGTTCACTCCGCTTCGCTTTGCCGCTGCCTGGGCATGTTGGCTCCTGGGGAAGAACTGGCTCAGTGGTGCTGCTGACCACTCACCGGACCACACGACCTGGCACAAGCATTGCAACATCCTGTCCTCCCATGGTCTTCTTCAGCTTGGAAAAGAAGCTGAGTAGAGGCAGAGCAACCCTTTGTTCATCAAGTCACATAGCTTTGCATGTGAAACCAAGCTGCACTAAATTTGCAGCTTATCCACCATTTTTCCCTCTTTCCTCTACACCTGTCCAACACGCAGAAAACTAAGCTCTGGCAATGCATTCTGCATCTAACATTCATTTACAGGCAGAGGAACACTTTAACTGTAATTACTGAATTACAGAAGGGACACTGAAGCTGTACCTTTACTCTCAATTGCACTTTTCAAACACCGTTTGGTCTAAATACTGGCCTTCACATTTATTGACTACTGTATGCCCAACACTGATAATTTAGCAAAACAGTTCCCTGGCACAGAGTTTGGGTTTTTTTTCACCTTTCTAAAATAAATTATTTCATCTCAGGGTGGGGGACAATATAACATTTTGCCAGATAACTTCGTGGAAAGGAATAGGAATGGTAATCAAACAATTTCCCTACTACATTCTGCCTTTTTTTCCCTTTTTTTAAGAACATGGCTCTCTAGTCCATTATGACTTGTTTTACTAAAACGTCCACTCATTTTAACAACATTTGATTTTCTTAGAAGAGTACACAAAAGAATAAGGGAGAAAATACAGACAAGAGTGACAACAAAATCAACCGTATTAAAGTAAGATGTATGTCACCGTCCTTACTGAAGTATTGCAGGATGAAAAACAGAAATTGTAATTCCTATTGAAAATATTATTTTTTAACTTGAGTTTAACATTTTGCTGTTCACAGAGATTACTCAAACTAAGCTACATCTGGTACCAGATAACTTTTTAAAGAAATTCTAAGTGAAATGGCTTCAACAAGCAACACTCGTAGACTGAAAAAAAAATGTGTTCTAATAAAAACATATATTTCTACAGTCAAAATTACAATTATATCTCATGCAGATTCAAAAAACAAGTTGGCCTGCTCTTGCATGCCCACATAAAAGTAAATTGTGTTCCTTCCTGTATCCAAAACTGTGTCACAGTGTCTTTTGTCTCATGCTGAATATCTGCATTCCCTCTCCGGCCCTTCTGTTTAGCTTCCTGCTCCCATACTGTCTCATACTCCTTCATCAACCTTGAAGGCTGAACATCTTTCACCTTTCCTTCTCTTTTCTCTTATCCTTATGGTAGTTTCTTCCCTTTATATTTTTTTCCACTTTGACTCTTCACATTCCCTTCGGTCTCGCTTTCCCCTCTTATCAGACCGTATATGAACTTTGCCGCAAGCACAGTTGTATGAAATGATTTTTCGTGCTGCCAGCAGCTGGGAGAGTATTGCTTTAATGATCCTTCATGCGAATCAGATTAAAAGCCTCGAGCACAAGTGACCTGTAGTCCAGAACAAACCTTATGTTACAGTTGTCATTCTCCACACCTTAGCTTTTCCATACTGTAAAGCCTACATATAACAGGACATACAGACACTGTATATCAGCAGAGATAAATTGAATCACTTTATTTACACTAAATTTAAAGCAGTATATGTCATCCTTGTGTATACCAAACTCATTTTTTAGGACTTTGGTTTCATGAAGCTCAATCAAGAGCTTCTCCTGATCTTTCAGAGAAGACAGTATTTTGTCAGTCTTCCCTTTCTGAGAACACATTCCCACTCGCGCAATTCCCCACGGGCACATCCAGCGATATCGTATTTTCTCACAACCCAGCAGAGCCAGAAGTGACCGTGCCACATCATTCATTTGTAAATCAGAGCATTAAACTTTTCTCAGCTGATACATCAAAGGATTTACAGAGCAGAGAACAAAATAACTCCAGTTGCAAGCATTCCCCTAAGGACTGAAACACCATGTGTTAGCAGATACTAGATATTTAAACAAATGTAAAAAAGGATAATGGTGCATAAAATCATAATAACTCAAGATAAGCACCAAATTAGCACAAGTCTTTTATAAATTAACTGTCTTTATAAAAGCACTCCATTTACTAACAGCTCAGAGCCTCCTATACACCATTTCTGACACCGAACAAAGGTTTTACGTTCCCGGGAGGCTGCTGACTCTATCTGCTGGGTTCAATAGGACACCTCGGCAGCTCTGCTCTACTGGGGTTACGACAGTCTTGTTCAGGCAACAGCAGAAGCCTGCGCAAGAGAACCATTTTCCACAGGTAAATATTGCTCTGTATACACATGCCTTTTACTTACAGGATTCCTGTTATTTGCTACATTTGCAAGGAAAGCTGCTACAAAAGGAAAGCTAAATTTAGCAACCTTTTCAGACAGTTAGACAGCCATTTATAGAAGGTAGAAAATAATTTTCTTCAGATGATTTTCCTAATAGGGCTGTGGTTAATTCCAAATGAGGAGTATGGTGGATTTTGATCCCAGCTCCCTTATACTTAATTGGATGGCTGAGGCTAAAAATATTCCCAGTGGTCAACCATGCCACAGTATAAGATTACATTAAATATTTCAATCATTGGGTTCAGGCAGAAGGGCATAAAAAGCAACAGAACTTAAGTTCTATTATTAATGCTGAATTGATTGTCATATCAGCATAACAATACTCCACGAGTTGCTTGAAATAATAATGCATTTCCTGATACGAACTCTTATTAATATGATTAGGAGGCGATGAAGTAGAAAGTAATGCCCAAAGTGAATTCATGATCATTTCCTGTTCTAAGCCACACTGAAAAATTAATGTTTATAAACTAATTAGACATCCTGCTCTAAAATACTGCGTTCTTAATAAATTCGATACATACAAACATGCATAAATAAAATGGAAACATTTATTAAAGGTCCCTTATTCAATTTTTAAAATAGCTTGGTAAATCTGTCAAATACTAAGTGGAAACAGCAGAGAAAGAAGTCATTAAAATGCAATTATTACTTTGAAATGTACAACAGTTCTTACTGACATTGCAGTATGAACTGCGATATGGCATGTCAACTTCTGGAAACAGTGTGTTCAGGAGAGGTAATGACAGGCTTCACAACTGTATTTAAATGGGTAGTCACATACCAGGGCCATAACGATGATTTGGATCAGAGCTTTATGAAAACAAGTATATACAAAAGCTATTTCAAATGTGTATATTCTTAACAGAGAAATACACATCAATGCAGGTAAATTTTCTAACAACATGTTACAGATTATTATAAGTGTACCAGGCAGTAGTTTCATTTATTAGCATACTGGTAATACTTACAGTGGACATACTGAATATATAAGCTGCTGTATTGCTAAAAACAACAGTATGTCTTTTTATGGAACTTCAAAAGGCTCCTTTTTTAAAGTAAACATTCCCTTCTCCTCCCTTCTTAGTATAGTGAAGATCTGTTAACTGCACCTCTTCCCGGGAGCTCAGAGCGTAGGCTGGAGATTGGCATTTCATTTCCCTGGATAAACTGGGCAGCCTCAGGAAAAGAAAAACACCACAGCTCTCTGACAAGTCACTTGGCTCATACAGCAGCCTGATCATGCGTCTGCACTTGGTTACCTAACTAAGGTTGATGTTTTCCCTATATACTTCTTATAAGGAATAACTCTTTCTTAAATAATATAATGCAATGCTCCAGAGAACTCTTTTAGGCTGAGTATGAGAGACTTTTCCAAAGCAAACCTCCTGAATGTGTAATTTTGGTTGGAGACATAATTATTTATACCAGCTGGACCAGAAGGCTTAGCACTGATGAGAAAATAAGTCAGATTTCTTTTATCTGCATAGAAGAAGTAGGAAGAAACGTTGCCAAAATACATAAGATTTTGTGTCCTTGCTCTTTAAGCTGCTTACTTTCTGTTAAAGTGCTAAGTTTTATTAATACAAAATTATTTGAGATGGTCTGATCAGTATTTAACGAAGCATTTAACAGAAATATGTATTCAACATGCTAACTGGCCAATTATCAATATTTATTCAGAAAACTGCACTTCAAATTGCTAAAAGCAGTCTGTATCTACATATATATATATAAAAAAAAAAAAAAAAAGGTGTTCTGCTGCTGAATGTTTTAAGACACTTTATTCCATTCTTCTCAGTGGTATTCAAATAACTGGCTTCGGTATACAAAGAGAAAGAGGATTGCTAGGTCTCTGACCCTTGATCACAGACCAACTTTAACATACATGTAGTTGCCCCAGGCAATGAAATCTAGATACTAAATTATTTAATGCCTATGGGCTGTAAGACTGAACTAATTTTAGTTTGCTTAGGGCAGTAAAATCTGAAGAGTTCCTATTTTATGACTGTCATCTTCCTATTCACAACTGTTTATCAGCACCAGAAGCTTAGTTTCGACTATTATTCAGGTTGAAATACAAATGTCAGTGTACTGGGTTTGGCTGGGGTAAATTTAATTTTTAACAGAGTAGCTCACATGGTGCTGTGGCTTGGATTTGTGGCCAAAACAGTGTTGATAACACAGGGATGTCTTTGCTATTGCTGAGCAGTGCTTGATCAGTGTCAAGACCTTTTCTATTTCTTACCAGTAGGCAAGTAGGCTGGGGGTGCACAAGGAGTTGGGAGGGGACACAGCCGGGACAGCTGACCCCAACTGACCAAAGGGATATTCCATACCATAGGATGTCATGCTCAGCCATAAAAGCTGGGGGGTGAAGGGGAGGGGTAAAGGGGGACATTCGGAGTTCTGACATTTGTTTTCCCAAGTAATCGCTATGGGTAACAAAGCCCCACTTTCCTGGAGATGGCTGAGCACCTGCCTGTTGACAGGAAGCAGTGAACGAATTCCTTGGTTTGCTTTGCTTTTGTGCACAGCTTTTGCTTTGCCTATTAAACTGTCTTTATCTCAACCCACAAGTTTTCTCACTTTTACCTTTCCGATTCTTTCCCCCATCCCACTGAGGGGAGAAGTGAGAGAGCGGCTGGGTGGTACGCAGCTGCTGGCCAGGGCTAACCCACACCAGTCAGGACAACATTTCTGCTGTAGTATCTTTCTTTTTAAGTACAAATTATAATATGACATCTCTTCAGATACTGAGGACCATTTTAAATATTTTTTTCAATTCAAATGACAAGTTAAAATAAATGGTCCCAGAAACTTTGCTTATCACCACTTTAATACAAATGGAACTCATTTCTCTAAGACTATTCTGTTGATCTCTTTTATATTGCAGAAACAAATGTTTGACGGAAACTTTGATGGAAGCTTGATTGTTCGTAGTTAAAAGGAAGTTCACTTTATCATTCTTTCATCTTGCAGCAGTAACATTTTTTTTTTCTACATATGATCTGGAAGAACCTCTCATTTATGCTTTCCACTACAGTGCTAAAATGTACCATTCTACAGAGCCCACAGAAGACTTTGGTATTCACATTCTGAGCAAATGTAAGCAAGGTAAAAATGCTGAGAAGTCCTATACTTGTGAGTCTGCAGAGCCATCAAATAAACCCTCTTTATGCCTAAGAATTTATTGTGGTCAACATTGGATGTTATCTTTTTTGAGGTCAGTGAAAAAATCCATGCACGGACAGACTGTCTCCAAAGGAGAATAAACAGAAACTGGAGATATTTGCTACTGTGAAACACATAATTGTACACCACAGGAAAGATGATCATTGTAGAAATTGTTAAAGTAAAGCTGTGTTCTGCACACCTTTCATCTGCTAAATCACACCGTGCTGAGCAGCACCTACTGACTGAGCCTCACAAAGAACCCTGAGGCACTTCACAAATGAGCAAGTCACAGTCGGAGGCAGTGGGATGCAAGTTCCAGATCAGACAACAAAGCCCTAAGCTACAGGTCTTCGTTTCAGTTGCATGTTCGTATCATCATTCAATCACTGATCAACCTGAGTGCTTTCAGAGCTGTGATAAGCCATGAAACATATGGCAAAGGATCACAACATAAGGTTCTGGCGCTACTTTATTTAATACCTTTGATCTGTTCCTAGACTACAGTTGAAATCATGCCCTTGAATGTGTATTGGAACTGAGTTGAAAGAACTAATTGCATTAGATTAGGGATCTCTGTTATCATCATACACACTGCTGACGCAGCTCCCAGGAAATATTAGGAAGTCCCTAATCTAGCACCCTTGCCTTCATTGGGGGGGTTGTTACAATCCCTGCACACCAAGAAAAGTATCTTTGACTTTATCTGGTTCTCCAAGTCACTCTTCTCCTGAATGGATCTTTGATTTAAGTTCTGCTAATCATGGTTCTCAATGTTCCTCTTCTTTAATTAGTTGACTGTGGAAATTGCTGTTTGCCACATTCTTATGACAGAAGAGAAGAATATACGATAAAATGGGTATAATAACCTCTATACAAAGTGTGGTCTGTATAGTAATGATTGACAACCTTATTTATATGTGTTCTATACACCATATAATTTTATTTTTATTTTAGGTAAAACAGTATCTACTGTTTTTCCAAATCACATGCTGTTGTGGTTTAACCCCAGCCAGCAAGTAGGACTGTGCAGCTGTTCATTCACTACCCCCACCACCCCCAGTAGGATAGCGAGAAGAGGAGAAAAAGGGGAAAAAAACCCCAAACTCATGAGTTGAGATAAAAACAGCTTAATACAACTGTAACAAAAGAGATAATAATAATAATAATAATAATAATAATAATAATAATAATAATGGCAAAAGAATATACAAAAAGAGTGATGCAATACAATTGCTTACCACGCAATGATCTGATTGCCCATCCCATCCCAAGCAGTGATAGCGGATTCCTGATCCCTGGCCAACACCCAGTTGTATACTAAACATGATGCCTATGGAATGGAATATTCCTTTGGCCAGCTTGTCCTGTCTATGCTCCCTCTCAGCTTCTATGGGAAGCCGGAAAAGTCCTTGACTTAACATAAGCATTACTTATCAAAAACTAAAAGAATATGTTATCAATGTTATTTTCATACTAAATACAAAACCAGAGCAGATACTAGGAAGAAAATTAACTCTATCCCAGCTGAAACCAGGACATACACCTTTTGCAATCTATTTTTATCTTTCATTTTTAATTTGAAATAATAACTTTAAAAGATGCCTACCCTAAGCTCTAAGCTTCCTAATGCATCATCGGTAACAACAGCATGGAAGCTCAGCAGCAGAAAAATAATCTGATCTAATAAATACATTGTCTTAGTTGTTGGGGTTTCTTGTATTGTAAGAGCTGTTCTAGAAATTTCTGTTATATCTGCTATGCCAATATACCTTTAGGAACCAGACCTGCCTTCCCCTAAGTCTAGGAGAAAACTTGTAGTGATAACACCGAAATAAATTGTGACTGAGAATGAAGGTGACTGCATTCGTACTCCAGCTTTTATTGGCACAAGTATGCAGGCAATATTTTTCAAGCCCATCTGTCAAAATCGGCCACCTCCACCCACCTCCTTCCCATAGCCACCTCAGTTAATGTAAGACCGACTGTGCTGGATCAGACCAACCATCCGCTACTTCAGTATTCCATCTCAGACAGTAGCCAATAACAGGTATCGAAGAAGAAGTGTAGGAATGGAGCAAGCAGTCAGTGACAAAGCTTCCTTCATACTCTTTTAGCTTCCAACAACTGCTCAGGGACTTCCTAAGTCATGGGTAATTTCAGTGTATTTAGCAGTCATTGGGGAATTTTGTTACTATTTTGTTGAGAATTTTAGACCCCCTGCCAGTACACATGAATATCCATGGACAAAGTCTGCTTTTTTTGTATAGATTAAGCCTTGGTTAGATATTGGGAAAAAAACAGTAAGAAGAACACATTTGTCAATTTTAAAATATTCTGAGAAGGGACTGCAAGTTGTCTTTGGTCACCATGTGATAGTCTATTAGTGTGGAATTAATGACCAGGTCTGCTTCCTAAAAGTAGTCTGCATTGGGACGTTTGTGTAATAGTTCTTACATGAGTTACAATTTGTTAGCAATCGTGTGCAAACTCCTGCTGTGAATACTGCTAGTAAGGCAATAGCACACCTGATACCTGCATTAATAAAGCAAGAGAAGTAGGCATCTTCAAAGAGTGATTGAGACCAGTGAGTTAGGCAGCATGCAAAGGCAGGGGCTCTGAATCGCTTTCTACCTCTTTCCAAGATGTGGAACCAGCTAAGCCTCTTGATTTCAGAGCTATTCGAGTTTGGTGACTAAACTAGGTAGCATAGGCATCTCATTAGTGTTCTTAAAATGCTCTGGGCAAAGTTGTTTTCTTCTCTTTCAAAGTCTAAAAATGAAGTCTGCGATACTACATTTACTGTATACTAACAGCATCCTCAACGACAGCCAGTACGAGGTACATTCACGCACTACCTGGAACTAACATCCCCACACAAACAAGTCTGTAGTAAATCCTTATCTACACATTTAAAAGCTGTTATTCCATTTACCCAAAATGAGACTGAATTATCCTCCAATTTAGAAGAAAACTATTGAAATGGTGAACCGCTGCTAACACCATGGATTTTCTGCTGCCCAAGTTACAGTACTGTCACTCCAGAGACCTCAGTTGAGCACTGTTCATAGACAACCCACTTATTTATGAACCCTTTTTATTGTAAAAAAAGTTCTTCTCAGTAAAAATAATCCAAAAAAGCATTGGTAAGAATGGAACCTTTTAATCATAAATATTAAAGGCAAAAAACCAAATGTGTAAATTCACCTATATCAGAAATTTAAATTACAGTTTTATTAGACTCCAAGGACAGGTGACAAGAGAATGGAGACAAAAAATAGGAAAGTTAGCCCAAGCTAACTTTTTTATAAGAGAAATAAGCATTCTTTTGGATGTTCTTCTTTTGTTGCATCCTGAAACAATGTGATAGCAGGCTGAAGGTCCATTGAACCTGTCCCCCCATACCTTCTCGCCCTTCCTCATTAGCTGTATTTAAGCTAAGCTGTAAAATGGAATCAGTGTAGTTTTATCGTTACTTGTGGAAATTATTCGTGTTGATTGAGTAGGCATTTTATATTTTATTTCACATTTAAAAGGAATTAAAAGCATTCACATATTTGAATTAAAAGTGTATTTTTGATCTTCTGCCCTAAATTCCTTCAGATTTTATACATTCATGTAATTTATGCTTCACTAAGGAGTTACCATAGTCTGTTGTGTCAAGATCTGTGTGGGAAGGATTGTGTTTTCAGACTGAAGCTATTACCCTCTCAGAATTGCTGTGGACCTTCCTCTCACTGTGTTTGTTATATATGCAGACCAACTCCCCATCTTAAACTGAAAGAAATTGATGGCAAGTGTTTCTGGATATTTCCTGGCAGCTAATAAGGTTCTTAAACACAATTTTTCACATCCACATTTCATAAGGCATTAGTCTATGTTATAGTATCTCTTACATGTATGCATTTCTTTAATTTTAAAAAACTAAGTCTTTGTTGCAGCAAGAAATAAGTACTATAAAGCCATAATACCTGGAACTAGCTTCCAGAAATTACTGTATACAGGCATGGTTAGAAAGGAGAAGTGACATACATATATTTTTACAGTAACTGAGTTCTTTTAACCACAATAATTTCTTAACATAATGGCATGGAGCTGTTAGCTCCTATAATGCATTCTCTCAGCTCACACAAACATGGAACACTTTGATTTTAGTTTAATAGGAAATACGATATTTATCTTTACAGGAGTGTGAAGTCAGTTATTTGCTTTCAGAAAATAACTATGAGCAAACATACATGCAATTAAGGCATTCACAATCTCTTATCAATATATTGACTTGGACAAACTCTCTCTGGCTGAGTAATTTAGCTTTGATACCCATTTAATATTTTGGCCACTGCTAAGATTCCAACAAAGGTGTTAATTAGTGCCAATTGTGAAGCTGGTTTCTGTGCTACAGCCATCTGTCTTACAGAGACTGAATCATTTAATTATTTTAAGGTGCAATTATAGATGTCTCAAATCATTTAAGATCAACCATTCATTATTTTAAAAAACACAATGCTGCAGTCAGATACTAAAAAGGGTTTTTTCCAGACAATATGGTTTGAATGAGACACACTAGTAGTGAAGTAGAGCCATTACACTTACAACCTTATAGTAAAAGTCAGAGATGAGCAAAACCAAACTTGTCTAAGAGTACCCATAAAATGCAAACTTGTGGAAAAAACAAACTCAAGAGTACTTTTTGTTTATAATTTTAAAATTTCCTCAGAGAATGTTGGAAATTAATTTTGTTATATGGAATTTATGTGCAATTATTTTGAGTGTTGACAGCATTTTTATGTAGTAGTGACAGTATGTAATTATAACATCTTAATGACATGCCATGATAATAAAACTGGACCATACCTGAAAAAAAAATTAAAACTTTAAATGCCTAACTCAGTCCTGTGAAGAACTTTTTCCTCATATCCATCCTAAACCTACCCTGGTGTAACTTGAGGCCATTTCCTCTTGTCCTATGGCTTGTTACTAGGGAGAAGATGTCGACCCCCACCTCTGTACAACCTCCTTTCAGGTAGTTATGGAGAGCAGTATGGTCTCCCCTGAGCCTCCTTTTCTCCAGGCTAAAAAAAACCCAGTTCTCTCAGCTGCTCCTTATAAGACTTGTTCTCTGAATCCTCCTTGGAGCTATACTAAGGCACATGGAGCACATGGGAGATGATTCAGGACAGCCAGCATGGCTTCACCAAGGGCAAGTCCTGCCTGATCAACATAGTGGCCTTCTTTGTGACTACATCAGTGGACAAGGGAAGAGCTATGGATGTCATCTATCTGGACTTCTGTAGAGCCTTTTACAGAGTGCCCCACAACATCCTTCTCTCTAAATTGGAAAGGTATGGATTTGATGGGTGGACTGCTTGGTGGATGAAGCTTTGGTTGGATGGTCGCATTCAGAGGGTAGTGGTCAACGGCTCAATGTCCAGATGGAGATCGGTGAAAAGTGGTGTCCTTCGGGGTCCATATTGGGATCAGTACTGTTTAATACCTTCATCAGTGACATAGACAGTGGGATTGAGTGCACCCTCAGCAAGTTTGCAGATGACACCATGTTGTGTGGTGCCGTTGACACACCTGAGGGACGGGATGCCATCCAGAGGGACCTAGACAGACTTGAGAAGTGGGCCCATGTGAATTTCATGAGGTTCAACAAGGCCTAGTGCAGGGTCCTGCACCTGAGTCAGTGGACCCCTGATATCAATACAGGCTGGGGGGTGAAGGGATAGAGATCAGCCCTGCTGAGAAGGAGTTGGGGGTACTGGTGGATGAAAAGCTGCACATGAGCTGACAATGTGCACTTGCAGCGCAGAAAGCCAACCTGAGCTGCATCAAAAGAAGTGTGGCAACAAAGGGCTGGCGCACCTCTCCTATGATGACAGGCTGAGTGAGTTGCGGTTGTTCAGCCAGGAGAAGAGAAGGCTCCAGGGAGACCTTATTGTGGCCTTTCAGTACCTGAAGGGGGCCTACAGGAAAGATGGGGAGGGACTCTTCATCAGGGTTTGTTGTGATAGGATGAGGGGTAATGGCTTTAAACTAAAAGAGGGTAGATTTACACTAGATATAAGGAAGAAAGTTTTTACAGTAATGGTGGTGAGACACTGGAACAGGTTCCCCTGAGAAGTTGTGGATGCCCCATCCCTGGAAGCGTTCAAGGCCAGGTTGGAGGGGCTTTGAGCAACCTGGTCTAGTGGGAGGTGTCCCTGCCCATGGCAGGGGGGATGGAACTAGATGATCTTTAAGATCCCTTCCAACCCAAACTATTCTATGATCCTATGATAAATACTAGAGACCAAAGGAAAAAACAGTGTAGTTAATTCTACAGAGGAACAAAATAAGATTTTATTTACCAAATTCTCTCTCCTCCTTTATCTGAAGATAGGTGGCACCAAAGGGAGTCCCCTTAACCTTTTTAAAATCAATAGAAATGTAACATGTATTTAAAAAAAGAGCTTTTATCTGTTGTTTAAGTAATAAAAAACATCTGTGGTCAAGTTTGGGGAAATTCAAAGTCGATTAGAGATGATGCTACAGGACACTCTATAAAGCAATAAAAATTCCCTTAAAATAAAAACCAGGGTTTAAAATTTTAAATAATGAATAATTTCATCCAGCCAACATAATAATCAGGCTATTTCTATGTAAATCAATTCATAATTATTAATATCTCTTCACTCCTGAGTACAATTTTGCAGAAAACATTTTTCCAAAACACTGCAGAGGGGGAAAAAAGAGTTATTAATAAGTATCTCTCTTAACCTCTTTTGTTAAATTAGATAAATCAGGGGAAATTAAAATCTGTAATGAAATATGAAATTC
Source organism: Charadrius vociferus (assembly GCF_000708025.1). Taxonomy (NCBI): domain Eukaryota; kingdom Metazoa; phylum Chordata; class Aves; order Charadriiformes; family Charadriidae; genus Charadrius; species Charadrius vociferus. Next base: position 910,322 of record NW_009648340.1, read on the forward strand.
CAAAACAAAAACTCTGGCAAAGGAAGAAAGTAGTTTTGACACTGGATTAAACGGACTCAAACTAAGCATAGACCACTCCTTTTCTGCAGGGTCAGAAAACTGCTTATATAGACATGACCTTTCTAATATAATGCAGTGGTAGGGTTACTTGGATAATTTTGTGACAACACATATTTAAGCACTTTTGTGCTCTGCGCTGTTCTAATCTTTGAATAATGTCCTGGCCTGTAATGTTGTTCCCTGGACTTCATGCCCAAGTTATCCTATTGAATGCAATGGGCTATTTTATAATGTAAATATTAACCCCTATGTCACCATATAAATCTATATTTTTTATTTGCATAGCACAAGTCTCTCTGCTTAGCCTGGAGCATATACAGGGTTTTATAGCTCACTGCATCTCACAGCTGTCTGCAATATTTCAGGTTTTCTACAGTATGAATATATAATATATATTCAATACATTTTTACTTTATTTCATTGATTAGCATCTGAATACTTTACCTTACATAGCTCCTAGTCCCACAGACCAAGTAAATACTTCCCATGGAGTGTTTTCCCTATTTGATAGAAATAGAGGATGGTATACATCCAATTAAAGGCTGTTGTACACAATGTGAATTAATCTAAACTGCCTGAAAGGCAATGGATAGAAAGATGCACTTTCACAATAGGATTCCGCTTAAATTGAGGTAAACATCTGAAACAGGTTGGATGAATTGTACCTTACTTTATTTACTGAATATAAAGTGATTCTAGGATCATGTAGACAGCTGTACTGTACATGTCTACAGCTACCTGAGGTTAATTCTAACTGGGGGGTTGGCAGGTCAATAATAAAGGTGCATGTTATCTGGGATGCAAAACTAGAACCAGGGACTTGGATCTCAGGAAGGTCACTCCAGACTGAATGGGCAGAGTTCAACAGACCTGAGTTGGGATCCAATGGTTTATGGACAAATAAAAGGCAGCAGACACAGCTGCCTGAAGATAGTATTGTGTAAATGCTATGCTCAAAGTGGAATCTTTCTGTCTCCAGACAATGTACACAGGGCAGCAAGTCGCTGCGTCCATCTTTTGGCATTTCTAGGCCTGAGAAACAGCCTGAATGTCACTTGCGACTTTTCTATAAAAATCTAGGTATGCTGCAGGCTGGCAAATGGACAAGACAGGAAGATCATTCTCTTAGGTCCCATACCTTCATGCCAAAATCCAGGTTATCAATCTTTAAATATATTGGACTGAAGAACTTCGTCAGTCATCAAATATTTTGCAAAGCACCATGAAACCTTTCATCATCTTTTAAATTGAAAACTGCATGGGGATTGTACACTTTTATAGATCATGAAAGATCCTGCACAGGTGATGACCCATCTAGTTTGGTCCCATGATTTGCACAGCAGTAAAAACGCAGACTACAATGGCTCAGCTTGCTCGTCATTGCACAGATATCCATACTTCTCATAAGAAAGACAGTCTTAGCCAGCAAGTTTTGGAGTACTCTGGGGTTGGGGGCACCTGTAACTCTTCTTATTAAAACTCTACCACCATACAGGAAGAAGTATAAAAGAAGAAAATACCACCACCATCCCCCCCCCCAAAAAAAAACAAAACAACCCAAACAAAACACAAAACCTCAAACAAAACAAAACCAAAAAAAAGACAGGAGGAAAATGACACAGGAGCTCACAGGAGCTTTAAGGTGAGGGCAGTTGCACAGAAATGGCAAAAATCACATTCTAGTCCATATTACTACATTTTTGTATCTTATCAAATTGATCTTTAATGCAGGTATGGAAGCTTCCCATTCCCCAGCGAGTACTCGAAGGACTAGACACACAGACATTTTCAGTTTCTGTATTTTTTGTTCTAAACTAGTAAATCCTGGACTCCTTTATACACTATTATAAAGGTTCAAAAATTGAATGTGGAGAGGAAGAGGAAATAAGAAGTATCTGAGGCAGTTCTGAACAAGCTGGCTGACACGTACCAGAAGCAAAATAGCAATACAGCACGACAGAGCTAATTAACCCTGGTCTGCTTGTGGTAGCAGGGCTGGTTGATTCAGAAATTCGAGCAAGCTAATTACCAAGCTCTGAATTTTTATACAGATTCCATCCAGTGATGGTCTGCTCCTTATTCACATGAAGGAATCAGTGTTTAGACCTCTGTTTCACCATATTTAATAATTTTGGCACATACACTACATCAAGGCTTTATCAGATAGTTTCTATTTGGTAATGTTCAATAAAGAAAAAAAAAAAACAACAAACAAACCAACCTCTTTTTAGTAGTTTAATTTAGAAGAATTTTGACTCCAAGTGTCATATGGAGGGAAGGTAGAGTTTGCTTATTTGGTAATCACTATTTGCTTGAACTATTTGCTGTACACTTTTGTTATTGACAGTTGTAAAAAAAAACACTTAAGTTTAAAAGAGTATTCTAGCAATTAAAACTAAGTAAGCTTAAAGACCCAGAGAACACACTTTAATTAGCTTATATATGCTATACTCATTAAAAAAATTGAGATCTCAGTATTGTACTTACTAAGTCTCTTTCAATTAATTGGGGAATTATGCTATTGAAATAATTGCATTAGATCATTTCCAGGTATTAAAAAACCCCAGAAACTTCATACAACACATAATCTATTTGAATAATTCCTTTGATTAGATCTGATTTGTTTTACAAATATATGCCTATTTTCTATGCAACTTTTACTTCTCTACTCTGGATACATTTGAAAATGAGAGTTAGGAAAAGTCACCCTCCAGAATTTTCCAGTTCCCTCCAGGAAACAAGTGGTTGAGGTTACTGTCTCCACTGCGAGTAAAATGTTAATTGCCACAGAATCTGCAGCATATCTCCTCTGTTTTATCAAAGAGGACCAAAGGAGGCTACAGGAGCTAAACACCCAGCTCACCTCCAACGGCAACAAAAAAGGTCACAGAAAATAGGGTGTATGCCAAAGCCATGGGAAATATAATGAGTGTCTATGTAGAACATCCAGCATTTTGCAGAGAATGACATTATTTCTATTAACAGGAATTGAATGTTTGGTTGGGTAGGTTTTAAAAGTGGGTTATGTCTCTGTAGGTGGTCTGGCAAACTAGCAGTAAAGATGCTATATGTATTATATATGTATTAGAAAAAAATATTGAGGATCCAACTATGATGATGCTTAGGCATTTTTCTAGTACAGAGAGGGATCAGCTTTAAAATCTAACGTAAGGCAAAGCTTATCACAACCATGTCATCCTTTCGCAAAGAGAAAAGCACGTTTGTCACAGCTGGCTCACTGTACACAACTGAGTTGCATCTTTGATACATTTGGACCATTGTCACTGACCAGATATTCATATTGTATGTCTCTTCTGGATAGCTGTTAGATGCTGTTTGTTAAAAAATTAAAACAATGAGGATCTGCTGACAACTGTCAACCCAATGCTTGGACACTATTACTAACTGTCCTGATAATACAAGCACCTTCTACTTCCATGGGAAACTAACATTCTCTTAATTATACTGAATAGGGATTTCACTTCAATATTTTTACACAAGCTGTTTCAGATCATTGTTAACTGTTAGTAGTAACAGTACAACAGACATGATTTCTGGAAATGAATGCCATCATATCCAAAAGATATATCATTTTTGGGTAACAACTCTGAGTATTCTCCTTCTGAGATCTATCCCTGATGGCTGACTTTATCACATATCAGCATTTTGTTTTGATGAAGTCTTTATTTTACTCTGTTTTTCAGGGAAGTCATTTTCATTGTGTCCATAAGGAGTAAAAGAGGTGATCTGATGATTCAGACCAAGAACATTTGTCAAGGTTCATATAGTAGAATAAGAATGTCAGTAGGGAATGACCAGTATGTGTCTCATTTTATTATCTAGTAGAGAAATCTATTAGACCTAAGTTCAGCTGCTGCCTTTGTAGGTATATTCCGCTATGATTTCAATGGGAGGGAAACCAATTACACTGAAAATCATTTTCAGTGCCTTTATTTCTAATCAGTTATAACAAGACAGAATACATATTAAACCTGAATAGGCTGATGTAGGAAAATATTAGTATTCCCCATGCAATTTATTATTCATATTTGAACAGATACAGGTGCTGGACTACTTTGCTTCAGGCTATTCTATCTTCTTTGTTGTTCTGTATTCCCCTTTGACTATTGAACATAAATAAAGGAGCGATTTCAAACTAAACATAAGTTACATAAGTATTACTTTCTTACAAACAATGAATAATAAAATAATGGAAAGTGGAAAATATATGTTTAAAAAGTCTCAGTTTCATGTAGTGTATTTTTGGAAAGGTTTTTTTTGTGTATTGTCTGAAAATGTGAGTAATTGATAGTTAATGTATGAATACACAGAATTAAATTCTGCATTTTAGCAAAGCCTTTATGCATGTCGAAAACACTTCACTGTCTATACTATGAGATGTAGTCTCCAGATCTGAGAGAATACTGACTTAATCTTACTTATTGTAGTTAACAATTGAACAATGCCTGTGATAAAGACAACTATATTGACTGGGAGAGCAGCTTGAAAAAGTATAATGTAGGAAGAAGGAACAGAGAGTGCAACATTTTTGAAGCCTAAACCAAAACAAATGTGTAGTAATAAAACCTACAAAAGTAACTACATGAAGAGTGTGGGAGAAGTCACAGAGCAGGAGACGAACTGTAGAGAAGCAAAGTTGTTCTTTTCAAAGCAGGGGCCCAGGCAAAGTCTAGGACAGCAGAAAAATGAATGTTTTCTCCAGAGAAAAATGAGTGTCTGAAGTTATCCTTAAAATCTTCTAAAGTGTGAGAGGGAGTAGTTTGTTACAAAAGAGTAAAAAAAAAATAATCATTAAAATGGGAAGATGTAATAGTAAAAAAATAAAAGTTAGGGTATGAATTCAGGAATAGGTCAGCCGTACAAACTTCATTTAACTAACTCTAACCATTGTGTTTGCATTCCAAGGTGATGTCTTTATAGTATACATAAACTGAAAATGTCATGTTAATGAAGAATGCTATTGGGAAAATACAACCAAATCTGGGAGGTATAGATTTATAAGTAATGTTTGTGTTTATTTGTGATTGCTAAAGGACTCTGAGACTGAAACTGTGATAAGCAATCTGTTTTAACTGTCTTTGGAAACTGTGGTTCTTTATGTTATGTAATCAAATACATATGAATCTAAATTGTAATAGCAGCTCTAAAATTGAGAAGTATAATTCAATTTAAAAAGTTATTTTTTTCCATGGGGAAACCTTTTCTGCATTAATCTAGACCAGCACTGCATTTGAAGAGATTTGCAATGAATCATAACTCTTAAATAGATATCATGGTAGTAGCATGCATTAGCAGTAGTGTACATTCAGCATTCACAATTCTTCATAAATGTAATGCCATTCATTGGGTTTCTGCTATTTAAAAGCTGGATTGATGCTGACAGCATCAATTATGTATTTTTTTACAGCTGTTGTGGTCCTAGCATCATCTTATGTATTATTGCAGAGAGCACTCTTTTTACTCATATGTGCATTTACATAAAAAAGCTGAAATCCATGTAAATAAAAATATGAAAAACGCTTATGCTGATGACACATCCAACAGAGAAAAAATGCATACACACATGTTTAAAAGTGATCTCTAAAAATCAAGAAACAGCATAAAATAACATCTAATTAAAGCTGTTACCCAAACTCAGGACATTTATAGGTGAGGCAATTAAAGTCAGCAAAGTATTTCTCTTATTTAAGTACCCCTCAAAGAGCCATTACATTTCAAAAGAGTACAAAAAAGTTGTCTCAGCAGTTGATGAGTCATTTGGTAACTAATAAGGGTTAGTTCCCAAACCACACAATTAGCATCATGGAGCTTAGTCTATCATATTTTCAGACTGCAGTTGCAGATCAAATTGAAGAAACTTGCTGGTTTTGTTAAGAACCTGGAATCCACTTTTCTAAGATGAAGTAGCAGCCAGATAGACTGCAACAACCTGAAGGAAATGTATTTGTTACTGCAACATGCAGAGAGAAAAATACCCATGATTATTCAGCTGAACAAAACAATGAAATGTAAACCATGTATATGCTGGACGTTCTTTTGTTTTGTTCTTTGTTTGTTTGTTTGTTTATCTACTAATAAAATTTATATTGAGTCTGAATATCTTAGTAATTTATTTATTTCATTACGAGTTTTGCTGCACTGCGAATACTAAAATATGATCCTCTGTTTTCATTTTTGAGGGAATACTGGCACAAAGTTGCTACCATGAATGCATCCGTCACTCTTCAACACTATTTAAGTAAATTAAATTTGGGGTTTAAAGACCTTAATCTGCTAGCTAAACCACGGCAATAACGTTGCTGAATGTTTTAAACCATTACTATGGATTGGGGGAGGGGAACAGCTAAGGCCTTGAAAATACAATAAAATAACTAAAGTTATCTTTTAATGATACAACTTAGCTCTTTATTTCCTGAGAAGAGGGTTATTTCTTTTTAATAAGTTCCCTGCCTATATGTCCTTTAGACTAGACTGAAATTGTACTAAGGTGGTGGGAGAAAATGAATGAAATGAAAATGAACACTGACAAAGGGCAAATTACTGGTAAAACTGCACCCACCATCTGATTCAGTGCTTTCTGAAACAAAAGACATACCAAAAGAGAAAAGTACAAATGGCAAAGACTGAAAACTCTTAGGGTTTTAACTACTGCACCACTCGTGATGGAAAACATACAGATGGCCCACAATTGTATGAACTACTTATTCACCACGTTTTTCAAAAGAAAAAGCTAGTAGATGGTTTAAAGAATGAAGGTGTTACTGGTCGGTGAGCACTTGAGGTGGCAGAAGGCCCTCAGGGGAGGGAAGGTGCGGGGGAAGAGCAGGGCTGCTGGGAAGGAAGCTGAGCTTCAATCGATGCCAGGGCACCCAGGGGGCTTTGATCTGGATGAACAGCTACATCACCTGGGTGGATCTGCTGAATGGATGTGTAAATTCTTCTCCCTGAGTTAACCATGAGTGTGAATGTCTGCTGAGCTAGGAACACAGGCATGGGGGACACGGAACACCAGGCTCTAGGGTGGAACTTCAGCCCATGGAAGTGGCTAAACCCAGCCACAATACCCTTTGACTGCACCCAAAAATATTAAAGGCAAACACCCTCCAGACATGTTGGCAAACATGCCTCCAGACGGCACTTGGGGAGCGCCATTGTGTTTAGCAAAAAAGTTTAGCTAAAGGACTAATGAGGCAACCACTACATAGGCTACCCACTGCCACGCTGGGAGAGCTGGTGGCTAGGACCAGGCTCTGGCAGCAGGACCGCCCGTTCCTGCTTCCCATGAGCAGTAGCAGAGACGAGACACAGCATGCAAAGTCACTGAAACCTGCAGGGAAGCAGCAGGGCTCCCAGCTTTATTTCAACAATCTGTGATTCTGTGAAAATTTTGTGAGAACTGCCTGTGAGAAACACTCTGCCAAAACAAATTGTAGGCTGATGCCATTTTTCTCAAACAACGGTACAGCACACGTCAAAAGGACAACGCTTTGGTAATCTATTCAGGAAACTTGGCAAGTAGATTATCATGTAGTGGTCCCTCAAATTGTGGACCAGTAGGCTGGAAATACATAGTTACAGAAGTAGAAATAGTTGGGGTAGAGGGAGTGTGTAGCCCAACCAAGCTGCATTGCTGGTTTAAATCAATGGTTTGCTACTTGTCCTGAGAAATCCAGTTTTATAGGGGATCACACTACAAACAAAGAAGAGCAAATAGTGTGCTTCAATGTACAAAGGACTTTCCAACCTCAGAATACAGTAGAGTGGTGAAATGGACTACTAAAATAATAGCTACAAAAGAGAGTTAATCAGTTAAAATCTCCAGGAGAGGATCCCACTTGTAGTAAGTTGTAAATTCACTAATAAGTAACAAACCCCATGGTAAGTCCCGTTCATAATGGGTTCATGTCAGTAGCTGCACAGTTTCCTATTAAAATAGAGGTAAAAGCCTATCAAAGCGCTGGAGATAAGGTTTGGTTAAACATCCAACTGGGGATCAATCTGGGTGGCCGTTTCATAAAAGAAAAAGAGTATGTGATGCTGTAGACACTGAAGGGAGTTATTTAACAAAAAACGAGGCTTGGATTACGTCCAACACCTGGTTGTCTTCTCTTGAAGGAAAATGTGATGTTATTGCAATACTGAAGGTTGGAACATATACCCGAAACCTGTCTCTAGCAGGTTCTATACTTACATTAGGGTTTAAATGTGTTGCTACATCACTCCGTTAAATCAAAATCCCATGTAATGTCAAGTAACTTCGTATAAGTAATGTTGGTATTAAACACTAAAGCCTCTATGGGTGGAATATCTAAAAGAGCCTGGGCAGAAAGCACTGGACTCTGATGTAAGGTGGGAAATACAAAGGTTACCTACTGATTGTTACAGAATTATACTCTCGGTTTCTAGATAAAGAAAAAAACGAAGAGGGTGATGAAATGTACCCTTGCAACCTGTTTTAGATAACCTTTCAAGATGATGACGATGAAGTGCAATCAATGTCACGGTAGATTCCAAGGTTTTAGAAGAGAGTATAGATAGAAGACAAGATGATAAATCCTTCTTCAAGTTTGTTTTACCTGGTATCAGTGCCAAATTATGATGTCTCATTGGGTCTTTAATTACCCTCTAAAGTGGAGTGATGGTGGAATTGTCTTCCTCTCATTACTCATCCACCACAGGAGACCAGGACTCATCTTGCTTACCAGACAAGATCTCTATGTGGGTTTTACATTCCAACAGATTTTTTCAGTCTTTCCTTTCTAATTAGCCTTTCCTAGCTCTTCAAGAAAATTTTGTATAATATGCCAAATTTAGCTCTTATTATTTTGAACAACTTGTTCAAAAGACAGAATGTAGGAAAAATAATAAATATGTTCTCGACCATATGATAGGTGAGAGATAACAACTGTCTTGGAAACATAAAAAGTAGATACATTTTAAATGTACTCACAGACTGACTGTATGGTGTTTTACGTGTGTCTGACAAGACTCAATTATATTTATCAATAAAACACGGAAGGAAACTTCATTTTAATTTATCTCTTTATTATTATGAATTTCATTAGTCATAACTGCCTTTCTGTTTCAGCATGAAAACATAGAGCATGTTTCATTTATCTTACTGATTAGCACTGCTAATGAAGAACCTGCCCTGTGTATGAAGTTGCCCATTTATAAGAAAAAGAGAGGAGCTTTGTGAATCACTTTACAAAACATCCCTAAAAACATTCCCTACTATGTGTTTTTCTTTTTTCCTTTAAGGAATATAAATACAGACTTTAGTAGGAGAACCAATGCATCTGGTCAGTGTCATAAACCTCCACTGAAGATGGAAATTAACAGTGTGGGGAGCAGGGCTTTATACTGACAGGAGCCCTGCTGGAAATCTAAAATTCAGAATTCTCTTAAAAGATTCAACACAAGGGTTTTATCATCCCTCTCAGATAACCTTCTGGGATTCCTCTCCTCATCACATGATTTTCTGCATAATACATTTATTGAACTGCAGGAAAGTGGAAGAGTGCAGAAGGCTACAGTGGTTATCAAGTTACTTTAGCAGTGCTGGTGAGAAGCAAGTGTTTACCCTTGTTTAAACATTGACTTGTAAGGTTTTCATCATTTATAAAGATCACAAGGTCAAGAAATATCAACTATGTGAAAGACTAGAACAACTGCAGAATCTCCTGTTGATGTTTCTTTCCTCGCATACATAAATAACACTTAAAATAATTTAAAAAAATCAAAGACTTTACAGGGGAATATTTAGGACTATTTATGACGAACTATGTTATCACGGAATAGTTTGAGGCTTACCTTTAATTACACCAAGGCAAGCTTAGGGTGGAAATAAGAAGAACATAACAGAGAAAGTCCTCAAAAAGCACTATACTGTGCTGAAAACCTATCCTGTTATCCATCCCCAAATCAAATCACTTCAAATCAAATCACATGAAATTTGTATCTTTAAATGACATTAAGATAGCAGGTGAATGAAAATGGGTATTATATTTTTGACATGAAAATGGGTATTATAGCTCTTGTAGGAAGATGTTTAGAATGTCTAAATGTTTAGGTATTTTGAAGAAGATTGACCCTGAAAGCTTCTAAAAGTAGTGACATCGAGAAACCACATGGTAGCAAAACAAATAACAGAGGTCACAGTGTATCCTCTATTCATTATAACTATGCATATGTTATATGGACGTGGAGCTAGGAATTTCCTACAGAAATTACATTGACCTTTAAAGAAAGTATACGGTCAAACACGGTGGTTTTTTGGTTGGTTTTTTTTTTATTATTCTTAGGAGCCTAAATCTTATTTCCACCCTAAGCTTGCCTTGGTGTAATTAAAGGTAATCCTCAAACTATTCCGTGATAACACAGTTCTTCATAAATAGTCCTAAATCAGGTATTTCAGGTTAGTTTTCAACTCCATAGGGAGCAGTACATGGTAACCTAGAATAAGCTGCTCTTAAACTGACAGGATAGCTTTCAATGTTATTCACACATACTGAAAAGAAAAACTGCTGTCAAGTCAGTTTCAACATGCATTTGCCATAAGGTTGAGCCTATTATACAGTCAGTGCATTCATTAGAAAAGTTTACATCTTTGTCTCAGAGAAGTGCGTAGTGTTCAGCGTTTTATGACTTTTTTCCCCCTCTTCAGCAAATTATTTATTTGAAGTAATAGACCTACAAGCATAAAAGGTAAACAGGAAAGTATATTTAAAATATTACAGTAAGCTTAATTACAAAGAAAACATACTCAACTATAAATTATATTCTGCTTATTTATCCTAGTGTAGTATATTTTTGTCTTTTTATATATTATGTCATTAACCACAGGATGGAACTTGATTTTTAAACAGGTAATTACATCTCATTTCTCAAAGAAAAATTTCTTCATATACATAACCATATTATACCATTTATATTTATGCCTCTAAAAGTACAAAAAAAAAGTAAAGTCTTTTCAATTACTTGTATTCTTTTTCATCTTTATTATAGTTATTATCATACATTGCAATTTTAAATATAAACATCCATAAACGTGTGTGTGCGTGTGCGCATGCCTTGAAGGTAATTAAGCAATATTACGGCAATTCCAGAGATTATAGAATGAAGTGCAGAGATTCTTTAACCAAGATACTCAAAAAGTATTCAGACACCTAACTCAGAAATAATAGTTTAACATGTCCATTTCTTTGACGACCTACAGTCAACCTACAAACTAGTTCCATATACTTTATCACTAGTAGAAATCATCACTCAAACTGCCATATTTTCAGAAGTAAACACTAGAATTGTTTTTGCAATCTTTCAGGACTCAGATCTGCCTTTAATCAAAATTGGAGCAGTGTTCTGACCATAGAAATTAATCGATGTAGTTTTTAAAGATACTAACTCAAAACAGCAGTCCTGTAATTCCACTGAACTCATGAATAACCCTTAACCTTTTCTCTCCTACTTTATGTTTTATAGTTTCTCTTCCTCATCTAGCTTTCCCTGCGATCTAGCGCTACTAGGCTAAAATGATCGTCGAACATTAAAGGTATCAAAAATCTCTCATAGGATTATTTCAGCAGGATGTAGGAGTGGATTTGTAAGAAAAAAAACATATCCTACGTAAGCATTTGAGAAAGTGTAGCTGTACATGATTTCTCCAGAGCATACCATCCACATCTGAGGGTGCCTCTCTCCTGAATGACTGGAACTTTTCATGTACTCCTCTGCCTTCTAGTCCCAGTTAGGTTTCACAAGTTCAATGTCCTGAAAGTTAAATCCCCAGAGGGACTTCTCACAGTACATCTAACGTGTACAGACAAGCTGGAATTCATCACAAGGCACAGCAGCAACATGTCCAGAAGGAAAAGGAAAGATGGCACAAAGCAGTCAAGTAAGTGTAGGAATCACTCTGCGGATGTAATCACAGCCATGCCTACATACATAAATCTATATCTATAGATACATACACTTATTCAGAATTTTAGCTATACATTCTTTTAAGTGTTTTCTACTAATTGGTATAACCACCCCTAATTCAAGTGCTAAATACTCCCAATTTCATTTCTATAATACATTCAATCTTGTTCACTATATACAGAATTAGGGTCCAAACATACGTTCATAAATTTCACACTTAAGAGTCGTATACATAATGTTTAGTATCACAGTAACTAAGTTTCTTAGTAAAGCAGGAAAAGCACCTAATTATATGAGGAAGATCTTCCTCTTGCTTACAGAAAGCTCTGGTTTAGACTTGGAGCGAGCTTTCAGCCCCTCACAGTCAACAGTCACACGCCGCAATTTGCTGTCAGTTCCCTTGCACTGCAACTTCTGTCCCAAATATCCTTCATTTTCCATTTCACATCTCTCTTCCTGCAATTATTCTACTTTATTTCCTGGCCAGTAAAAGCAGAATTGTTCCTCCCATCTATGCCCTACTGTTCTTTATAGACTGAGGAACCATTCACGCTTCTGAAACAGAAAGGTTCTGCTCACTATGATAACAAATATTCAGGCTTTCTTTAAACATAATTACTGGGACATACTGTAGGTAGAGCTTACCATCATATTAAGTCACAAATTAATTTTGAAATGTGTTCTACAGTATCAAATAAATGACCTTTTCAGAAAAGATTAAAATACCATCAAAAATGCTTCCAAGTTAGCTTTCTCCATCCAGTTTCAATTTCCTTGACTTTCTCAATAATCATCTTTTTGTTTTCTTTGCCTCTTCAGTTATATAGCGCTTTAAATTAGCACACAATCTAGCTGACTGATAGTAACTATGTTTGATATACACTTGAAAATGATGGACCATTTTAACAATGAATTGTTTTTTTAAAAGAGCTTTGTATGCAAGCAATTTTTAAATGTGCATTACATGCATTGAGGAAATTAAAAAAAGAGATTAGCAACACATAAGAGATGAAGTAAGTAGTTAGTAAATTAATAATGTGAGGATAAAAATTGTGTGTGATTTAAGCTGTGGCATGGAGCATAACCTACCCTAGAGCTGCCTTCCCAGTTATCAGAGATTAGTTTAACTCCTCATAACCCAAATTCATGTGACCCAAGAGAGGTGCCTGTCTCCAATACACCTTTTTTACTAATACCCTCATGTATCAGTTCAACCACAGACATATCACAAGAAACTGCCTGGCTACAAATATGCTCCTAATATTTAAAGCTGTGCTCTACTGAATGTTGAGTACAGCATTTTCACCCTCCCTAAAGAAATCATGAAAGTGCTGGGAAGTGAAAGCCTCTATGTTGGAGTGGAGATGATTACTGAGGAAGCCCTTACAACTTGTTCTGGTAACATCAGCTTATCACAACTGGGCCTGGGCCTGAAAGAAGTGTATGTTCTCTTCTACCTCTTCTGGGAATTCCTCTTTCTGATGCATCTTTTCTCTTTTCACTTTCCCAATACTCATTTACCAGAAAAACTTATTTATTCTTATTGACTAATATCAACATTTCCATCTGAAGGAGGCCGGTAAATCCCATTCCAATAAGCGCTAGAGTTTTTCAATATGCAATAATATTCGCATAGTTTGTAGACTATGAGAGACACTTAGATTATCATACTGTTTTAAAATCCACTAGTAATTTAAGTCCTGTAAGCAACATCTTAGTATGAGAAAAGCACAGAGCAAAGCAAAGCTTCAGTGGCTGCCTCAAAAAAATAGAGATTGTCATTGTAAAAGAGTGTTAGGTATTACAGTTTACAGATTTTGTAAACGTACAGCAGTGAATCAGACCGAGAGAGGTTACTTGTATTAAAGGATGGTACCGCTGTGTTTTGGCCACAAAAAGTAGCTTCCTTAAAGAAGGTAAATCAAATACGGCAACTTTGAGGGGGTTCAGTATATACATTTTGCTGCATGTATACAGAGACATAAAGAATTTTCCAGGGACAGAAGGCTCATCATGCACCTTAGCAACAGCAAAGATAAACATCCCTTGTACTCCATCAGGTTTATATTTTATTTATCAGTTCTGGTCTCCCGTCAGCAGTGCTGGAGCCACAGATAACATGTCACTATTGCTCCAGGGCTGCAGTAACTGGTTTTGCATAGCCCAGGAAGAAGAAAGAGGCCAAGAACAGATTACCACATAACCACTATCCATGAAATACTTTGCTTTTTCCTTCAATAGTTTGTACCTTGTCCTGACACAAATGTCTAGCATTCCGTAGGCTGGTTCTCAGTTAGAGCCTTCAAATCACATAATTGTAATATACTCCCCAAAACACTAAAAATAATCTGTAAAGGATTGGGTGAAGGGGACAACACATGAAGTCATTATTAAATCAGGTGCATGTAAAAGGAAGAGTTCTGAAGATTTCTTTTTATTTATTAGGTGAGCCATCCTGTGATTTCCATGTGCCATACCACCCCCTGCAATTTCCCCCCAATTCCATGCCACCTCTCATAATTTCTAGTAGATTTGCTTTAGAATGGATAGCAAGTATCTGACAGACAAAGAAGGATGCCTAACACCTCCCTAGCCATACTCCATGCTTCGCGTAACCGGGCTTTTCATAGGACTCTACAGGGAAGGTGCATTCCCTGTTGCTGAGGCACCACAGTAAATCACACCCGGCTGAAGAAAGGAGGCAGAGGACAAGCTGCAGCCCCCCTGTCCCACCCCACCAGTGTCTCTCTATCTGTGAGGAAAGCTCTGTTGAGCCCAAACTGGACCCTAAAAATGTCTCCCAGAGATTGATTCATCAATTGCTCCAAAGCTCCTATCAAATGCTGAAGCACCTCTGTCTCTGGTATCTTGAACAGTTGTTGGAATGGAGTACACATTATCTCAAAAATACTCTCCCCTAAGGTGAACCAAGAGGTTTCTAAACTTTCTGAATACACTGTAGAAGACATGGATTTTTTTTTCCTGTAACTCTATTTTATATTTTGGATTTCACTATAAATAAATCTAGACCGCATTATAAAAAACCCCTTTATTTTGTATATTATGCACAGGATCAATAACGTTGCCTAATATGAGGCTTGTTGACTATCATGACAAGATTCTGGTTTATAGCCATGCCATTCATACAAGTTATGCCTTGTCTGACTTTGTAACTGATTTATTTTTTTCATTTTTTGTGCCTCTCTCTGTATATGTAAATAAATAGCATGTTTCTATTTATTTCTGCAATGAAAAAAGAAAGGAAAAGTTTATTAGAGAACAACAACTTTGCCTGTGATTATGCAGAACAGATTGTAGATTTACTTAAAGAAATAGTTTAGGACAAGGAAACTGTTTTTAATCAGAGGGACACCAGCCATGACAACTAGAATGCATTGCACCATGAGAAAGGGAATAGGAGAAGACAACTATAAGAATCTGGAAAATGGATATAATAGGGAAAAAACTGCAAGTATGATGGTGAATTTGGCAAAAGATTGGGAAAAGTGAGAGAGTTAAGCTGAGACTGGTTACTGTGTGTGGCAATCAAATTTAGAGGAAACAGAAAGATGACTGTGTGTCCGTGGGAATACATTTTCTTCCAAAATACAGAAAGGAACAGAAAAGCCTTGAATCACAAGCTTTAATAACTGTAATACACATAGTATTTACTATTCTTCAGCACCTATGTAAGATATGCAAGAAAAAATGCAGTTCTGGCAGTCTATGCAGAGAATCATTCGAATATGAAAAAGATGTGTTCACACAACCAAAAAAGCAATATGTCAAATTCATTCCCAATACAATTTGGAAGTCAGTATTTTAGATTCTTTAAGGCCAGTATACTGAATTAATCAATCTTTTATTTGATCTTTAAAATTACATATACTGTAATTTATTGCAGTAATACTTTCAGAAGTACTGTGTTGAGGTTACCAGAAAGCTGATTCCTACTCTGGAATTAATAAAAAAATTCTGGAAAACCTATGGATGTCTCCCTTTTTTCTTCTGTGGATTTTGCTCGAGTGTGGTATGAAAGCAAGGAAAGGTTACTCTTTAAAAGATTTCGGAATTGCAACACATTGTGATGTTTTGTTTTCAGTTTATAATGAAAGGAGAGATTTCTGGAAGCATGATTTTCCCTTCAACTGCAATATGATGTTCTGGGGAGACTGGTTCATTTTTCTCTCAAAAAGACTACGGGAAGAAAACAAGTCTGGTTTTCAAGTTGTCCAGCATAAGGGATTTGGGGGAAAGTTCAGCTGCAGAAGAAATATTAGAAGTTGGCACTCATAGCTTAAGCAGTTTAGCATACATAACATTGCCCATGCAAAGGTACAGGAAGTGCTGCCAACTTCTACAGCAGTATGGTATGAGAGAACTGAGATTACTGATATCCTTCATAAAAGGCTAAAAACCAGATTAAAATGTTTGTGTAAGAATAACTACATTTAAAAGGTTCTTGAAATGCTTTTTCCAAGTCTCAGAAAGCAGACAGTAAGTAAACCAGACAAGATATTTAAGATTCCTTATAATATGCATATGAGTAAATATAGCTGTAAATATGATGATTCTACTAATAAGAGTGTATATGATTTTCAAATCTGTCACGCACTGAGTGGGACAGACATGTACCTTTAACAAATACTAATTTGAGAACCAGCATTATTTTATATAACTCATGTTGCTTGCTGACCACAGCTTTTAGGTTTAATACTCAATACAAATAAAAATGCTTCTGCTACAACCATACAATTTATCTCAGATGCCATATTTCACATTTGCGAAGTGTTTAAAACCCATTGATTCTTAAAGAACATCTCTGTAATTAACTAAAGATTGTTTATCTTTGTTTTACAGAACTGAGGCAGAGAGGAAAAATGATTTGTCCAGGCTTTCAAAGTTAATCAATAATAGTTAATAAATTCAAAAATATATATATTACTGTTCCTTGCTTACAGTTCTAAAATAAATGTACTATTCTACCAGTATAATCATCATCAATACCAGACAAAACAATGAAAAAATACTGCTAATATACTAGAACTGAATCTGACAATGTCTTTCCATGCTTCTCTCTTCACAGAATACAGTAAACCAACCTTGATTAAACAGTTACTCTTCAGGTATCATCATATGCCAGTGAGCAGCAAAAGTGAAATCTAGGGGGATATGTCTAAGTAGAAAAAAATAGTTTCATTTAACACCAAACCTGCATAGAAAAGCAGAGTCATACATAAAAGCTTTAGCCAGGAAAGCCTAAAACTCAAGACTACCCTCATTCAACCATGTGTCCTAATCATTGAGCTTAATTTCTTCTTTTGAATAGATTAAATTCATACTCTTCAATATACAAATACAGAGATTCAACAGGGGATACGGCAAAGTACTCTTGCATGCAATATCCTATAGCTTCGTGATTAATAACTGACAAATTATGTATTAATTATATGAATATGAACAATTTTCATGAAAACTTTCTGGAAGGTCAGGTGCCACCGAAAAGAGAATGAAATTTCACATATCACAAAATACATTAGTTTCCCTAGACAAAGGCTTGAACCTGAAGACTTTTGTCACAAATGCCCTTACTCATTTGGAACCTCGTTAAATTCAAGTGAAACCATTTCCAAGAAACATTTAATCACATGAGCTTCTGTAGAATGTCTGGAAACAGCCTCAGAGTAGCAAAGTGGTGACTGACATCCCAGTGAGGATGAAGGCAAAGTTACTGTGAGGGTCATTCTAACTGTCTAAATAAGCTAGTTCCACTTTTTTTTGCAGTGTGTCTGCTTTAGGAAATTTTATAAAAAGGTGAAGTTGACAGATGGCCCTGCCTCCCTTCTCCAGGTAACGAATGCTGTTTTATTGACCTTCTTATGACCAATGATTCAGGCTTGGCTGCCTCTAACACGAGAAACAAATGGGATGTACTCTATTGAAATTCCACACTTCACAATTTCTGAACTTCTAAAAGTGTAATTTCATACAGGATGCCCTTAGGTTGCTTTTTTAAAAATTGTTGTCTGCAAATTGAATTTACTAATAATTTGCTTCTCTCACGATCCTTTAGGAAATCCCTGAAATGAGAAATAGATGATAAAGCAGAAAAAGAATGATTGTGAGGCATGGAAAATATCACTATATCACAGGTTCCTAGAGATATAAAAGAGAAAGACAGAAAAAATAATCTTCTTTATAGCCCTTAGATTTGCCAAAGGAAAATGTTGAAGAGAACTCTCCTAGAACAAAGATGCAAGAAAGCTCCTTAGTCCTTTTCACAGAATCACAGAATGGCAGGGGGGGGGAGGGACCTTTGGAGATCTTCTAGTCCAACCCCCTGCCAAAGCAGGGTCACCTACAGCAGGTTGCACAGGAATGCATCCAGGTGGGTTTTGAATATCTCCAGAGGAGGAGCCTCCACGCCCTCTCTGGCCAGCCTGTGCCAGTGCTCTGCTACCCTCAAAGTAAAGAAGTTCCTCCTCATGTTAAGATGGAACTTCCTATATTCAAGTTTGTGCCCATTACCTCTTATCCTATCACTGGGCACCACTGAAAAAAAGACTGTTCCCATCCCCCTGGCACCCTCCCTTTAACCACTTATAAGCATTGATAAGATCTGCCCTCAGTCTTCTTTTCTCTAGACTAAACAGACCCAGGTCTCTCAGCCTTTCCTCATAAGAGACATGCTCCATTCCCTTGATCATCTTTGTAGCCCTCTGCTGGACTCTTTCCAGTAGTTCCTTGTCTTTCTTGAACAGTAGAGCCGAGAACTGGACACAGTACTTCCGATGTGGCCTCACCGGGGCAGAGTAGAGGGGGAGGATGACCTCCCTCGACCTGCTGGCCACACTCTTCTTGATGCACCCGAGGATGCCATTGGCCCTCTTGGCCACAAGGGCACATTGCTGCCTCATGGTCAACTTGTCCACCAGGACTCCCACGACCCTATCTGCAGAGCTGCCTTCCAGCAGGTCAACCCCTAACCTCTACTGGTGCATGGGGTTATTCCTCCTCAGGTGCAGGACCCTACTGTTTGCCTTTGTTGAACTTCACTAGGTTCCTCTCCACCCAACTCTCTAGTCTGCCCAGGTCATGCGGAATGGCAGCACAGCCTTCTGGTATGTCAGCCACTCCTGCCAGTTTTGTATCACCAGCAAACTTGCTGAGGGTACGCTGTCCCCTCATTCAGGTCGCTGATAAATAATTTAAACAAGACTGGACCCATTACTGACCCCTGTGGAATACCACTAGGTACAGGACTACAACTGGACTCTGTGCCACTGATCATAACACTCTGAGCTCTGCCATTCAGCCAGTTCTCAACCCACCTCACTTTTGCTTGTTATGGAACAACTCTGATTATGGAAACATAGAGAAAGAGGCTCTAGATCCATCAAGCAAAAGCTCATTGCACAACAGTAAATGGATTTATTTTCCTGAAACTGCCTGTAAATAATCTACTAACATTAATAAACATTAAATATAATCACCGAGGAGTAATATGTTCTCTGAAAAGAACTTTTGTCACAAGACAAGCCCAAATCAGAAACAAGTAATTTCAATGTACATTAGAACAAAACAATTTCAAGGTAACTTCATCTTTACAGGCAGACTTTCCTGAATGCTATTGATGTAGGTAATGTGTGACTTGATGTTTTGAATTAGACTCCATTTGTCATCAAGGTCATTTGTAATACCATAATCTCAGTAACAAAGGTTTTTGTGAGCGTTCATGTATTATTTAAATCACTGGGTCCTATATTTTAGAAGTCTTAGAGATATCTTAGCATCTACCTCAGACGAACATCTGAAAGAACAAAACTGTTGTCATTCTTTCTCTCTCCAAATGGAAAATTAGCAGTTGAACTTCCAAGATACCAAAAGCGAATTTTAAATATCTCTCTAAATCCATCTCAATTCTCATAATTTAATTTTGTATATTCAAAATTATAGCAGCTTACTGGCATCCACAGGATGTATCTGCACAACAAACTTAGATTCCCTCCTCCAAAAACTCAGCAGACACTTTATATTGTGATTGACAAACCTGACAAGTAAAAAATCCTGAAGGTACTCAACATAAAAAATTCTGGGGTGGTTCTGTAACACATGGCACAGCATGCAGAAATAACCAGGACCCAGTAGCACATGTCTGCTCTAAGAACACTCCCAGCCAGGCACAGCTACCCGCTATACTCAGATGCTGGAAATCACTCAAGTTAACTGTGAGTCAAAGACACAGCTACAGAATTTTTTATACGAAATTAGAATTTCTAATGGAAAACCAAGCCAAGCAAAACCAGAACCAACTCCCTCTAAAAGAATAAAAGGTTTCAGCAATATTATTCAACTACAAAGACCTAAATAGGCCTAAATACCAGCACATGATCATTCACATTGTTGTTAGCACAGTCCCAGCCACAGTTTCGACCCAAGCCAAACAGCAGTCTCCAAAGAGTGACTCCACACATCTTAGGGGTTAATACAGGCCAAGGAACATTCCCAACAGGTACTTTCAATGTGGTCACCCTGCTTTGGAGACGGAAGGGAGCTTAGCTTTATGGAAGAAGCCATACGGTACTAGCTGTTCTCAGATCCAGAAAACAGCTTCAGAAACTGTTTTCTGGCACATTTTAACATACTAATACAGTGGTAATCAGAGGTCATAAGAACTTTGGGGAATGACGAGACAGAAAAGTGCTGGGATCCATTGTTTCCTCTTTGCAAGTCATCTGTAATTAAACAACAAAAGCTATTTAATTAAAGCTTTCATGATCTGCACAGTCAATCTTTAAGACAGCTTTTAGCCCTGATGTTTGCTACTTCAGATTTTAAAAAGTTGACTGGCCAGCTTCCTTTCCTTTCAAAGTAAAAGGGATGAAAGAATCTGTAGTGAAATCATGCAAAAGAGATGGTTCTCTTTTGTAATCAAGAGCAACTCCATCCTGGATTTTTACATCAAAACTATCATCTTAAGCTTCACTCAGAAATCAGTTGGAGCACAGAGAAGAGGAATAATGTGATTTATACAACTTTACTTAATTAACAAATTCACAATGGTTTTCAACACATAAGAATTTTTCTTAAAGTACAGCACCTCAGTAGACCAGAACATGTCAAGCAAGGCTTACAAGGCTTGAGGAAAGGGATGTGATTTTATAGCTGCAAGTGTGTTTCGCAAATGCCCTGTGCAGATCCTCCTTGATGTCTATATTCTCCATATGTTCACTGGGACAGGACCTGGACGCTGCTCTGTGGGAGCTCTGCCTGCAAGACCTGACCTGTCAGCAAAATGGGAAATGACAGCAGCAAACACACTGCCCCTTTGGCAGGTAATGCTGATGTTTTTGATGACCAGGGACATGCCACAGCACTTCTCGGTCAAGTGAGCAGATCCATCAAGGCAACTGCAAAAAAACAACTAGACAGCTGGGTAACTCTGCTGTTCTCTTAACCCCTGGACTATGACTGGCAGCACAGGCTCCAGGAGAAACAGGCAGCTTACAGGTACAACTTGCTTAAAATCTAACCTGTTCTTCCACTTATCTGATTTGAGAAGATTTCCTTGTAACCAAGCTGGTTTAGAATTACAATACACTATGCTATTTTCACTGTATCTTAACATATCATATAACTTAGTGTGATAATTAGGTGTGTTCCCAAAGTATAACCAGTTTAAAAGTGGAATTAACAGTGCTATTAGTTCAGCAAAAGAGTAAATTGGGGAAAAAAAGCATTAAAAGTGTTTCCCTTACTTCTTAATTCATGATCAATATACATTTTATGCTTTCATTTACCAAAGCATTGTAAAAGTGAATTACCATTGATATTCATCATGAATTGCTTTCCCCAATAATGACATACAATATCCTGCACGATAGAGAAAAAGCATTCATGACAAGAAAAAAGTCATCTAAGAACTAACGCAAATTGTTTGTTTCATAGAAAACTGCAATATCACACACACAAAACATTCTCGGCTACGTAATTAACTATCTAATTGAAAGTCTCCGTCAAGAAACAAATTCATTTTGCTATGTTTGTGCAAAAGAGAAATGAGCTCACATGAATCATTAAAACACAGTATGATATAGTACTGCTTGGTTCTAGTTGATATTCACCATAAATCAATAGTAGTAATCCTATTCATATACATTCAGTGAGGGTGAATCCAATGAATACAATATTTCAATGTAGGATACACAGGATATTTTATGCAAGTATTCTAAATGAAACAGATCTGTTTCCTTTGCATTCTGCCGCATCCCAGGAAAGATAGATAACTGCGATCAATAAAGTAAGATTAGCTCTATTCAATACAAGAAATTTTCAATACCACTGTCCAGAAGATTAATATCTGGAGATTATTCCAGCAGTATGACAAAACCAAAGTACCAGATGCCAAGTTCTAAATAAGGACAGCAGCATGCTTTCTGCATTACTGCTTCTCTTATTACCGATTCTTGTGAATGACAAACTTCCACAGATTCAGTTAGTTTCATTACACACATGAACGTACAAAGCATTTATTAACGTGCATATCTGTGTGAATTGCTGAGTACCTTTTTAGTCACAATTTTGCACTCTGTGCTGCTCAAAAGGTCTGTCCACCTCCCCACCCATTTTCAAAAGCAAGTCTCCACATTTTGTGTATACAATATACAAGCTATATTTATCTACCAACTGTACAAAGCAGACACCAAACATATTTGCATATTTTTCTATGACTAAACTAGCAGGTAAGTTTTTTCTTAATAAAAAACTGCTTTGTCAATTCATGTGCTCCACCTTAAGAAATGTTGTTTATTTAAAGAATATAAAACTAGAAAAATGTGTCCTTAGTCTTCATGACATTACTTCTTTTTTTTCAACTGAATTGGAAATAAATTACAAAAGTGTATGTAAAAAAAGAAGGACACAAAATGGGAATTAGTCATTTTCTCAACAAAATTCTTATCTGGTTTACAAGCTACGAAATCATTTTCAATTGAAATAATACTTCAGTTCACATCAGTGCCTTTGATTTTTGGCACTTAAATCTACCTATGTACCAAAGATATATGAAGTATATGATTTTGTTTCTTTTTATCTACATTTTTACTTTCTCCAGAAAAAAAAAATAATAATATGAATAGGTGCATTTATTTTCTTTATATTAGTGTCTAAATAATTATTTAGATACCATCTGCCTTTTGACAGTTGATTGCCTCAGTGTACTGTATTAACGCTTTCTAGAACAATCTTCAGTCAACAAGTATTTGATTAGAATTGAGCAAAGAGTGTATAAACAATTTTATGAAAACACTCAGGTACTAAAAGGATATTGAAATACTTTACAAAAAGCCATTTTGAAGAGCCCCCCTCCACAGGATGTGTTTCATATGGTGTCCTATGCAATCTGTATAAAAATTAAGCAAATTTGATTCAAAAGAAATAAATATGATAATTTTAGATATTATTCTATACTTACTAATAAATATTACCCCAAAAAATGTTAAAAAATACTCTGCACGGAAATATTTATTTAATGAAAATATCTGTATTTACATTACTATTTTGAAAGTGTTTTACTGTGTGAGGCATTTAAGCAACAGGGTATTATGTATCTTATAATGAGAAATGGTAGACTTGCATATAGAATCACAGAATGGTCAGGGTTGGAAGGGACCTTCAGAGATCATCTAGTCCAACCCCCCCGCCAGAGCAGGGTCACCTACAGCAGGTTGCACAGGACGGCATCCAGGCGGGTTTTGAATGTCTCCAGAGTGGGAGACTCCACAACCTCTCTGGGCAGCCTGTGCCAGTGCTCTGCTACCCTCAAAGTAAAGAAGTTCCTCCTCATGTTAAGATGGAACTTCCTATATTCAAGTTTGTGCCCATTACCTCTTATCCTATCACTGGGCACCACTGAAAAAAAGACTGTTCCCATCCCCCTGGCACCCTCCCTTTAACTACTTATAAGCATTGATAAGATCTGCCCTCAGTCTTCTTTTCTCTAGACTAAACAGACCCAGGTCTCTCAGCCTTTCCTCAAAAGAGGTGTTCCAATCCCCTAATCATCTTTGTAGCCCTTTGCTGGACCCTCTCCAGCAGTTCCCTGTCCTTGAATAGGGGAGCCCAGAACTGGACACAGTACTTCCGATGTGGCCTCACCGGGGCAGAGTAGAGGGGGAGGATGACCTCCCTCGACCTGCTGGCCACACTCTTCTTGATGCACCCGAGGATGCCATTGGCCCTCTTGGCCACAAGGGCACATTGCTGCCTCATGGTCAACTTGTCCACCAGGACTCCCAGGACCCTATCTGCAGAGCTGCCTTCCAGCAGGTCAACCCCTAACCTCTACTGGTGCATGGGGTTATTCCTCCTCAGATGCAGGACCCTACGTTTGTCTTTGTTAAACTTCACTAGGTTCCTCTCCACTCAACTCTCTAGTTTGCCCAGGTCTTGCTGAATGGCAGCACAGCCTTCTGGTGTCTCAGCCACTCCTGCCAGTTTTGTGTCGTCATACATAATACATGAAGAAGCCGCTTCTGCAGACTTTATCCACATGAATTTATTTTAGTCATGTAAATAATTCCCACTGAAGAGAGTTCAGATAAATAATGTTTTATATTATAAGACCAGCATGACAAGGTTTAGAGGGAACATGGCAGTTTTACTCAAGTATTAATTGAACATCCTGTCACCTTACACCTACAAAAACTTACCAAACCTATTTCGTACTTACCTGGGGATCTACAGAGAGTCTGTTAGCAAAGATAGTAATCAGAGTATTGCTGATATATTGACTGGCCTTCTACTCCCTCTTATGAAACCTTTTAAGTTTTCTATCTCACTGTTTGTCACAGCTAGACATCTAGGCCTTTGGCGTAAACGGAAAATGTAAATACCAGAAACCTTTAGAAATAATATCAATTTCATATAATATGTTTGATGCATTGCTGCTAGCATACATCAGATTTAAAATGCCATAATATTTGAGTAGTTTTAGACAATGGAAAGTAGTTTGAAATCT
Organism: Charadrius vociferus; assembly: GCF_000708025.1. Classification (NCBI taxonomy): domain Eukaryota; kingdom Metazoa; phylum Chordata; class Aves; order Charadriiformes; family Charadriidae; genus Charadrius; species Charadrius vociferus. The sequence continues at coordinate 935,343 of NW_009648340.1, forward strand.
TTCAAAGTATGAAGCTTAACAAAGTTGTTTCTTATTATGTTCCAAAAGATTAAATCTGCAGGCAAGCAGATGGAAGGATTTGTTTTTTCAAATACTAGTCCTTTTTTTCTTCTAATTATTGCAGTGCTATCAAGTTATATTTTTCAAGTTTGTTAAAAATATTAGTTAGCAAAATTATTAATCTATAGTGGCATGACTTTTCCCAGGGGGCCACATTACCAACTTTTATTGATGTCATGGTACTCTAAAAAAAGTAAGAACTATGCAAGTATAGTAAGACTTCATTTTTGTGAAGCATGGATTTTAATGCATGTAGTCTTATTGCTTCTGCTTAAGTTTAAATAAAGCTTTAAATTATCCCTTTGAAGCAAGCAAAACATAAGCACAGATTTAAGCATTTTGCTGATTCAGCAGCTGTGCAAGTGTGCATAGTTTTCTCTGTTACAATCCTGATGATGTCTTTTTGCAAAGATAAAATAATTACGGTATTTACTGAATAAACAGTATGTAGAATACTAGTCATCCTGTATTATTACACATCTCTAGTAATAAGAACTACTGTACTGTGAAACTATCCTCCCCCTTCTGTTCTCCTTACAAGACTAATACCATAATTTTTTCAGTGACTGCACCGCAAAAGTGGTTTCACGTTGAAGGTTGAGGACTCCTTTTTTTCTCCCAGCATAAAGGAGGATGTGACAGTGTATATGCTTGACTTTAAAGAAGGCGAGGGGAAGCAGACAAGCCAAGGGGAGCGGTTTTAGGTGTACATCTCCATCCAGATGCAGGCTGTTGATAAGAAGTTGTGAGGGGAAAGTATGACCCTTTGCTTACTCAAATTCTGCTTCAACCTCTAGCATCATCCACCCCCTGCTCCAGAAGGACGTAAAATTTCCCAAAAAACAGATAAATACAACTAAGCGTCTACTTGGAAACTACTGTCATTTCACGTCTTATATTTGTTTGTGTAAACAATCCATTAAATAATTATTACAAGAGAAAAATGGGACTAGAAAAAAATGCATGTGTCTGCTGTGATCAGTATAATAACTGTTGCATATATTAAACAGTAGAATGATATTTGAATGAATTGACAGAACCTGTTTAAACTTTTCCCAGATAAGAAATCATTTACTTACAGGACAGGTGTTTCAGGAAAGCACCTGTTGTGGATACTGAATAAATACAATGGTAGTTACTAAAAAGCAAAACTAGATGAGTTTTTCTGGGCTATTGAAATCTACTTCATTTACGGAGACCTGTAACAACAGCTAGGTGGCATTTTAGGTGACCACAAATATTCTGATGAAGTATTTCAGAGACAGAAATCATATTTAAAATCTGTGGCTCTATCCACTCACGCACAAGCTGTCATCAATATGAACAGACAGACGCAGGGGCTTTCTCATGAAGACAACTTTTGTGTAGTTTACAGCTTTCTTAAAAGTCGAACAGTTTGACTATCAAATGTGATTGAAGATACTTGTCATATTTCTAATGTAAAAGCTGCCTAGTGCTATGTTTGAATGTAATTTTAGTCAATCCTTTGTATATTCAAGAGTAGCATTGAGAAATATGGCAAATTTGCATTCTCAACTGTTTACCATTTCATTTAACAGTACTTGATATAATTATTATTATTCAAGGAGGATGAGTGTTGCCCCTGAGTAAAATTCAAATCTAGACTACAATCCACTAAGTTTCCAGTAGCAGAAAATAATAAATATATGCTTTAGTAAGGAATTTTTTTATATGTTGTTTGTTTGAAAATGAAAACAGATTAACAGATTATTGAAGTAGTTGAACATCAAGATATTTTTCAGGGTTTTGGGGTTTTTTTGTTTTTTTTTTTTCTGAAGGTAGCTGATATTTCATCTGCTATTTTCACTCTAGACTTGCTGGAGATTTAAGGCATAATAGTAAAATATGGGGCCAAATATCATAAAGCTTATTTAATATTCAAGCTCCAAACTGTAAAAAAAAAAAAAATTAATATCAGATATTGAATTGAGAATTGCTATTTATTTCACTTAATGTGGTTTTTGGTACCTTATTTTTGAGCAACAAAGCATTTCTTTTTCCTGCATATAGGAGGAACAGCATTTTTCTGTTTTAAAAAAATGAAAACTAGTAAGATTCTAACATATCTATTTGATCCATAGAGTGAGGGCTTTAAGAAAAATACTAGGTATCACTCAACTCACAACCCAGCCGTAAGATCTGGAGCACTATTTCTATAATAGGATTCAAAACATATTCTAATCACAGAGGAAATAATCACCCACTGGGATTCAGTTCTTACCATTAGAGAGAATGCTTCTGCAAGAACAGGTTGTACTGAGCCAATTATATCATACAGCATACTTGGCTCAGTTTCATATAGATTTTCACATTAAAATAAGCACTAGTTGCAGTGTCTTGATAAATGCAGTCATTTGGTACTTTTTCATGGTACATGCCACAGATTATCAAGCACCTCATAGGCCTTTCGATTTGCTCAAGGAGCTGGCTTATAGCAAATGACCATAAAAGAAAGAAAGAGAAGTCAGTAATACTTTCATCTCAATGTGAAACATGAAAGGTCATGAAATATATATTGTCACAGATGCAAACCAGGAGAATGTCTCTGAACTTGATTTCCAAAATACAAGATGTCCTATGCTGCTTGCTAAATTGACTACTAGGAAAAGACAAAACCTATTTAAAATTCATGTCCTGCACAGTCAATCAAGTCATAAGCAATACCTTCTTTTTTTAGGCAGAAAAGGAATTTTAAGAGCATCACTGAAGTATGAATTTCATTTTTCCTTGTCTTAGATATCCCAACAGGCTCTAAAATTGAACTGTGCAGTACAAAACATATGCATATATATGAACATTCACCTGTCTTAGGTGTTACAAATCTGAATCTCTGAGAGACCAAATAGATGGATTCTTTTCCAGCATCTCATTTTCCTTTCTAGCTTGGCTTGTATCACATACTGAATGTTCACTCACTTGTATTACAGCTCATACTTATTAGGCAGTATTATTGATACTTTATAAAAAATATCAGAGCATCAAAAAGTCTGAAGTGTTTTGAAAAAAATTTTTTGAAAGGAACACATGTATTTCTCACTAACAATAAAAAAGGAATATATGCCTGTTGAATGAAACAGTCTTCACAAAATAAAAGTTGGGTGGTGTTTGGCAGATTCAGTTACAAACAATAAAGAAGCCTGAACAATAGTCATTCTGTTCCCTTCTCTCATGTTTCTTTAATCTGTGTAATTTTCATCATTTAAGTCTTTGTGCAGAACAGGTCACTCTGCAGTATGCTTGGAATTGGATGCATTTCACCAGTCTTTCAAAGAAGTAAAGTTTATGATTCTAGCTGTGAAGCACATCACATGACTCTTGAAGCTTCACCATTGTGTTTGGTTTTTCATTTCTCTCTATGTTTCTGAAGGCAAAAGGCATGCCACTTCTCAAATTCATTCTAAAGGCACCATCATTTGAAGCACAATCCTTGAGTAGGTAAGATAGTCCCTTTTATACAATTCACACACTTGCACTACTTCCTGTTCATCTTATCTTGAGTGCTTGTATACTTGTTAATGCGTATTGTATGTTCATACAAATACATAAATGTCTACTGCATGCACACTTACAGTTCATGGTAAATAGAAAGACACCAGATTCCAAATACAATATTCAGCCAGACTTGTTCAGACTTTACTTAGAAGTTACGTTTCATTCTGTGATTACAAGGAGAATGCAATCACTGCATCAATGTCATCAGAAATAGAAGAAAGATATAGTCTATAGTCAAGAGTTTACTAAAGATAAAATAAATAAAAAAAACCTTTGATAAACTCATTTAAATAATATTTTATTTAGAAGATATACTAATGAAACTAGTATTTTAACTAGCAGGTTAATTCTGATTATAGTTAAAAGACTGTAACTTCACAGAAATTAACATAAAATCTAGTTTGAATGGAAGACAATCAGCCCACCATAGATTTGGCTGTCCACGCCTTTGTTGCTACCAAAGAACAGCTTAAATATCACACTTTAATCCAATAATGCTTTAAATAGAATATGACATTTAAAAAGCAAGCCAATAGATATTTAAAGGGAGGCCTTCTAGAAACGTGTGTTTAATTAAAGTGGGATAAATAGTTAAATAGGCTTCCTTAACATCTATTTATTGAAAGATTCACCAGCTAAAGTACTATTGCGGTATCCATGCATTGGCTTTTTTTGCACTCCTTATGAAAAAGACAGCGGGAATAAGATGGGTTTATGAAAGAAAAAATCCGCAACCTACAGTTTCTATTAAATCATGTTTGAAGAGCTATTTTACTGTAACTACTTTATGTCAGATAAGTCTTTCTTTATATCATAGTTTAACCCTAGCCTGGAACTAGGACCACGTAGCTGCTCGCTCACTCACTCACTCCCCTGAGTGATGGCGGAGACAATTAGAAGGGTAAAAGTGAGAAAACTTGTGGGTTGAGATAAAGACAGTTTAAGGCAAAGCAAAAGCTGTGCACAAAAGCAAAGCAAACCAAGGAATTCATTCACTGCTTCCCACCGACAGGCAGGCGTTCAGCCATCTCCAGGAAAGCAGGGCTCCGTAACCCATAACGATTACTTGGAAAAAACAAATGCCATAACTCAGAATGCCCCCCCTCTCCCCACTCGCTCACCCCCCAGCTTTTATGGCTGAGCACAACATCCTATGGTATGGAATATCCCTTCGGTCAGTTGGGGTCAGCTGTCCTGGCTGTGTCCCCTCCCAACTCCTTGTGCACCCCCAGCCTACTCGCTGGTGGGGCGGTGTGAGGAGCAGAAAAGGCTTTGACTCTGTGCAAGCCCTGCTCAGCAATTACTAAAATATCTCTGTGCTATCAACATTGTTTCCAGCACAAATCCAAAACATAGCCCTATACTAGCCACTATGAAGAAAATTCACTCTACCCCAGCCAAAACCAAAACACTTTACATATGGTATGTCTATTTATGCAACAGGGGAGCAAGGGGATGGCAGCACTGCTGTGGCACACTCCCTCCAGCGCTCCTGGGAGGAGGACTGTTCATAGACCTGATAAAACATTTTCAACACCACTATGGGCTTTTTCAGATATTTACTCCAATCTACCTCTATCCCAGTTTTGTGGACCAACTACTCATGAACCGTTGAACTGCAGTTTAATCTGTTTAGTGTCTGAAAATAGTTTGCATGCTTTAGGACTGCTCCAAACGGCAAAGAAAAGCTCCATATGTGTGGGCAATAGGGAGAATCATGTCAGAATTGTGTTCCTGATCGAAACTAAAATGTTCACATGCATATTAAGTACCATTTTCAAAACAAAGGGGTATTTTATCTTAATACAGCATAGAAGATAAAAAGTAGGTGAACTAATATATTATTTAAATACCTGATTTCTTTTTCTACCATGGGCCTCCCAAGACCAACAAAACTGGCTAGTGGACCTCATTGCAAAGAGGTACAAGATTTTTTATATGTTTCAGATTGATATGCTTTACCTTTACAGATTATTTAATAGAGGGTAACAGAAGTTTTTCTACTGTCTGCATTATACACAGCTATTCACAAGTCCTCTTGAAACTACGCACTTTGTGATCAACTGCAATTAGATACATCAAGAAGTTAATTTAATAAGTCTGTAATACTTTTCAAAGTATGCAAGCATCCTTACAAATATGTTTTAGATTCCTTAGTTATGGGGAGACTATCCAAATGTCATCCATTTACTTAGTTGTTGTTTTTTTTTATTTAAGTATTTCAGATCTTTTCAACTCAAATAATGGAAGCATAAGACCAGTTCAAAAATACTCTAACTCATCATACCACTTTTGAGGAATCTGCATGTGTTTTCACCTTATGTGGGAAAGAAAGAGAATGGCAGTCTTATTCTAACAATGATAAATTCATGAGTATGTTCTTCATGCATATGATACCATTTTTCACACAGTTGCCCTTCGTATGGCTGGGTACAAACAGAATTACTTAATTAGAAAAAGAACGAAAATCCTCATGAAGAACTCAACAGACCAGTGTTCCTTGTTGTTCACCTTTGAAAAGATACATGGTAATTTTCTATTTAAAAATGAAAGTGAAAAGGGCAAGATATGCCCATTAAAATTTCATGCAGTAATTCTCGTACACTAGGAACTGTTCGGGGATGAGATGTCATACCGATTCCATCAAGTGATTTACAGTGTGGCATAGTGAACTACTTGGGCACAGAGATGCTAAGTAGGACCCATATGGTACACAGGCCATGTACTGATTCTCTCATAGAAATTAATTTCATCTCATTGAAAGAGTGGATAAAGTCTGCAGTTTAGCTGCTTAAAAGCAAAACAACTAGACGTTTCCACACTGCCTCATGCAGGCTTACTAGAGAGTACGCCAACAACTTGGACTACCCCAGTTCCATCTGCCAAATGTTATGCCCTTGATCATAGAAACATTGTCTTTAGGCTTTTTGGAATGGACAGGTCTTGTCTGTGTGGCACTTCAGCTGGAATGCTCCATGGCATAACAGCTATCCCATACTGTTTAACATCCCCAAAAACACAAGTCCCTATAAAATCATGCTTTAGCTTACCTGCACACCACACTTCGCTGTCATACAGGCAAGTCATGATTCCTGCTTTCTTTCCATGGATTTCTATCCCTTAAAGTCTTCAATGGAAAGGACTAGAAAACCCTTTCTGTCTCTCTAGTTGGCTCAGCTGGCAGGATAAACCAGAAACTCCTCCGTAATCCTCCATAGATACCACAACAGGTCCCCAGCAGTGCTATTTCTTGAGATCCGGCCCAGCTGTTGCTAGCAAAGTTCTCTAAGCTTGCCAGAGCTCTGCTAATCAGAGAGGTACCTATGGAAGTGAAGACAGCAAACATATACCCTCTCACTAGTAGCTAGAGATGCCCAGTACGCTCCAAAGTTGTCCAAATCAGACCTCAGGAAACATCTGTAGTCAAAGGTCAAATTTGTGTGTCTGGATGAGTTGGACATACCCATTCTTTATCGCCTTGGGAAAAAGCTTTTATCACAATGCTGTACAACTATTGTGTACACCAAGAATGTAAGGGCCCTATGGCCTTTGTCAGTGAGCAATGTCTTCTCAGTAGACCACAGCCTGGGTTGAAGATGAAAGGGTTCAAACAAGAATGAGCAAGTGGAGCTGCAGGGTGAGTGCTGGTGGGGCTGGCTGTTGCAAGAGGCATCTTACTACTGCCACTTCCCTGGCATGTCTTAATAGTTTATTCTGACTGAATAATCATTGCTTTTCCTACTGTGAAGATGTCTTGAAATATTTTTTGAAGCTCCAATTATATTACCTTTGAAGAGCTACCCAAATCTTTTGCAGAATGTTGCATTTAGAATGATGTTTCTCCAGTATTTGTTTTTAGAACACAAAATAAAGAGCTTAAATGATTAGGTGTTAGGAGTTCCCAAGTATGTTTTCTTTGAAGTGATTAGGCCAGCTCCAGCTCTCACCTCTGTTTTCAGTCATCTGGTATTGTACCTGGCTTGTTAAAGAAATTGCTTTAGTAATTTGATATAAAAAACCTGAATTTACAGTTTAGTCTGGGTACAAAATTCAGATACAGGTCATAATTCAGGAGGTAAAATTCTCACAAACTCAAATGATACTGTCACTTTCTAGCTAACAAATGCATGGGAAACATATTGTTTCAGTAACAGCCCCGTCCTATAGTAGTCCTGTCTGTATCACAAAAACAATGACAAAAGTTACCAAGTCCAAGCCTTTTGGTGTTACTGTTTTGGTTTAGATCAGTATGAAGGCAATCAGAATCCAGCTATATCAGTACGAAGCAAAAATTTACACTGAAATCAAAAGGACCTTAATAGCTTCTGTGATTCTGTTATGTAAATTATGCTAAATTAACTTGCAGAGTATAAATTCTCTTCTAACAAGAAGCTTTATATATTAAAAAGAAGGCACAGAAATAAATATGATTATACAACACTGTAAGCTTTTCAATGTATATCAGTGTATAACCAGTCAGAAGAAAAGCACCATCAAGGTAACTTAAATCTTTCATATTGACAGAACCTAATGCCATTAGGATTTATTCATGGTATTTATAGAGGATGACATAATTCCTAAGAACTAAGAAAAGTTTTAAGAATTTCTTAGACCAATAGAAATTATACTTCCTCTGTTTGGTTCAGACTACGACTGTAGTCTTTCCATACTAAAAATAGAATCAGACAATAAACTTTCAGAAAAATTAATAAAAAATTCAAAATTTATCATGAAAACATAGCTGGATGTAGTCAGGATTTCAGTGGTCAAATGACCACACTAGTTACTGCTTGCTGACATAAGCAAACAGATATATTAGTAAAGAGATAGTATGTGTTTTGAGCGTACAGGCAAGGGATGCCCGTGGTACCTAGGGAACTGTGGCAGTAAGTAACGTTCAGAATGCTCCAACATGTAACGCAGGAAAGTGGCAAAGCAGGCTCTTATCCATGTGCTGCATGGACAGCACTTAATCTGTTTACTGAGCCTTGAACCAGGACTTCCTTCCCATTGACCATGAATCTCAGCTGCCTCATAATAACATGCAAGTGTCATCTGCCAATTTGAAGGAATGAACTCAACAAAGGACATTTGTATACCCACCCCCATGAGTTCTAAAACAGGATAAATAAAAGTTCATCACTGATCTAATTATTTGAATGATGTTAAAAGATTGATGATCTTTTAAGGGAGTTTGGCTAACAAACCTCTACATGTTCACTGAATTTCTGACAGTGCCTTATGTTCAGCTTTTTTACTAAATCCTAGCATTGTTCATTATGGATTGTTTTTTTTCTTAGATCATTTCCCATAACTATTATTCTCTATTATATTTAATTGCAATAAGTCCTCTGAAGAATTGCACTGCCATGAACTTAAGGAAATCACAATCAGTGAAACATGCCCACAGAAGACTAAAGTGTTCTGTATCTGACCTTAAACATTTCCATATAGATACTTATGTATTCAGAAGCTAAGTACTTATTCTGCAAGACAGACAGCAAAGGTAAACTGTCGTACTGCAAATGCTGAGGGGCATGTGAGTATCACTCAGGTCACATGAGTATTTCAACCCTATCCTCTCAACAAAAACTGTGTAATTCAAATGACTTCAATGCTTTCCAAATACAACTGCATATATTGTGAAATTAACAGAGATGAGCTACTTTCAAGCTGTGCTAATGCTATGCTGTATTACCTGTTACATACTAAAAAGACCTTCACAATCTGTCTTGTTATCGTACAGACTTATTTCCAAGCTTACTGGCATTCTGGGGTTTTTTGGTATTTTTTGTTTCATTGGTTGGTTTATTGTTGGTTTTGTTTGTTTAGTTCATGTTTTCCTTTATTTACATTGCATTAGGACCATATATTTTTTGAAGTCTTGAAGTTCACTACACTGACATAGATGAATTAATGAAAAAAAAAAAGAATTTTAAAGCTATGTATGGTCAAACAAGATAACTACTTCATTAAAAATGGAGTGCTAACTTCAAATTCATTCATCATTAAAACAATTAACTATTAGAAATGAACCTTGAGACAGTAAGGTGTTAGCTTCTTGTAGTAGATAGACACATTAAAAACATTCTCTATTTCATTAACTCAGAACACCAATGCGTATAATACCTATTTATGTTGTTATTCAACATATATTGAAATATTTATGGACATTATTTAGAAAGTAAGATCATTAATAAATCAGCATTGTGTCTTAATTTATGTCTTTACCATCCAGCACAGTGGTAACACAAAAATAACAGACAGAAATAATATGACACATTTTGTGAGAACTGCCTCAAAATAGGCCTTTTGGTATTTTAAGGCAAAGATGCCACAAAAGAAAGTAAATAGCTGATAATGAAAAGTAGCAATGAATGAGGAGAATGTTCAGAACACAGGAAGAAGGAAATGATATCTCTTTCTCCTTCCCTCCTGCAGAATATTCCTGTTTTAAATTATTTGGAACATTTTGTCTTCTGCTGCTTAATAAATCTGCCCTGAGGAAATGAATATAGACTTTAATATGAACTGTGCATTTTATTTGGACTTCTCTGGGAAGTAAATAAGTTTAATGGAGGAATAATATTTTTAAGAAAAATCAGATGGAATGCATTGGAAAATATCAACCTTTACATTAAATGGTCTTAGAAACGAAGTGATAACAGCACATTGAACTTAAAAAAGTCTAAACTCAGCCCTAAGTCAGAATCATTATCTGGTTTATTTCAGTATCTATTTACATATACTTCCTGCACTTTTTCCTGAGTTTGCTATAAGTGTTAAATACCACGGGGATTTTGCACCTGTCCATCATAAAGTGGGACCAAGACTATATTCTTCAGAGATCACTGAAGAGTCAATAGATATTAAGAATTATAAGAATTTCTGACCTTGACTACGTTCATTTCAGAAACTCCCTTTAACTTCTTTTAAAAGGGTCTGCTTTATTGTGAAGTAAAAGTTGAGGTGAAAGGTTCTTTATCACAATTCCAGTGCCTGGATCCATTCAGCGCTTCTTCTATTACTTCTTTTCTACCATTTCTCAGTGAATTTAGTGTTCATTAAAGTACAAGACTAACAGCACTGACCGAGCTAAACAGAGTATCCACGCTGTGCAAGTTTCTTAGTCCAACTCTACTGATTCATCCTTTTCTCTTGACCTACAAACTACATCATTATTCAAGTCCTTGGCCTCTCTGTGCAGAGACTGCCAATCATTTCACGTTTGCAGTGTTTTTATAAGCTGTGAAAAAAATCAAGACGAAGGTGAGACTACCCAACTAATTTCTGCTGCTAGGTCTCCTGTGCAGAAAGAGAAATGTTTTTAATTGGTTCCCCACACTTGGGAAATGATAACAAGTTCCTGTGAATTTTTCATTCAAATTGCAGATTTCTTCTATACAGAAAAAAAAAAAAAAAATTCATTCTTAAAAGTATCTTTCAAAGGAAATACAGGCCTTTTATGATATTCCCTTCTTTTTCCGGGGCTTTCTAGACACCTAAATCATTCAATAGCAATTACAACAGCTATACTTAATTCTCTAAGCTTTCAGTCAGTAGCATGCTGATAGCATGTTTGTGCATATTTGCATAATATGCGTATTTGCATAATATGCACACTGCACAAAATGTTCCTTTTTTTTAATATGTATCAACAGGAATGGATTTATCTAAGATGAGGAAGGGGAAATGCCATAGAACAGAAATCTAAAACTAAAATCTTCTATCCATCTCTCTCTGCCCATCCAGCTAAGACTGCGTGATAGGGTTGTGTTCTTGAAGCCACCTCACCCAAAACTCCCATGACAAGGGCTGTTTTCATCTCTCGTTGGCTGGCTGCAGTGCTGGCAATCAGTGTTTCCAGCCCAGAGCACAGTTTAGGATTATCTTGGTCTCTTCTACTCACTAAGTCAGATTCAGGAAACTATGTGCCTCTCCTTGTCTGCAACCCAACCAAGAACACATGTGTCCTAAGGCATAGGAAAGGTTATCTGCGTCACTTGATAAAATCTAGTGGGCTCTCCCACTCTTATCAGGATCATCTCCATCAATACACACTTACTGGCACAATTCCTCTTTCAAAGACAGCTGAGCTGTAGCACCCCCAGGGAAGTTCAGCCAGCCCTAGATTTCAAAATTCAGATGACAAGAATGAAAACAAATGAAACAATTAAGCTCTTTGGATAATGCTTGTCAGGTTAGCTCAAAAAAATTTGCACCTAACGCTATCATAGCAAATCAATATCCTTAAACCAACATCATTCAGAAATTCTTTTCTTGCACATACTTAACTGTAACTATGAAGTACGGGCTGAATAAAGAGACTGAGGTGGACTGCAAAGTGCCTCACTGGCTGGGCTCAGAGTGTGCTGATGAGCAGTGCAAACTCTACTTGGAGGCTAATGAAGGACTAGCAGTGTACCCATGGGGTCAATACTGGGACCAGTCCTGTTTAATATATTCATTAAGGACCTGGATAATGGCATGGAATCTGCCCGCAGCAAGTCTACAGATGACACTAAACTGGAAGGAGTGGCTGATATGCCAGAGGGTCATACTGACATCCAGAGGGACCTCAACAGGCTGGAGAGAAAAGAGCTCACAGGAACTTCATGAAGCTCAACAAGAAGTGCAAAGTCCTGCACCTGGGGAGGAACAACCCCATGCACCAGCACACGCTGGGGGCCACTCAGCTGGAAAGCAGCTTGGCAGAAAAGGACCTGGGGGACACCAGCTTGAACACAAGCCGGCAATGTGCCCTTGCAGAAAAGAAGCTGAATGGTAGGCTGGGCTGTATCAGGAGGAGTGTTGCCAGCAGGTTGAGGGAGGTGATTCTTCCCCTTTACTTGGCACTGGGGAAGCTACACCTAGAGTGCTGGGTCCAGTTCTCTCATACAAGAGAGACATGGACATACGGGAGAGAGTCCAGCAAAGAGCCACCAAGATGATTAAGAGACTGGAGAGTCTCTCCTATGAGAAAAGGCTGAGAGAGCTGGGACTGTTCAGCCTAGAGAAGAAAAGGCTCTTGGGGATGTTATCAATGTATACAAATACCTGCAGGGAGGGTGCAAAGAGGACAGAGCCAGGCTGTTTTCAGTGGTGCCCAGTAACAGGACTGGAGGCCATGGGCACAAACTGAAGCACAGGAGGTGCCATCTGAAGATCGGGAAACACTTTTTACTGTGGGGGTGACTGAGCACTGGGATAGGTTGCCCAGAGAGGCTGTGGAGTCTCCATCCTTGGAGATATTCAAAATGCCTTTAGACACGATCCTGGGCAACTGGCTCTAGGTGACCCTGCTTGAGCAGGGGAGTTGGACTCCACTCTGTGAACTAATGTGTACTAAAGGTATATTTTACCAAATAATTGTTATTTTCTAAATTGATGTGATTTGTGAGTGATAATGGTGAAGAAAAGGAAAAGAAAAACAGAAAGGTAGCCTGTACCATTTTTTTTCCTGTTTTCAATTACACTTTTCAATAATGTGCATAGCTTGCAAAGGCACAGCAACAATTCCAGTTCCACTTACCAGATAAATTTATAATGTGTTTCTGCTAGAAGTAGATCCCAAACTGTAGAATTACCTGGCAGTATCTGCCTCATCCTATGGAGCTGCAGCTTGAAGAGTCAAAGACACTCTCTTTGTGCTAAAGAGAGCTTTATAAGGCTTGGTGAGAACTGTGCTGATATTATTTAATTCTGGAACACAAAACTTTCTGAAACCTAAACTTTGAACCTGCATAAGGAGGTTTCAAAGTTTCTTCAAGAACAAAGGTTTTAGAATTTTCAGCAATTCCTTCCCCATCAACTATAAGCCACCCTACACCCTAAAAAAATGGTTTCAGTACAACAGTAGTAGATCATTATTGGTGGGTCCATAGTGTAGGATGGAGGCAGTGGGAAGAGTACTCGCGTAGGTATACCTCCACGTGATTCACCCTGCAGCATTTGATTTTTTTGCTCTCCAGTATGGCTCAAAGAAGAAAGAAGGTACAGGGACGAGACAGGGAATTAAAAAAAAAAAAAAATACTCTGTGGTATTATATGATTAACGTATTCAGAATTAATGATGAATAGCTGTATAAGAGATATTTGACTGAAATGATCCACATATCCAGAAGGATGTGTGACCAGTAGCAAATATCTAGGAAAGGTATAAAACTACAGAAAACAGGTAGTAACGCTTCCTCAGTACGTAACTTTCTCATCCCCAATAACTTGTAGTTCAGAATTTTCCTGAATGAAAGACCCTAACTGATTTCTCTTCCATTAACTTTAACTGTCTTCCTATGAGCTTATGTAAATTATCCATTAACTTGGCTTAGCTACACACTGCAAGCAGAACAATCTTTTTGTGTATTATGAACCTCCCTCTCACTTGTGGGTCTGGTCTGATGTTCCCTAAGTATTTCTAATAAAACAGATGATTTTACTAGACATTATATAGACATTACTATACATTCCCTGTATATCTTTTTCTTACTATTTACAATTTATGGATATTCCTCTGATATTCCCTATTTTGTTGACATGTTTCTGGCTGAAGCATGCTAGTTTACCTAGCTGTTTTTTTGTCTTAGAAGCCAGCCCCCTATTTTGATAGACTTTATTTCCTACAATTTTAGTAGTCCCCATTTTTGAGATGAATATGTAGACTCTATGTGTGACCAAGCAAATGAGGTTGGAAAAACTCCAAAATACCCAGAAGTCAGGCAATATTAGTTTCCAGAATTGCTCAGCAGCTACTTGCAAAACTATCAGAAATTTGTAATTTAAATAATGTTGGAAGAATTAAAAACATGTACTCCAGATGCCAGTCTGAGTCATTTCTTCATGTAGATTTGTACATAACGCCAACTGTGAAAGACCTGAGTTGGACCTCATGTCTGCTACTGAGATGCAAACTAACGACAATAATGCAGTAATTCATAATGATCCTTTGAATGACAGGGAAATAACTGGTTTGGGTAAAGAGTCCTTAAACAAAGAAGATACTCAAGGCAACCATTAGAAACTAAGGGTTATTATTACTCTCTTTTTACTAGTTTGTCGATCAGCTTCAGAAGGTCAGAAAAAAGCCTAACTAAAACTGCCATTAATGAAAGTGAGTCAACAAAACAGTACACTGGTACCCGGTATTTGAGTTGGAGATTCGTGTTCTTGAGTTAGTGTTACAAGTCTGCCAGTATCTGACTTCCCTTACATTTCTACTGTGCTCAGGTCCCCTGCTGGTTCATAACTCATTCGTTCAAAATTGTAGTGGTTTAAACTTACTTAGGCTCATTGCCAAGACTACCCTGGTTTGGCCATCACTACCTATCTTAAATTACAAGTGAAGTGTGTTCTTTGTGGGTCCATGGTCACATCACATATCTATCATATTTCTATTATGTAGTACAGAAAAATTTGTAACAATTGACAGTTACTCTATTAAAAGGGCCACAAGTGGAACACAAACAAATATATTCCCGGTCAAGAATAAGGGACGCTGGCAGACCTGTTTAAGAAATGCTTGCATGATTGGAGGATGCAAATAAAGCTACTTTAGCCATTACTAATGAGTGAAACACTTCAAGAAAACATTAGGTACAGATTAAAATGTGTTTGAAGCTAACCAAATTTGGCTCATGTGCCTTATTTAAATTAGTACATAAATCACATACAAGTTCTGTGAATAACCTGAAAATTAAGAAGTTCATTCCAGTCTCCTTAGATGTGTTTAAAAATCATAAGAATTTAATAAGAGAAGCAAGATAACACAATGAGCTCAATGTCTCTCCTGTCTCCCCCATTGACTTGCCTCCAAACAAAATCAAATAACATCTGCCAAATGCCAGCCTGTTCAGCTTGCTAATGAGTTTAAAAATTCAGAGTATGACCGTTGCTCAGCAACTGATAAAGAATACCAGTCACATGGTGCTATAGTTAATATACAAGAGACCTTTACCCCTCATTTTCTAAAATCCTATGAAAAATGGATTATTGGAAACACTATTTTTTCAAGGGAATTTACTTGCTGCTTTTTCAATATTGTGCTGTAATTTGTTCTAATGCTTACGAACACCAGTATTCATGTCTCTGAAAGGGTGCTTAAGTTTTTCAATCACATATCTTTTAGTTCGTGCATTTGCATGGTGGTGGAATTCTATTCAATTCTGGTTTTTTTTCTGTTTGCTGACCATTTCAATAGATAACCACAGCCAAAAGCTGAAAGTGCTTTAAGCCTCAAGAACATGCCAGTGAATTTGGCTGACAGGCTGTTAAGCTAAAACTAAATTGAAAACTATAATCAGAAGTGGAAGAAGGGGATCAGAGGACTTAGAAACCATGGGTTATGCAGTAGAGATGTAATCAATCTCAGAGAGGAAAAGACAGGAGGGTAACAGTCACCCTGTCAAGACTGTTTCCTCATCTCAGCTGGTCCACTGGAAAACCTGAAATTGACCATTAATCAATCCGTCAATCAATCAGGCAGTAATCATCAGTGACAGGAGGTTATAATGGGAAAAATTTTAAAAAAAGAGACACAATAGCATTATATTGCACCTGACACATGAAAGAAAGACTGCAGTTATGGAAATGCTCTGTGCCAGACGAGACTAACGTGCTGAAGTTGCGT
The DNA here is from genome assembly GCF_000708025.1 of Charadrius vociferus. Lineage (NCBI taxonomy): Eukaryota > Metazoa > Chordata > Aves > Charadriiformes > Charadriidae > Charadrius > Charadrius vociferus. Next base: position 951,538 of record NW_009648340.1, read on the forward strand.
AATTACCATATTGCTCTTTCTCCAATAGCGTTTATGCAGGAGTTAAAATACATTGCTATTGCTAACAATATTAAGTGTCAATATTTCTACCATAAGGCACATAGAGACAATATTAATGCATATGCAGAACAAGGCTAGGAATTCCAGGGTTGTATTTAATTTCTGAAAGAGACAACGTTTAAAAAAGAGAAAGCTCATCAAAAAGAAGCTGAAAGGGGCAACCTGGAGAATTAAATCTTTCCTGACAGCATGGAGTTTTCATAAAGAAACCACATTGGAAACACACTGCCAACGCACACCACCTCTTTAGAATAGACTGAAAAGGCACAAAAGGACTGAAAAGCCTGGCTAACTAGCAGGGTAAAGGAGGTTATTAGAAGCAGGGAGGCATTTCAAAAAAGCTGAAGCTGAGTTTAAATGAAGAAAATAACTCTGGCAGATAAGGCAGGCCAAAAAATAAATTTGAGAAATAGCTAGTAAAAGAGATTCAGAGGTAATAATAAGTCTTTTTTTCAAACAAATCAAGATCAGAAAGCCTGGCAGAGAGCCTGCAGGTCCTCTTAATGATCAGGGTATAAAAGGAACTCTTAGAAAGCACATGCAATTGCACAGGAGCTAAATGACTTCTTGGCAATGTTTGCTTTGAAAAAACTGGGGAGATTCCCACCTCAATATCATTTTTTTTGCACAGTGATTCATCAGAGGATCCATCTAAAACTAAAGTGACTGTGGAAGAGATTACAAAACAAGTAGATAAAATTAGCAGCAGAACATCACCGGAACTAAATGGTATACCCAGGATCTAATGGTTACCCCCTGAGTTCTAAGACATCTTGAGAATGAAACAGTTGATTAACCATATGTGGCAAATGTTGGGACATCTCCCTGCAAAGAAAAGGGTTCTGGGGAAGATCCAGGGAATCGCTAGCCTGTAAGCCTGACACTGGAACTGGACAAAAGAACAGAAACTATACTAAATAATAGGTTTAATGGACATTTGCATAAATATTAAAAAGAGTCAAGAAGGCTTTTATAATGGAGAATCTGACTTGAGAGTACTGTTTTGGTGGTGGGGTTTTTTTAAGAGGTCAACAAAGTCTCAGTAACGAACAAAAATTGTTTCTGTACCAGCAATAGTTCCCCTACAGCTAAAAGTATTGCAACTTTTTGAGGAAAATGGAGTTTGAAATTGAAGTTATTTGGAAATATAAAGGATGGTTCCTCGAGCCTCCACCAAGATTCAGTACTCCCTTTTCCCTGCATGGCTATAAGAAATCGAAGTTTAATACTATGACTTCGCTGTATACAGTAATTCTCTTTTGAGTAGTTGTATCAATTTTCACAGTTTCTCTAAGCACTCTGCAGCTGAAATCCTGTAACCGTGGCACCAGGTTTTGCAGGTGAAATTAAGGCCTATGCAGATTGCAAAGGTGACACACCGTACAAAGATTTTATTAAAATCATGTCATTAAATGAATCTCAAACTTGAGTAATGCAAATAAAATCTGAAATCCAGGGCAGCATTATATTTCACCTCTCAAATTCACACATAATTTACCCATATTTTACAGGTAACAGCCTTTAACATGTATATATAAAGGTCCTCTACATATAAAGCTGAATATATTGAAACTGGAAAAGATCTCCTGCTAACAGACCCAACACACATAATGACCTACAGAAACCTTAGGGCTACCGCAAAGGATGACTCACAATCCTGTAAAGTCAGTTGGCATCATAAATTAGGTTTTACTGGTCATTGGCAAACTTCTAGCAGAATTCTTTTTTTCAGAGGTGAGAATGATCCTTATCTATTCCTTATCTAGTCCTCATCTATTTTTAAGAGTTCTTAATTCTTTCATTCTGCATTGCACTGGTATTGCACTTTGTCCTCAGACTGAGATTTTGTCCAGACACCATCTAGCAACCATTTTATAGCTCAGCAGCACCTGGCATCTTCCCTACTGCCCTCTGGTGCACTTAAGGCAGAAGCTGCTACAATGTCCCTAAGAGACAAACGCTCATAATGACTAAAGAAGAAAGAAAAAGAGTGCATTAATTTTGTTACAAACCCCTACTTAATAGCCAGTGAAACTACAACAAAATAGAGCTTTCCTACAGAAAAGAGATTTACTGGAAGTTCCATAGTAGAGGAACATTCGGTCATTTGGAAATATGTTTAATCTGATGTAATTCAAATTTTCAAATCAAATGTCTACGCAGGCCGTTAGTCAACGTAAGGAAATAGATCCCTGTAGAGATCAATCCTGCCTACTTCAGACAGCTACTTTAGGATGAAAAAATAGAGCTTTCCGGAGTTCATGATGACTAGGTTAGACTCACATGCCTTAAATTCCAGCTACCTAAGTTAGATTATATGAACTGCACCCTGAGCAAAAAGTGAGTTTGTGGGTACTTGTGTCAAGCTGGCCACTTCTGGGTGAGAGTTTCATCAAATTTTAGTCTGAGCAATAACATTCTACCTCTGACCAATTTAATCTGGTGTTTCATCTGGGTGCAATATTTTTTATTCACTAACCTAAATTAAGTTAGGAAAGGCTGCTGGCCACTAGTAAACCAGTTCCCTGTGTCGCCTTGTGAGTGGCTGCCTAGAACCTTTATGAAATACCATTATGTATTAGGAAATGAAAAGCAGGTAGTATGTCAATATGGCAGACTATAGCCTCCTGCACTTATTCAGGGGAAGAAAAAAAAAGACAAGAGCTTTCCAAAGGAACCCTTACATTACAGAAAATTTTCTGTGGAAGACTTCCTCCACGTTTCTTTTAAAACACTTGCAAAAATATAGGAGAACAAATGTCAGTGGGTAGCCCTGGAAGAAGAATTACACAGTGAATTGGCCTCAGAAAGGTTATAAAAAATCTAGAAAATTCTGAGAAACATTATATAAAATCACCCTTCAAAAGCTTGCAAGAAATTTACAACCAGAAAGAAATCTACAAAGATATGTGGTATAAAGATATGAAAAATCGTCACTTTTTTTTCCCCAGGATTTTAACATAACTTCACAAGCTGGCATTTTTTACAGCTGTACTCTTATATAACTATTTATAAAAATACTGTTTACATGCAGTGCTACATCTGCTACACATTATCTATTTTTAGGTGCTTTATCTATTTAGTACAGAGAATTTTACAGTAATTCAAACATTTCCAAGTATTTGTCCAAAAATCGTGTAAGCATCTTTGAAAACAGTGTGCAGAAATTGTGGAAAACTTAAAATGACTTCCCAATGGCTGAAGCTTGTAAAGAATACAATGGGCTTTCTCTTCTAGGGATGGCTATCTTTCTCCACTCCTTTTCACGAACACAAATGAGCAATACTTCAAGTGCGACTTCAAGGACAGGGCCTACTCTGTCAGGATTACCAAGGAAGCCAAATGCAATTCTGATTCAGTTCTGTAGCTTTCTGCCGGGTTGGCACAGGGAAAACCATGAAGGCAGCAAAATAACAATACTGCTGTTCCAGATACGTGAATAGAAGCTCAGTTCTTTGGATGCAAACCTCGCTTTGAGTGCTGGAGGATCTGAGCAGCATCCAAAGAGGGAACTACAGTAACCTTGTGTCAGCAGCACAAGGGCGCTAGCTAACCGCAGCCTGGAGGGGGACCCCTTTTCTCACCAAATTTGCTCTTGTAACTTCTGCCTCTTCCCCTGAATATTTTCAGTCGTTTTTTTCCAGCATACTTTGTCTATATAAGATGTGGGGTTTGAGATCTATTTAAGAAGAAAATAAAATCTCTGTATCATGTACAGTGAGATTATATCTCAAATACAATTTGTCTTAATGGAAATATAAATATTCCTCTTCTTCAGTTTTAGCATTAGTTTTTATCTTAGTTCTTATCTTCCTCATTTCCTGCGGTTCAAAATTATTTATAAGCTGAAGGTTCATGTTAGAACATTTCTTGTTGCTTTTTCATACCTAATATTTTTTCAAGTGGTTTGGATTATTCTTTTTAAGCTGACTACTTAGAAGTCTTTGTGTTTTGGGGGCAGGTGTTAGTTGGTTTTCTTTTGAATATGAACACATGAATGTTTTATCACTACATACATACACACACCTTCACAGTCCTACAGAGGTTGTATGCAGTGCCTGACATCAGAGCTGGGGCTCTCTTCTTTCCCCGTGTCCTGAATTCACTAATTGACACAAGGATTAGACCAGCTTGTTTTGGGGGACTGTAAAAATCTAGAGGGGAAGGATTTGGAAAACTTAAGTCATTTAAGTACCTTTGGATCACCAGAGAGACGATAAAAAAACCCCAAATTATCTGAAAAAAATTTGTTCAAGAATAACAATAAAAGTGAAGAAATAAGATATCTCAGAGTACAACCTTAACGAGTTAGTTAGGGAATGGTGAGAAACGAACACTAATTAACATTAGTGTTTGGAGGTGAAAGAGAAGTAATTTGGTTATGGTCACCTGAAACATTTCACTGAGCACTCACATTGGCTATACAAGTTTGTAGTAGCAGTTAGAGAGCTCCTTCTTCATTCCTGGGAGGGAATGTAAATGTTTTATACATTCCACATCTGGTCTGATTTAAAAGATTCGAGACTGCTGTTTTCAAACTGTTGCAGAAAAGACTGCATCAGGGGTCTTGTAAAAAAGTTACTGAAACATCCTCCAAATAGACTGGACAGGAGAAAAAAGTCAAAATTATAGTCTTGGAAAGAAAGGGCAGGCACTGCCAGTATATCCTGACTGGGATAAACTGGAAGTTGTGAAGGCAATCTGAGAACACATACCCCAACAGCATGTGCCCTGCACTCATAATTCCACCTTACAAAACATTGTTTTCAGCCAAACCCAGAAGCTATAAAGCTGAGAAACTCTTCTCTTGCCAAATAATAACTTAGACCATTATTACGATCACAGGATATTATTTCCTCTTCAATTTTAATTTTCAGCTCTCCGACTTTTCTCCCACTACCTAACATATGCCTAGTTGCCAGACACAAGCAGGGAGTAGCTACAGCATGGAAAATGTAAAATGATATGGCAACATAAACTCTCAGAAGAATACTTCTTTAGTTTCAGTTAGACTATTAATGCTCCCATGATAAGCAACATCAAGATTAAACAACACTTTAGTGAGGATTTTAACATTTACCTGTTCCAGCAGATATGTATTCCAGCATGGAACATTGAAATCATACTATGTGTATATACAGTTACCTGATTTTCTGCATTATCTTGAACTGAAAATCCAAATGAAAGATGATTCCTGGCTTTAGAAGTCATCAACAGAAAATGATTCAGAAATTCACATATCATTTCCTTTCCCATTCTACATGAGGAACACAGCTCTTTACCTTATACTGCGCACCTTTTCCCCACATTATTGTCTCTTTTGGTCTTAAATCCTTCCCAATGAACATATTTGCTATGTGCCACTGTTACCTCCTTGACTTGTTTTGAGTTACATTAAAGATGAGTTTTCCTAAGTTTCAAATAACTGAAATTTGCATTTTTTATCTTTACCTTGAACCTCCTGCATTAATGCTGCTCCTTTTTTCTCTGTCCCCACTCACATATCCTGTTACCTATTTTACCTGTCATGAGTCAGAAGACTATTTCCTCTTCTTTCCATATCAGACATAGTTGTTCTCAAGCCATTTTTGATCTTCCTCATTTTCACTTGAATAAAACTATATTTACAGAGAGAGTATATACTTCCGTCAGCCCTACTCAAGGCTAAGACACTTCTTATTAATACCCTGACATTTTCCTTAGCACAATGAGCAGTGAATGATAGACACTACTGATTGATTTATATAAATGCTAACAGGAATTTTCAAGATACTCACGTCAGTGTATTGTCTAAATAATATTAAGGTATGTTGGTATCTTTTAATCCTTTTAAGTATCAAGAATTATCATGTCATTCACATCTCCATTAATGTGTACTCAAATTATGAGTAATAATTTTGTTTTGAGTGCTCAGCACCATATTGATAGTATATTTTCATTAAGCTGCCTAGAATACTTGAATCAATAGTTTATTAATATATTTTAGAGTAGTTAACTATATTAAATACTTCTTATTCATGTTTAATATCAGTTACAGCACACAGCCACCCTACTACAAATATTAATAGATAATCTGTATCTACCAACATACATCGCTCTATCTGCATATCATTCTATTAAATTTAACCAAAATCCACATTTCTGCTGGAAACTATGCAGTGATTTGATGCTGCGCAGATGACAAAATAGTAGTTTAGCATGCTAACTCTCTTGGGGACAGGATTGGCTGAGAGACGTTGTTCACATTTGACTTTGCTACTCACAAATAATGTTGTCATCTCACACCCACATCAAAGGAACCTTTGTGCTATTTGCATTACCACTATCTTCACACAGAGGTAAGGGCACACTCATGATGAGATACCCAATGGTTAATAAACACATAGGTTTCAAATAGGGTTTAAGTCCTTAAAAATTGATTGTAAGACAAATTTGTAACCATGCTAGAAGTTATGAACCTCTGAAATGCCATTCCACGCATGGATATATTTTCAAATATCGTATTTTTAAAGACTAGATATAAATGCCTGGTGCCAATAAAGAAAACAGTCCACAATCACCAAACAACGTGCTACCAACTGTATGTTATCAATATTTGTGTTTCACATCTACTATTCATCTTTTTTATATATTTAAAGTATAGCAGGAACACTCCAGTTACTCCAGGTTTCTAACACATTGAAAGATCAAAGTTAGAAATCTGAGCAAGCCACACATTTAGATTCAAATTTTTATTTTTCTCTTCGTTTTTAATCAGTCCAAGCCTTCCTGGCATTGATTCTTGAGTGAGCTTTGCAAAGACTGTTACAGACAGAATTACTGTAGGAATGGGGAATAAATCTTTTCACTATCTAAAAGAATGAAATTTGAATGGGTAATTGTTAGTATCTTAATTATTATATTGAATATTCAGGCATTTTCACAGTGCATATGAACATAAATAATGTATATATGTGCATAAGCTTAGGAGAATATGTGCACTTGGGCATGTAAAATGCTCATAAATGCGCACAAGACAAAATCTGTGCAAAGTTTCTGTCATTTACAATTATATTTAAATGCATTTCTGATGAGATAGCTTTATCACTTCTGATATTAACATTCATCAGAACTAATTGTATTTGTTAAAATGAGTCAAATTTCTTTTCTGTGATTAACAATAGTATTTTCAATTCACATAATTTTAAATTAGTTGGAGCAGATGAGTCAAAACTCCTGGAAAAATGATCATTTTCATTGAAATAAGAGTAACCAATTATTAAATCATGTTTTAAACATATCTGTGAATCATCGGCACCAAGAAGTTGATATTTTAAAATTTGCCCACAAGCGAGTAACACAATGTTGTTATTCCAACTGATCAGAGGAATATGTCAGACCTATTTAAAAGTTCCTATCTGCAGGCTCTTTTCAGAAAAATAGATGTGTAATCTTATATGAATAAGGGTTTAGCCTTAGTGCTTTTAAATGTCTGCTTAATATTTAATTGAAAACCTGCATAACATTTTACTTAGAAATAAAACCAGCTTTAAAGCAGGTAAATGTTTTCTTGATTTTTTTTGTCTGCTAAAATTAGTAACGTGACTCTTATTTTCACAAAATTTCCTTTTTTTCTTTTCCTCTTTCAAATATACCTCTAAGGTATCACCATTGGCCACTGAAGGAAACATTAAGAAAATACAGCACGAAGTAAGGATTTAGCATCACGTAAACGGCTCCATGTGTAAATTGCCACTAGATGGCAATGTTTCAGAAAATTATCTTCATAACTGCAGAGGCAGCTATAGAATATAATTATTTAAAGGTTCATTGAGTCGTTCTAAATGGATCTGTCAATCAGTAAGGAGACAATTCTTATGCATTTCTTGTAGCCTCTACAGCTTTCCTCTGAAGAAGTGAAAATATTGGAAGACAAGGAAAGACAGCATCTCCAGAAAGCGACATCAAGATGGGAGTAAGACAGATAAGGGGTCAAACTGCTTCTGCCAGGCAGGGCAAACCCAGGCTGCTCCTGAAAGAGGAGTAAGATGCATCCTCAGGGATTTTGCAGCTGCTGAGTGCTGCACAATTATGAAAATCATTCTCAGCTGTGAAGAACTGATACCCACCCACTGCTGCAGGGGATAATTTTAACTAAATCAGGCTCTAAGTGTCCATATTCCCAGCCCTTTAATTTGCAGAGACGAGGAGTGTGTTCTGCGAATCTGACATGTAGATACTATAGATGAATTTAAAAAGTCTTTTGTAAATTATAAAGTCGTTATAAAATATTTTACTTATACAGACACTAATTTTAGAAATACATTAAAGTAAAACATACTTAGTGATTTTTTCACTGCCATGGCATATAAATACATAAAATAGGATTCAACACTCCCAGATGCTTAGATAACTGGAAACATTCTAGGTATGCTCTGAGACTGCTCCTATTCAATTTACAAAGTGTTTTGCATCTGTTTATACACCAGGAATTAGAATAAAACAATTTTAAAAAAAACAAGCAAACAAACAAACAAAAACCAACAAAGCCTACAACAGTAAAGTTTTTTCTACTCACACTTCCTGCGTCACCAGGAAATTTCCCCTTGGTAGAAAGTAAAGAAAGAAAATGTCTCAAGAGCTGATTCTCTAAGGGCAGCACTGACAGGAGAGGACTGAAGTCTCAAAACTGTGTTGCCCCAACCAACCCCAACCAACACTGTCCCTTTATTGTATTTTGTTCCACACAGTCCCTTCCAGAACACATGAAAGGAGATCACTAAACTTTAAATTAGTGTTAGCCAACATACCTACAGGAAACACCTCATTAATACACAGGTGAAGCATTTGTGAATGTTTTCAATCATGTTTGAGGTAGAGGATGAACTTAAATCCATATATTATATATACATATACAGAATATATACAAGGAGTGTAGAATACGTAGAGGTTTAATTCCTCTGTATTTTGTATGACTTGAACACCTTTCTGACTTGTTAAGAATCCTTCACTAGTTATTCAGCTAAAGTAGAAGTGCTTTAAACTCATCAATAGAACTACCATGCATGTTACATATGCCATCTCCATTACTAAAAATAATCTTTAAGGATTTTTAGATGATTTATTAAAGAAAAAAAAAGTGTTTATTAGGTGCTTATTGGGGTGGTCAATCAATGAAAAGTACATTTTTGGGAATCCAAGCTGACCATCTCTATAGTGAATAAGAAAGCTACCACTGAATTTAACAGGGAGAAAAAGAAAGCCCTTGCACTAGTATTCAGGGTGTCCTTCGACACCAGGTATCCTCAGTGTTCCCCCACGTTTTGGAGACAGCACTCAAGCAAATCACTCCTGTTCATTCCGAGCAAGGTTAGCAGGCACTCTTGGTACTAGCTTTGTGTCTCCACTTCTGAGAGTAGAAACTGGCTGCATGACAGCTCCCTTCTCAGAAGCACTTGATGCAGGGAAGGAATCCCAGCTCACCAATATATACCCCATCTTTGTCTCTCTGTCTGCCTTCGGTCATTCTTAGGAACTACACCTACCTAACAGCTCATGAAATAGAAAATGCTTGAGAACTTTCCTCTGTTGTTTGAAAACAGACTCGCTCAAATGGGTACGGGTGTCTTCCACCCTTACTGTATTTGCAGTAAAGGCCGCCTTCTCTCCACTGTCTGTCCACTCTCACTACAGGGACATCTGAAGTGACCATCAGCTCCAAAATCATCAACAGGTTACCACCCAGCATTTTAAAGCGAAAAAAAAAAAAAGTAGTTTATTTAAAATTTTGCACTGTGAGTTGCAATAATCCAAATGGTGACAGATGAATAGGATAGGACAGATCAGTAGTGGTGCCTAGTCTGTTGTCCCAAACTCTTTTGCACTCCTCAGTCAGAATCTTATTACTAATGTCAGCGAAAAGGAGCCTCTTTTTATTGACATGTAGGTCATCATCCTTTTCTTTTCTGACCAGTGCTTGTTCTGTGGTCTGAGCTCTGAATCGAGTCAGTCTGAGAAAGACCTAAAACCTCAGGCTTTGCTCTAAACCAAGTACTTAAATTGGAAAATGCTGTAATTATAAAGCAGTTCTGCAAAATGGCATGAATGAGAATGCACACCTCTGTTTTGGGTTTTGCTAAATTTAATGTTATCAATGTATTAAATATAGTCTGAGTATGCTTAAGAGATTGGAGATTTAGGTGGAGTCTGTGTCTCTTCCTACTCGGTTTCTATATCGGAGTAAAGGTGGGAGGTGGTGCCCGTTTTCTCAGAATTGAACGTTTCTGAGCTCATGCGAGTTTATATGTTTAGTCCAACCGCAGGAGCTGAATGACTAAAAGTGTTATCAGAGTAGGCAGTGTCTGAGGACAGGATCCCGAATTTCTCTTTCAAGTCGAGGTGCCTACCTAGATCCCAATTTTGGCAGAGTATGGGTAGTCTGAATTTCAATGCATGCATTTATATATATTTTTACATAGTTATGTAAAATTTACAAAAATAAGCAAAAAATAAGAGTACTTTGTCAGATGGTGAAAATAATAACTGCTATTAAAGAGCCACAAACAATTCTCCATTCTGAAAACTGCAGTGTTGTTGATAGAACTAGTAAATGGGTTTACAACCAGAAATACAATAATTTTTAGGCATTTGAAACTAAATATAAATAATCTCACAGTTCGTAATATATAACAATAAAGTAAAATATACATTTAACTATAGAGAACACTCAAAGCAGGCTTCATGCTGAAAACCACTGCCAGCAATACAAAGTGCCTAATTTGCATTGTTTTCTTTTTTTGCCTCTTTCTAATTGTTCATAATATCAAATTTTCAAAGGTAACCAAGGTTATTAGAAGTAATTTTCACACTGCTTTTGTATTCCCTGAAATACAATGTAACAGAAAGCTGACTCAACTGAGATTCCTTAAAACAAAACATTATAACAAATTAGCATAAAATTTTTCATAGAAGCTGCAAGACGGAAATTATTATTAGTTGAAATAAAAAAATAATCAAGAATTCAATTAAGAATAATTAAGAATTTTTTAAAAAGCCTCTGATACTTTTGGTCAAAATAATCTCTGGGTACACTAAAGCCATACTTCTAGTGCCTTGTTTAGGTGATATTACTGGCTTGTATTTCAATTTTACTAATGTTTGTGGTACTGGTTTTCCGTATTTCAATTTTAGTAATGAACAGGGTTGGGTTTTTTTTATTTTAATTTCAGTAATTTTTGTGCTACTGCTGTATAAAACCATTGCCAACCAAAGTGGCCATGAAAACAGTTAACTCTTGTAACTGGGAGGTGCTGTTGAAAATGCCATGTCTGACAAGACTGTCACAGTAAGAAATTTGTACAAAAAGATGTTAGGATGACTGATATTAAGAATGACATGTAGGAATGTAATCTTTGCTAGCTAAGAAATATTTACTTTCAATTTGCAAAACACCTTTACTCAAAACTACACACTGCAGTGCCATTCTGTTGACCTCCTTATCGACAAGCAATGCACAGAATTGTGCTTATTCATTGCTTTTCCCCTGGCTGCTTGTTTTTTGTGTCCCTGCATTTTTCCTAGACAAGACAGTAAAGCAGTCAAGAGCCACGACATCTACAAATACTTAATTCTTTTAAATGGACTAGCAGCTTGTGCTACCATCTTCCCTTAAAATGCAGTAGGCAATGAAGCGGTGTGCAGTTAAAAAAAAAGGAAGAAAATACTGGTTTATCCCATCCTTTAATATCACGGGATCTCAATTTTTATGAAGTAGGCTACAGTATGTTTATTAAAGGATATTCCAAAATGTTATTTGCAACTCTTATATCTCACTTTTAAGAAGAAATAGTTATTTCAACAGATAATTTATAAATGCACATTGATTATTAATAATTGTTCAGATGTCACTGTTTTAATCTGACTGTTACCATGATGGTATTTTTACTGTGCCACCGAATAACAGTCTCACAATTCTTTCAGATTCAATACCAGTGTTGCTGAGTCAGCCTGTCATTGTTTAAGGTGCCAACAGAAATGGATTTTCATCTCTAATCCACTCAGCAATTACTAGTTCACCTAAGCTCAAACTTTCCCACGTTGATGACATGTACATGTCTATGCATCTGTAAAGTTTTTTGAAAGTAATAATCCAACTACGATGCATGTTTTATAGATGAATACAGACTATAATTTAACCTTTAACCAGTTGTTTCACAACCTGCGCTTCCTTCAACATGCATTACTACATGTAATGAAGTCAATACCAAATGTAGAATATCAAATGGAATCCTTCCTGTTCTCAAAAAGTGTGATTTCACATCAGAATTCCACAATATAAAAAGCAAGCAAACAAACAAACAAAAAAGCACACTAGCCAGTATAATCACTAAACCCCAGCTGATATACTCTGTAAGAATGCTTGTGTTGTCAACTCCAACGCCAGAAAATCATAGTGGGATACTGGGATATTTAAAGGCTTGTGATGAAAATCAGACAGGAAAAATATCTCCTAACATACTTCCTTTTATAATTGGAAACTATCTTAAGAAACAGACAGGAAACAAATTCTGTCACTCAGGCATTTAAATAGAGGAGCAGCAGTATGATGCAACAGCCAGTAATATACTCTGCAATCTTGCTAATTCAACCAGCCACAGCTATTTGTGTTGCCAGTGCTATCATACTGGGAACCAGAGCACAAGGCAGTTGCGAAAGCAGTATAGTCACTGATTAGTGCTAACAAGTTCTTGAGCAAAAAAGCAAATATGAAGCATCTTTTCTTTGGAATTCTCATCCCATTCAGTATGTAATGGGATGTGCTCAAAATGTTGCGCTCTGAATCAAAATAGTAGCAACTATGAAATCTGTAAGTACATTTTGCTAGGCCTGGCTTTTCCTGCTGTCCCTCATCTGGGCTGGTAAGGGAAGGATCTTGTGATGCACACCTTCCCCTCCCATCCCACACCATGGGCTTTGGGACCACTTAATTTTCTATGAATGAAGCAAAACCAGTAACTGAGATCCGGGGAGGATTCTGCATTGCATCAAACCATATCGGTCAGCAGGGGTGTCTCACAACTCGGATGTGTTTGTTTATCTGGGGCAGGTACAGCAGAAACAATTACTGGGCAGTAAAGTAACAGGAAAAACAAACTGCATTGACTAAAGCCTGAAAGGTCACAATTAAGTGTTTGTTTTCCTTTGAGCTCAGGAGGAATGGAGAGGGAAAAGAGAGGTAAGAAAGACGGAACATCCAAAGAATCTATGATGAGCGCTTTCCTTTTTTTCTTGAGCGCTCAGAGAAACCGAGCACCTGATTTTAATTTGGTTTTCTCTAGATTTAGAAGCCTGCTAAATTGTTCGTTTGTTTTAAAGTCAGTTAACTCTCCAGGTGGGATTTCACCAGTCTCTTTCAGCTCTTTCTGAGATTGATTTTTGTTTGCTTGTTTAGGCAAAAAGAAAGAAACTCCACTGATGAATTAAAAAAAAAAAAAAAAGAAAAAAAAAAAGAAAATTCGGGAAGATTTCTGAAAGCTGTCACCTCTAACATAGAAAAATCTGTGTCCTTTTAATTTTTCATAGCATGCATGTGAAAAAAGTTGCTTTCAATTCAGAAGATGAAATGCTTGTTTGCATGTCAGCTTATTCCCTTTTCCTAAAACTCTTCAGATAATGGCTTTAAAAGTGAATCCTTTTATTTACACAAGGCACTTTTCCACATTTTGGGAAGCTGATACACGTACTTTCTTGAATTATGACTGCTTTTTTATAAAACAGAAAAAAATGCAACATGGAGTTTATTCCCTGGAACAGCCAGAAAGGATATTATTCATTTACTATAGATTAATTCAGCCATTAACTGGAGTTTATGGCCACTACAGACAAAGCCATCTGCAAGTGCATTCATCATGTTGTGAACACAATGGCTTTGAATGTTCAAAAGATGCAGTTATAAGCAATCAATAGCTCCATACTTTATAGCGCTGTGATTAATGCCAGGGTGAGGAATGTTCTCACGAGCTTCCTTTTTAGGTGTTTGAAAGATGTGACCGAAAGAACCACCGGGGGGCGGGGAATCTCAGGGCACAATTTAATAAACAGAAATAATCTGACTATTCAGGATTCATAGATGTGCAAGAAAGATAAACGTATTTAAATATTGAACAGAGGAGTAAATGAATTTTACTATTAAAAGACAGTAAACGCCACAATACACTACTTCCATTTTGGAATTTCTCATTTGCCACTTTTCAAGTCATTGAATTAAGTCTCCGCTGCAGCCAGTCTAGTTCTGCATCTCAATTTTCAGTAGAATCAGTTAATAATTTTGAAAAAGTGATGGTGGGATGCATCTGTCCAAATCTGGGCGTTTAGATATCATGCAAACATTTCTGAGCTAAACACTCATGGCTCCTTACACGGGCAATAAGCAGAAAGAAGGCTTTTTAAGGAGCTATTCTTACCTTGAAGTAGATGTTTAAATTAGATTAGATCAATGGCTCTCTGGAAGTGCCCATTTTTTCTCTACTGACTATAACACGAGTATAGGGTAACATTAGTTATAGTTAACTATACTGCAAATACCTAAAGGTAGGTGGGATGAATTGCATCCTGATGGTATAGTTATATTTTGCAGGTAAATCAACAGTAAGGTAGTCGTTTAAATAACAAAATTCTTCTTTTCCAACAGGAGGTTAGTGAAAACAATTTCAACATAAAAGCTTATGCAAACATTGAATTAAAATTGGAGTGTTCCTTTCCTATATAAATAGATAATAAATATATACATACACACACGATGTGCAGTGTATGACTACAGGGCATCTTTTTACCATTTATGGCAGAGTGATAGCCAAATATTACATCTTGTTGGGAAATGTGTGGACCAAAGAAGAGAACCTATTTTGCATCTATCTAGAGATGGCTGTTGTTTTCTCTCAAGATGCATCAACCTTCTTCCTTACATTTTCACTTGCAGCAGTACCTTAGTCATCCCACAAAGTTCACCAGGCTGCGACAAGATCTTTCTGAGGACTGAGCCTATGATACCTTTGGGATTTAATGTGACTGTCCAACCTTGGGCCCAATTAAATTTATACAAGAATCTCCTAGGAAAAGACAGAAATAGCTCACTTGGGAACTATCCTATCCATATCCTCTCTGCAAAAACAAAACCCTAAGCAGTACAGCAGAATGCGACCATTTTGCTTGATCTATAGAGAAACATACTACTATATTTTCTGAAAGTATGTGTGTGTGCATTTAATTATAAGCTGTCATGGTTTGGGCTGGACTGGCCACTAAACTGAACCACAGAAAATTGTTTCTGTTTTACCTCAAACCAGGTCATAAGCATTTCTTACATGTAACAATGTTGAAGACATAAAGCAACATTACATGCAAAGGCTCAACAACATTGGCATTGAAATCAAAAGAATGAAAAGGTCAATTAGTCTGTACAGATTTAGATGTCTATGGTCTAGATTTCCAGACCTGAGATAGCTTATGTCTTCTCCTCATAGAAAGACATACAGGTTTATAGGATGCTTCTAGAATAAAAAACGTATTTGGAAGAGACTCAGTCAATATTAAGACAACTAAACTTAGCTAGGTATCATCCATAATCCATACGGTGGCTTTCCATAATCAATGGAAAAACTCAATACAGTCAGGAGAGTCTAAAGAGTAATTCCACTGACAAGGCTGCAGATGTCTATTTTAGAACTGAATTTGACTAAAGTATCTTTCACAACAAAAGTATGTTTGGCCCTAGACTGCATGTTTGTTAGCTGTTCAGCTCATCAAGACAATAAAGCTATACTTGAGAAACACAACCAAAACAGCTGTTGTAAATGCACAGTTAAGTAGTTAAACACTGTTTATTAGCATTAATATCAAGGATATATATTTTTGTGTGATTGATCTTCTACAATCAAAAAGTTGCTAAATTATCCCAAAGACAGTTTACCTACTGATACAAAATGTGGCACTTCCTCTGCATCATGTGCTGAATCACTGTCACTTCAGGTTTGCAATACCCAGCTATTGTATAAAACTCACCTCTTAACTGTACCTTAAAACAGTGCTACCTACTCATCCATTAAAAACCTAACATAGAAAAATACACTCTTTTAAGACATATTTTAAATTGATGTGAGCAGTTGGTCATATAAGTGTTTTCCTTAAAATGACCATCATACCACACATGAAAAACAACCACAACTGATCTTTAAATTTAGGAATATGAAGAATTAAAGTGGAGGGATATTAACCATCAACTTTTTTACCATAATGTTGAAATGAACCAAGAAGCAACCCTTCTTGACTACGCTATTGGGAGTACTATATGTGTAAATTTTAATAGCGAAGATAAATATGCTAGCAAGCAGTCATTCATCTAAATAGGATGTTATACAGATGAGAGAAGATTCAAATCACTCAACTTTAACCATCTAATACATAGGAATCCAATCAAATTTAGTCAATAGCCTCCCTCTTCAACAATGCAGCAGGTACCTCCAGAGTACCATTTGTCCTATTCTAAAATATGTAGAATCAATTTCCAAATGACCATATAAAGAACTCAGTCCACTAGTTTAAACATGACACATAACTTTCAGGTGGCTAAAATACTTTTCTGTGTATTATTCTCTCTGAAACATCAATGTGAGAATTTTAAACAGAGACAGTCAATGTCTAGGCTTACTGTTTCACTTCAGCAGACTGTAAGAACACAAGCAAGCCTCAATGTCAGGAGGACTCAACAGAAATGTAGTTTTCATAACCTTGTCCTGGCTACAGTTCACAGAATCACAAGATTGTTGAGGTAGGAAGGGACCTCTGGAAATCATCTGGTCCAACACTCCAGGTTAAGCAAGGCCACCTAGAGCCGGTTGCCCGGGACTGCGTGCTTGAACATCTCTAAGCATGTATCTGCACAACCTCTTTGGGCAATATACCACCACCAGTTGGCCATATACAACTACCAGCTGGCCCTGGGATACCAGCACAGAATCAACACAGATTATACCCTTGATATAGATACAGTACTATAAAATATAAATAGATCAACATTTTTTTTCCACACTAAAAATTCTTTCTTCCTTAGGAATCTGTCTTCCACAAGCATATCTTCAAATTACTTCACAGGTTTAAGAGAATTAAAATGGGCATGGGCTTATATAGTTGGAGCTTGCTCCTGACAACCAGCAAGTCCTGTAATTAAGAAGAAAATTATTTATGACTTGAGGTTTTTTTCCTTGGGACTTTCAGATTTCCTATACATAAGAAATATTCTAGTTGTGATGATTGGTAAAATATTTAATAACAAATCTGACAATTAATCACAGCATACATTTTACATTTGTTGTCTAATCAAGTCATCTATTTTGCTGAAATAGATACAAGCTATCCACATGTGATTATATTTGAAAGAAGAAAACATCATCAGAGCTGAGAAAAGCCCAGTGGCTCCTGCGCACTGAATTTCATACACACTATCTCATTGCTTTAGTTCATGATAATTTTTTTCATTTGAATTTCATCTTGCTTTACAGAGTCTTAACATAAATCCATCTATCAATCAAGAGTACTTGAAATTGGACACATATTCACTGGCAAGGTTAATGGGGCTACCAACATATCTGAACCAAGATTAGAAGATATGATGAAACTTCATGAGATGAAAACCACATGCCACACCTCTATTAGGCACGAGAAATTGCTTTCCAGCTAAAATGTAACATAGAAAATAGATCCAATCCAAAGTGGACTAATTGGACATTAGTGAACTTACATGGAGCTGACTCCAGCTCCCTCTCAAAGGGATAAGGAGAGAGAGTTAAGAATAAGAGTGTAAGGTATAAATAAAAACTGATTTGACATATAGTGAAGAAAAGGGTGAAGAATATAGACAGCACAGAGAAGAGGAAGTCTTAGTCCTGCCATTAAAACTACGTGAAGTTCTCTTGATCTCCAAAGATCTCTTTCCTTAGCCCACTTCCATTCAGTATCTTCTCTTGCCTGACTATAATTTCTGATAAAATTTTCTCTTAATTTGACAATTCCAAATTAAGAACTAAATGTATGTGAAATAAGTATGCTGTTTACTGTTATTACACTGTCCATTCTGTGTTGAGGACACATTGACCAACTATGTCTGTCTGACCTTTAAAAGTCTAAGCTTTTAAAGACTAAGCATGTTAAAAGGAAAGCTATTCCTGATTCATTCTTCACTGTTCCTTTAAAATATTTTTTTAAAATAATATCTTAGTGAACAAAAGCATGAAATAGACTCATGTTTACCAACCACAGAATAAAAAATGTCTCCCCTTTCCCTCAAGTACACCATTTTTTGGTGATTTCATAGCAAGTTGTTGAAATGGCTACATCTATAGTCTGATCTATGTCATGGCTGCTCTAAGAGGGCTACCTTATGATGACTGGAGTGCTATTACAAATTCCTCTGCAAGAACTGAGAAAACCTTCATTGAATCCAACAGTAAGATATTTGAATGCATGAAGAAGAACAATAGTTTGAAATCTTCTTGATGTAATCATTTGTAAACCCACTGGGACCAAGTGGGTTTGATATTAATATCCTTTTGTAGTAATTGTTTTAATGGCAAAATAACATGTATTTTCATACCTACTCTGATCACATTTCAAGTGTCTCGTTTTCACTTTTGTTATGTTGCAATCATTTGCTCATATATTGGATAAATTTGGGAAGCTTCTGGCATTTCAAAACACAAGCTAGATATGAGCAGTTCTGTCAAAGAGGATGGGGAATTCAGGGCTCTTTATTCATACCCATTAAATAGTGTTTTCTTTAGCACATTTAGGTGGCTCCCAAGAACATCCCGTAGTCAGTTATAAAGGCCTCTTTTAAAGAGCTGTGGTATCTATGTTCTGCAGAGAGTTCTCCTGTGACCCTAATTTAGGCAGAAAGTACCTGTGCATGTCCCATGGAGAAATGTAAAGAGCCAGATGTGTTCAGACCATCACCTAATGTGGTACTGCTTTGATCCTGCTGGATTTGGTCCTGCCCGTTTCACAGTCTAGATGCCTCATTTGGAGATAACCTAATCTGCTGGCCCCTTTCAGCATCAGAGACTTCAAGTCTCCCACATCTGTACCAAGTGTCCTAATTCTACAGCCAGGAGCATTCTCCATCTCTACCTCTTCCCCTTGGAAGCTAAACCAGTGAACAGCCAGAAGCAGAAGAGCAGGCAGCCAGGAAGAACAAGCCAGAGGTAGAGGCAGGATATGGGAATTCAACTGCTCTCAGACTGAGTAAGAGTGATCAAATGCTACTTCAGGAGTGCTCTGGCACCATTAGACTATTATACCAGCGGGAACTATCATTCCTTACAGACTTGTCCTGAGAAGATCGCAACCCAAGTAGCAGGAGATGCCTGATGTGTCTTATATTCTTCACAGGAGAGACAGATATGAACCTTAGCTGAAGCAGTACGCAAAACACCCAGCTACTTTTCACCCATAATGGCATCTTCTGTGCTAGCATTATACATGCCAATTTTAAACATGCATTTGGGGTTCCAAGAAGTTTGTTTCTTCTAGAAATTCTGTCCCATTTGGGTGTAACTTTTGATATATTGGATCTAAACACATTTGAAACATATCTTTCAGTGAAAAATTTTGAAACAACTTCTTGATAACTAAAATTCAAATATTAATACAGTCCTAATATAATTATAATGGACTTTTTCTCTCTAATATATTTTACCATTTAAGCTGACATCTTAAATTCATTAGATTTTATTAAAGATCTTTTGAACCCTTTTTTAAAATTTAAGTTTTCTTCCCATATTTTCACCATTGTTTTTTGTAATCTATTTGTACAGCTGTCATTACTACTAAGCAGTTATGAATAACTCTTTGTAGAATTTTGAACAGAGAGTTCCTAGCATAGATGTAGACAACAGTTTCTGTACCAAACCTAATAATACAAGACCAAAGAATAAATTTTACTGATTTTTCCTGACTATAGGGAGAAAGACTAATTCCTTTTGCAATTAGTCGTGGTCTGCAAGACTGTGACCGTTTTACCTACCTTTGACTTACAATTATTGCTGTCATAGCTTAGAGAATCTATTCCACTTCATTTTTTTCTCTCATAAGTAGCGCAGTCATTTGAAATTTTACAGTGCTTGTATAAAGAGGTAATATGTATGGTCATTGTGAACATCAATACAGTATTACGAGCCCACTTCAAACAATCTCTCTAAAAGATAACAAAGAACGGATTCAAAAAAGCACAACAACTTTGGGACTAAACAAGGAGACAGTATTTAATTTTAATGGAATATATGAAAATCCTAGATGATACAGGTCCAAGTATCAGACTGTTCTCGCTACAAGTGGAAACAACACTTTGTCTACAGATTTTGAAGTACGCTCATTAAGAGCCAGTGTTTAATTTTGTAGCATTTAAAATACCTTATCCCCTATAATACCTAATATTTTGTTTACATCATTGCTCTAAATCTTAACGACTTCTTGTTTCTTTTCATGGAAAGGCCAAGACACATGGAAAGGTCAGGGGAATATGAACCAAACGTGATGCAGCAGGAGAGAAGACTGGACCAATATGAGATTCAGAATCTGGCATAAAAAAGACGAAAATACACTCTTCTGCCTGCAGAATGTTAATAAATGGATATAAATGGCTGGTGTTTAAGCTGCTAAAATGAGAACAGATAACGAAAGCAACAGGAACTCTGAAATAAGACATCTTAGAATTAAGACACATATCCTAATTCAGACAGTTAAATGTAACTTCAGAAAGAAAGGTTCTGTGAAATAGGAAGCAGTTGTTCAAAAGCAAAGGGATCTCTGATTTGAGCCAGCAACGTGCCTTTGTGGCCAAGAAGGCCAACAGTATTCTGGGGTGCATTAAAAAGAATGTGGCCAGCAGGTCAAGGGAGGTCATCCTCCCCCTCTACTCTGCCCTGGTGAGGCCACATCTGGAGTACTGTGTCCAGTTCTGGGCTCCCCAGTTCAAGAAGGACAGGGAACTGCTGAAGAAAGTCCAGCAAAGGGCTATGAAGGTCATAAAGGGGCTGGAGCACCTTCAGAAAGGCTGAGAAACCTGGGTTTATTTAGCCTGGAGAAGAGAGGGGATCTCATCAATGCTTATAAATATCTGAAGGGTGGGTGTCAAGAGGATGGGGCCAGACTCTTTTCAGTGGTGCCCAGCAACGGGACAAGGGGCAATGGCCCCAAACTGAAACACGGAACACAGGAAATTCCACCTGAACATGAGGAAAAACTTCTTTACTTTGAGGGTGACAGAGCACTGGAAGAGGCTGCTCAGAGAGGTTGTGGAGTCTCCTTCTCTGGAAATATTCAAAACCTGCCTGGATGCATCCCTGTCCAACTTGCTCTAGGTGAACCTGCTCTGGCAGTAGGGGTGGACTAGATGATCTCTGAAAGGCCTTTCCAACCCCTACCATTCTGTGATTCTCTGAGGTTCCTCAGTGCTGCATGAAGGTACAGGAACAATCCAGTTTCTAAGAAGATATACGTGAGACTAGAGGATACAAAGATGGGACTGACTGACCTGTTTGAGATTTGTGAGTTCTTGCATGCAGAAAGACAGTGAAATTGAAATAAGAGACCCAGTCATACTCAGGATCAATTTAGGGTGTTGGGATCACAGAGAAGGCGATACTATGGCAGCAGAGACCTGATGAATCCTAAGTGGGTCAAATTCCCCCTTATGTATATCTTGAGCTTGGAAGAAGCAGCAGGTCTGAGGAAACAATTACAGGACTAGACACTGCCATAGTCCTGCAATAAAAGTAATGTATTTCAGAGGCTCTAGAAGAGGCTGTAACTTGTTATGATCAATGTAAACACATGGAGTAATGGTAAGTTCTCTATTTAGTGGATGGATTATCCTGTCTAGGGTGGGTAATACGCAGAACTCCTGTGGGATATCAGATGCAGTCTTGTGGTAGTCAGTTAAGAAGGGACATGCATTTTACTGTGATGGGAAGTTTGTGCTGCAGACATCAAAGAGTCCTAAATATCTGAAGAACAAAGTTACTGCATACATGAATAACACAGTGTTGCATCACCCTTATAATCTGCACTGATGGTTATAAATTATTTTTCCAATCTGACTCATAACTTACATAGAGAAATCAGCTAGTGTTGACTACTTCTTACTGTCATGAAGCACTCAGACAGTTCTTTTTGCTGGCTTACCGGGGGAGGGGCGGCAGGGGGAGGGGAGGAGCGGAATAAATTACATGTAATGTATTCTGTGCATCTGAAAGTGAAATTAAATATTTAAAATGTATAACTTCTAAAAGATGGCTGGGATCAAGGTTAATTGGAAAACTGCAACAGCAAGTTGCATATTTTATTATCTTTTGCTATAGCTTCACTATAGCAAAAATTACTATGATTTGAGAATATATTCCTGTGTATGGACAGAACATAGGTTACCAGGTCATACTATTCAGATATATCTTGTTCTCCATAGAAATAAGAACCATATGGGAAACTATCTTCTAGCAATACTATATTTTGAGATTTCAAGTATTTCCACGGTCTGCATCAACATGACACCAAACTCTTTTGATGTTTTGTAGAAAAATAAGAGGAAAATTCAGAACAGCTGTGTCTAGAGGTGAGGACAGAGAATCTTGCATCTGTAATAGCCCATCTGAGTATTCAAACAAGACTCTTCTGAGAAACTTCATTTTGGAGTTGCCAAATCTTCCTTTATAAAAAAAGTATGTTTTTGACAAGCATTTTTCTAACACAGCCCCCTCTGTTGTATTGAAACACTTCCTACCACTTCGACCAAGATTACTGTTGTTGGAAAAACTTTCTCGAGTTTAAATGGAGAATCTAGCTCATTCTGCACTCACTAAACCTGCTTAAGTCTCTTGGCGTCGTTTACAAGAAAAACCTTGGGCAGACAGTTCCCCATAATAGTCAACACCTCTTTTCTAATTTTCAGAGGACCTAGCACAGTAAGTCCATGCTTGCAAGAAAATTGCATTACCACCATTTTATATAATTGTTTCTTTTTCTCTTTTCTAACCTTTCTCAATCCTGAAGTCAATACAATCTTGATAAAACAAATCTCTTTCTTTTCTGACTGTAGTTGCACACCAGAGCTGATTTAACTAGAGGTATTTAATTTAATAGTCATGAGAAGAGACTCAAAGTGTAAATTAGATAAAGAAAAATAAAGAATTTAAAGAATTTGAAGCTAACAGTTGATTTAACTTTGGTTTGGTATACTGGTATTCAGACATAATTGCATTTATAACTGCTAAGTTAGTAAATGTTCATAAACGTTAGTTCATGATATGCTATTGAAGAAAAAAAGTTGTCTCATTTCACGCCTTTACATTTTCTTCAAATAATCACTAGATGCAAGAATGTAACTCACACAATCATAAAACAGCATGGAATTTCATCAAAGAAGTGAACTGACAGGAAAGAATGTATTAATCCTATACTAAAAATAGTTATTCCACACTAGTTTTACCAACTGGGTTCATGTGGAATATCTTAAAAAGAAGATATTTGATAAAACTAGAAAGTGCCTGTAACAGCCTTGATTTTATTTAGCATAGATAGTTGATCACTTGAGTTTAAGACACCCACGGTATGCCAGTATTCTCAACAGTCTGATACTGAAGAATTCTATCCAAACTCGTATATAACCTGCTTCTTCAAGAAAAAACACATACCTACAGGTAAGATTTTACTCTGAGTAATTTTTTCCGTAAATTAGATATATAGACAACTACATATAGAAAGGTACAGAACTAACTCCTATTACAGTAAAACAGCTTCATGCCTATTATGTGATTCTGCAAGAGTCTAAGGGCATGGATTCTACCCTACATAAAGAGAGGTGAGGATAAAGGCTATGAAAAACTAGGCCCTGGGAATCATTAATTTGGATTTGCATTAATTCATAAGTTTGTGTGCATGTCAATTGAATTTGAATTGGCTCTGTTCTAAAACAAGTTCCATAAGTTAGCTTTTGTGTTGTATAGATCCCTTAGGCCTACCTTTTAGTTCACAGTTGATTAAAAGCTCCTGGTTTATTTTCACTTCTTTTTTTCCTTTGGGTGAACATAGTGCTTTTCGTAGACAGGAAATAATAATCCACAAAAACTTGCTTTGAAAATATTTTTAGAAATGGCTAGAAAGAAGCAATCTTAGAGGCGCTGGTATTTCTAGTCCAGTTCACACAATATTATCCTGAAGATGAATGCAGAGCAATAGCATAAGTGTTCAAATGCCTCATAGCCCAGAACCTAGATTTGTCAGCTGCTAATCATTCCCTATGCGTTTTTACAGCAGGTGACTGCTCCTCAGTAAGGCAGAAATATGTAAAAATACAGCAACTGGAGTCCTAACAGCAGGATTATGTAGCACCCAAGTAACCTATTAAATGCTCACAGATGTTTCAAGCGTTTCAGTTAAGGTACATCTTCCCTGTAGCATTAACCACAGCAGCAAGGTACTGCCATTAGTCCAGCTCCCATTCACACTTTGAAAGCCTCTGACCCATATTCAGAGATATTTTCAGCCTAAATTTGCTAATTTATCTCAGGGTGCAGCCAAATCCCCAATTGAGACTTTTGCTCGAGCTGTCAGCCTGTCCAATTTTCATCGCAAAGGTAGGCTAAAGCCACGTAAGGAGCTGCTAATCCTGCAATGCCTTCTCAGGAAAACAAACCCAAAACAAAACAGGGATATTCCTATTTATTACAGCATTACTCTGCCATCGTTTGATGCACAGTGGCTCAGGCAAATATAGTGCCTCTGAACAAAAAGGGTTCAGCCCACATGAATTTACAAAACCACATTGGGAAATAAAAAGGGATCAGGACTTTCTGAGAATTAAATAATTTCCTTTTGGTATGTGCTATTCCAAGTATTAGCAACTCTTAATATGTAAATCAGTTATTGGCCAGGTACTCACTTGCTTTTTGCTGAAATAGGACCTAAGATTATAAAGTAATTTAGAATGTGAAGATGACTGATAGATAACAGTGTACCCAACAGAAAACAAATCAGATGACAAAAAAAAATATTCCATCACTGAAAGTTGCTTACTGGCCTTTATCACTAAACCTAACTTAATTTCTCCCAAGCCCCATTTTAACCATAAGTTACAAACTGAAAAATAGTTTGCAAAGTCAGATTTATGACATATAAATTGATTTATTAAATTCAAATTACTGTAGAACTCCTTTTTTGAGGAAAAAATATTTTTGTGATCTGATTTTCCTACTTTACATTCCAATAACTAGCTTTTCAGTAAATCTTGCTATATGAGCTTTAGGAGTGCCAGTGCTGCTTCTACGTTACCCAGATTTTCGTTCTATTTCTTCAGACAGATCATTTCTAAAGAATAGTCCAAGGCAGCGTGGCTCCCTGTTTGCAGGATGTACTTTGCATAGATGAAAAGAGTCACTCTCAATACGGAGGTCATAATCACTGTTCCTTCTCTTTAACTGTCCTCTCTCAGGGTTCCAGCCTGCACTGATGATGCACTGATAGCTCTTAAATCACTGCTAATGGCAAGCATATTTTTAGCAATTGGAATAAAATTCACAACAGGAAAGTGCAGGTGGTTGTGAAATACTGTTCTAACAATTTTACTGCCAAATTTCCTAGGCCCTAAGCTAATTTTAACATATGCATGATAGGTTAGAGCCTTCTGGAAAAGAAAACACATAGAGGGAAATTGCAATAATTTGACACGTTTTTCCCTGTGTTTTTAATAACAAAGTTGTTAAAAATACGCAACATGAATACTATACAATTTCTTTCAATAACTGTTTTTGCTTTGAAACTACAGGAAATATGTTACATGAAATGAGAGACGATGAACTCTAACAGAGTTTTTCATGGAGATAAGATGCAAATGAGTTGATACACAAAGATTAGAAATTATAAAACATACTCTAAATAGACTCTTAATTTCTTTTCTTTCCCAGTGCAAGTGAGTAGCAATTCCACTGAGCTGAATGCAAATACTCCTCATTCAACACAACATCAAAATCTGTCTTTTGTTCAAGGGCCAAATTCTGCACCTTAAATGAGTAATCCCTGGCTCATGCAAATAATGAGATAAATTACAGCCAAATGAAGATTGGACTTTACTTTTTCATTCTAAGCATATTTCATGGTTAGCCTGTGTAGCATGCATAGGATATATTTAAATCTGCAGTACTGGAAAGGAAAACTGATTGTCAAATCTGCATTGCTGTCTCAAAATTCGAGGGTAGATATGCATCTCTAGTCTATAATAAAGCAACACCAAAGAATTTATAAAGGCTTGTTAAAAAAAATAAGGCACGCAGCAAGTCCAGCAAAAATACCAACTGGTAGTAGCAGAAAAGAACTTAAAAGATATTGTGTTCCAAAATCCATAGTATCTTATGAACATGACACAATGCACATCTGCGGGAGAAATAATGGGGAATAATGGTATAATATAACTTGTCCCTCTGTCTTTTCAAGTTTTCACTCCAAAAGTTATGAGATTATAATTATTTTAATATGAACCTACTGTTACATAATATGCTGATGAAAAGATAATGAACATCAGAAATTAAAAAATAAACATGTTTGGAAAGCCTTATTCCTTATCATTTTTAAGTAGAATTTTTTATTCCTTTCTTCACCTGAAGAATTAAACCGCTTGCAACTGGTTACTTCTCAGGTTTACTGCATCTCTGTGTAGATAAATGCCATCACTTTCATTATATTTCTTCCGAAGAAAATAACAAGAGGGAAGTGACATTTTCAAATTATTTTATTAGATTTATAATATTGCCACTGTAAACTAACAATAAAATGTTATTATTATTTTATATTTCCTATAATAAAATGATAATAAACTACTCAAGATGTTCAGTGATAGCAATGTTATATGCACCTTGTTTTTTCGGGCGTGCTCCGCTTGTGTGATTCTATAGGCATGAAAATTATTCTTCTATGACCATTTTCTCCCCCACTATTTTTTAAAATCAAAATATCCCATGACTTTATTCTCTGTACAGAACCTTTTATCGCATCTGCACACTAAAATTTCATGTTGCTATGATAGTTCATTTGACCTTTTTTGTGGCTTCTAGGTTTCATAGCTCTTGAAATCAAAGAGTAAATTCTGGTGCTGTTTGATTCTATTTCTTGCAAACCAAATAAAATAAAATAAAGGTGGTTCTTGTCATGTCTTATCACAGTTTTATTGTGAATGTGTGACAAAATTTTAAAAGATGTCTTAAAGTGGTCATGATGACTTGAATTTCCCTTTTTTCCTTCACTTACTAAGCTATCAAGACAAAGTTGTTAGCATTGTGCCTAACTCGGTTTTAAAAGACATGTAGTTTGTCACAATGACGTATGAGGGACACTATGTCTTGTGAATGAGATTCAGCTGATCCAAAAAGTTTAAAAGAAAAAAAAATATCCTTACCATTACTAGTCATAGAATGGTTTGGATTGGAAGGGACCTTACAGATCATCTAGTTTCAACCCCCCTGCCGTTGCCAGGGACACCTTGCACTAGATCAGGTTGCTCAAAGCCCCATTCAACTGGGCCTTGGGATGGGGCATCCACAACTTCTTTGGGCAACGTGTTCCAGTGTCTCACCACCCTCACAGTAAAAAATTTCTTCCTAATATGAAATAAAACCTACCCTCTTTCAGTTTAAAACCATTAGCTCTCATCCTATCACTACATGCCCTGGTAAAAAGTCCCTCCCCATCTTTCCTGTAGACCCTCTTTGGTACTGAAAGGCCACAACAACATCTCCCCAGAGCCTTCTCTTCTCCAGGCTGAACAACCCCAACTCTCTCAGCCTGTCCTCATAGGAGAGGTGCTCCAGCCCTCGGATCATCTTTGTGGTCCTCCTCTGGACCCGCTCCAACAGTTCCATGTCCTTCTTATGTTGGGTGCCCCAGAGCTGGACACAGTAGTCCAGGTGGGGTCTCACCAGAGTGGAGTAGAGGGGCAGAATCACCTCCCTCGACCTGCTGGCCACAATTCTTCTGATGCAGCCTAGGATACGGTTGGCTTTCTGGGCTGTGAGTGCGTATTGCTGGCTCAGGTTGAGCTTCTCCACCACCAATACCCCCAAGTCCTTCTCCTCGGGTCTGCGCTCAATCCATTCTTTGCAGAGCCTGATTTGTGCTTGGGATTGCCCTGACCCACACGCAGGACCCTGCACTTGGCCTTGTTGAACTTCATGAGCTTTGCACAGGCCAACCTCTCAAGCCTGTCCAGGTCCCTCTGGATGGCATCCCTTCCCTCCAGCGTTCCAACTGCTCCACTCAGTTTGGTATCATCAGAAAACTCACTGAGGGTGCACTCAATCCCACTGCCCATGTCACTGACAAAGATGTTAAACAGCACGGGTTCCATTACAGCCCTTGGAGGAATGCCACTCATCACTACTCATCACTTGGACTTCAGGACGTTGACCACAACTCTTTATGTGCAGCCATCTATCCAATGCCTGTCCACCCAGCGCTCCATCCATCAAATCCATGTGTCTCCAATTAAGAGACACGGACGTTGTGCAGGACGGTGTCAAATGCTTTGCACAAGTCCAGGTAGATGATGTCAGTTGCTCTTCCTTGATGCACCAACACTGTAACCCTGTCATAGAAGGCCACCAAGGGAAAAGAGACATTTTACCCTTGGTGAAGCCATGTTGGCTGTGAAATAATCACCTCCTCATTTTCCACGTGCCTTCGCACAGTTTCTAAGAGGATCTGCTCCATGATCTCAGACGTGAGACTGATCGGGCTGTAGTTCCCTGGGTCTTCCTTTTTTCCCTTTTTAAAAATGGTGGTTATGTCTCCCCTTTTCCAGTCAGGAAGAACTTCACTAGACTGCAACGACTTCTCAAATATGATGGATAGTGGCTTAGCAACTTCATCTTCCAGTTCCCTCAGGACCAACAGATGAATGTCATCAGGTCCCATGGACTTGTGAAACTTCAGGTTCCTTAGATGGTCTGTATCCTGGTCTTCTCCTACAGTGAGCAGTTCCTCATTCTCCCAGTCCCTGCCTTTACCTTCTGTGACTTGAGCGATGTGTCTAGCACACTTGCTGTTGAAGACTAAGGCAAAAATGTCATTGAGTAACTCAGCCTTCTCCACGTGCCGGGTGATCAGGTCTCCCATTTCCTTTCAGAGAGGGCCCACATTTTCCCTAGTCTTCCTTTTATCATCAACATACCTATAGAAGTTTTTCTTGTTGCCCTTGATGTCCCTGGCCAGATTTAATTCTATCGGGCCTCTGGCTTGCCTAACTTGATCCCTGGCTGCTTGGACAATTTGTCTGTATTCCTCCCAGGCTACCTGTCCTTGCTTCCACCCTCTGTAAGCTTTCTTTCTGAGTTTGAGTTTGTCCAGGAGCTCCTTGTTCATCCATGTAGGCCTCCTGGCACTTTTGGCTGACTGCCTCTTCACTGGAATGCCTTGCTTCTGATCTTGGAGGAGGTGATCCTTGAATACTAACCAGCTTCCTTGGGCCCCTCTCCCCTCCAGTTCTTTATCCCATGGTACTCTGCCAAGCAGATCCCTCAAGAGGCCAAAGTCTGCTCTCTTGAAGTCCAGGGTGGTGAGTTTACTGTATGCCCTCCTCGCTGCCCTAAGGATCTTGAATTCCACCATCTCGTGGTCACTGCAGCCAAGGCTGCCCTTGAGCTTCACATTCCCCACCAGCCACTCCTTGTTGGTGAGAACAAGGTCCAGCATGGCACCTCTCCTCTTTGGCTCCCCTGTCACTTGGAGAAGGAAGTTGTCGTCAACACATTCCAGGAACTTCCTGGATTGCTTATGCCTTCCAACAAATATCAGGGTGGTTAAAGTCCCCCATTAGGACTAGGGTTTGTGAACGTGGGACTGATCCTATCTGTCTATAGAGGGCCTCATCTGCTAGGTCTTCCTGGTCGGGTGGCCTGTAGCAACCCCCCACTGTAACATCACCTGTCCCTGCCCTCCCTTTAATCCTGACCCATAAGCTCTTAGTTGGCTCCTCATCCATCCCCAGGCAGAGCTGCATTTACTCTATTGACATAGAGGGTGACATTCACTCCTCATGTCCCCTGCCTATCCTTCCTAAAGAGCTTGTATCCTTCTATTCCAACACTCCAGTCATAAGAGCACCCTCAAAGCGATCCATTGCTTGAAAAACACATTTATGAGGTCCCACTATCTGAAAAAAAGATTAGAGGTCATTTTCTATCTGTACTCACTTCCCAAAGAAGCATTAACAGGTGCAATAAAACTTGTTTTATGCTTGTATGTTGTATAAATAAGAGTTTTTATTTGCTCACAATCTCAGTAAGATTTGATGTTGGCTGTATTTAGATTAAAAAAAAAAAAAAAAAAAAAAAAAAAAAAAAAAAGAGGAGCTGCAAGAAGCAGTGATGCGAATTCAGCACGGACTTTCTCTGAGATAGGAATTTTATCAGTGGTGGCACTAGATCACAATGTTTCCTTTCTGTGTAATTTAAAACTGAGATCTTGATACAAAATGGCAGGGTTCTGACACAGAAAGGGTGATATGTTAAATCCATGGTCCACAGGAATTGCAATTCAGGTAATTATGTTCCAGTGAGCTACCAAATTATTCACCCTTTTGACTTAAGCTGTTAGGAAACAATTCAGTCTTTGGTATTTGCTTAATCAGGAGGAGAAACTGAATCTTGAAATCAGGTATCTATGATGCAAACCGATTTGTTTGTTAGAAGTCTCATTATCTGTATCAAAGGATGATTTGAATATCAAGCCACTTTCCATGTTTACATGTATAAAAAAAAAAGCAGGGGAGGGGATTTGTTTTGTTGGTTTTTTTTCTTTGCCATGTAGGTTATGTGTCTTTCATTTGCCTTCAATGCAGAGAGTTTAATCCAATCAACACATTTTGAATTTCTAGACTATAAATACTTTGTACAATTACTGAATAACTGAAAAGGCTGACATATTTCACTAAGCTACTGTTTTTCTTTAATGGGTGCAAATGAGAACCAAGCCCCTTACCTACTTGTAAGTCATTTTAAATTGCTCCCCACCGTAAATGAGTAAAGAGACCACTTCTGGAATGTAGGACAAAGTACTCCACTTTTCTGACCTTGGGATATAAACTATAAGGTAAAATTCTATCTTTAGGTCTCAAAGGTTTTATCAGAAATGCTTGACATTATTGTGTGATTTCTTCGAAGTTTATGATTCTATCTTTGTTGTTATTATTCTCTTCTGGCATATTATTCTATAGTCCTATTTAAATTGCAGTTATTTTTAATAATATCTCTTAGACTTGAATAAATCCTCTTTAAGAAAAAAATTATCACAGATATTACTTGTCTAGTGTAACTTGGATGTCACTAACCTGCTTTTTCATTACTTGAAGACTGTTTGCTTCTTAATTGGAAAATATGACACTGCACACGTTTTCCATCTTGGAATTACAGAAATGCTAATTTAATAATTTATTACAACACCAGTCTGATTATAATTTTTTTTCTTAACTACCTCTTGCTGCAGAGCAATCTATTTCATCAATGTCATCATATTTATAACATAGCACAAATGCACCCTTATTAAGGTTTGGCATTTTATGACTTGTAGGATGTATGTTATCTATTTTAGCATACTTTTAATGAGGATATGAAACAATATTGCTATTCTCAAGCATTTAAAATGAAAATAAATAAAACTTTTATCCACATCTATGTTGTGCTGACCCCACTCTGAGCACATCAGTGTTGTTTTTTGAACTTGCTGTTCAGTGTTCTGCAAAATCCATGTTAAAATGCACAATAGCTTTTAAGTGTCAGGGTTGAACCATTTGAGTACGGCTTTAAATGCTGGCAAACGTTTTTGTTAGCCCTTTTTTTTTGTTCTCCATGAGGGAAAAGCCCATTCGGAAAATACTACCTGGCACTTCCATTTGGCAAGCGAGATAGAGTTGCCATGAGGGAACAGTATATACAAACAGCACAGTTTGCACATGGTTTTAGCCGAAGCAATCTGCACAGACTGAGGCTTTTGAGGCTGGTACTAAATGGCCCCATTTCACCGGGGATCCACAACCACAATCAGCCCATAACTTTCAACAAAGCTCATGTAAAAGCTACATCTCTAAGTCACTAAATAAGGGACTCATTTTTTAGAAGGGCTTAAGCACTGCAGCTGGTCAAAACACAGAAGTGAATCGTTCAAAATTTTAAAATATATTTATTCCTCTAAAAAAAGCAAAACATTGACATTATTTTGGCATCACTGTTTGCTATATAAGATACAGTAGAAAAATATTACTTTCAAAGTAATGAACTAGAAGAATTAAGAATAAACTATTATCAAAATAGTTACTAATATAGTTATAATTTGTTACAAAAAAACAAATATTTCACTAACAGCTTTATTTCAAATATATTTTTAATTCATCAAATTTTCACAATTAAGTCTTATCAAATTGGTTACCAAATTCTTTTTGAAAATGAGAACAGTTGAAAATCTGTCCCTAGGCTTTACAGAATGACATCACTTTTTTCTACATTTCTTTTAAAAACACAGAATTTCCAGAGAAGCTTATTCATTTTCTTGGTTCCTACTACAATTGGAGACAAAAAGCGAAACAGAAACCAATTTTTTAGAAATACATAATTTCTATTTCCCATTTTTAGGATTTTTTTTTTCATTCTGATAGATTATGTCAACTGAGTTTTCTAGAGGATCTGTGAATCATTTACTACCCTGTGGTTGAGCCCTTCCTATTCCCTCCTTCTCTCAAAGGGAAGGGCCGATCTGTATCACAAAGGGGTCTTTTTTCGTTTGTTTTGGTGTTTAGAGCTGAGCATCCTTATATCTAGTGTAGCAATGAACTTAGTACCAGTACAAGTTTTCACCAAACAAAACAAAGTCCCTTTACTATTGGTATAAAAACAGCAACCTATTTACATTATCAAGTTTCTCTTCCATTTTCCAGTCTGCTGTACTGCAGCACTAAGATTTTTCAAGCAACATTTCCACTGTATTTTAAATGTAATTTCTGTAACAACTATATGGAAGTGCTATCATTTACAAAATTGCACATTGATAAAATTAAGAATGGAATTTTGAATGGCTATAAAGAACACAGAGCATTTAAAAAGTCTTACTCCTAAAGCCAAAGCTATTATTATGGTCCTTTAGCAAACTATATCTGAAACAAAGAATAAAATGTCAAAAGAAAAGAATTAACAGAATAAAGCTTTCTTAAAGGAGGGTGAGATGTTTAGGTATGAAGTACAGCATGCCCACTGAATGATAGCAACCACTCAAATACTATCAGCCATCAGCAAAAATTTGACAATACCTTTGGGAACTTAAAATTTCTTTGCCAAAAATTAAGAAAAAAAGATTAAACCTCTTTTTAAAACCTTTTTAGAGTTTTTTTTTTTTAAAGATGAAGAATAAATTATTCCACAGTTTGTATAATAATACCAATATATATACCAGATTGCAGTGAATGTGTTTTATATGGTAATGGAATAGTGTTAATTTCTGCTTGCAGGAACCATATTTCTGCTGTACAAGCCTTTTATTTTTATAGTATAAATTCCCAAATGTCTAAAACCCAGATCAACTCCTCTCTCCAAATTACTGTTTCCCTATTGTAACCCCAAAAAACTCTGCACGCTTCTAAGCCTGAAGCTGGAACTGTATGTATGGAAATTTTTTTCATTGGTTTCTGTGGGATCCTTCAGGGATTCAGAAATCAATCTGAGCAGATCTGACTGCCTTCAGGTGAATTTCTGTCTAATACCCTCAATGAATTGAAACAACTCTCCCATTTCACCGGGTATCTCCCTCTGCCTATCTACAATGTTTCTGTGTTACCTTCAGTGAGGACCATGACTGGGAAGAAAGATCACACCAGGAATCTTCACTTTGGTTTGACCACCATATGCAGGTTTTGTGACTGTTAGATACTGAGGATACTACAGGTGAAAATGTATTATTATCTATGATATCCGATCTTTCTTCCTGCTTAATGTTTTTGTGTGCTAGAAGGTCAAAACAACATCATCTATATTGTACTATGCCTTTTTTTTTTGTAAAATGTAGATGGGTTTTGCCATTTCTATCAACTGCAGGGAAACAATCTTTTAATCTTTTGTTTTCCAGAGTCTCTTGTTCATTATTATATTTTATGAAGTTCCATGTATGAACTAGTATTTACCTACTGTATTCGAGACAGATCATTTAAATTTGAACCACCAAAATCAATGTTACAATCATGCAAGGAAAACAAAACAATACCATTTCAGTGATAAATTGTCCCTTTTTAGATATAGATGAATGTTCATTTCTTAAGTTAATTTGTATAAAATTTGTAATTAGGTTTCCTCAAGAGCTCAAGGGCATCTGAAATATTTGAAAGCTTTGGGATGTTTGTTTGTTTTGTTTTCTGATGGATGTACATTTAATGCCTAGGTGTTGGTTAACACTGCACAGCGTTTTTTGACTCCAGTATATCCTCTGAACACTGGCAGGTTTATTATTAAGATCTATTATCACCTGAGAAATATTTTGGGATTTAAAACATATCTCTATCTGTCGTATACAGAGAAGCTCATTCATGCCTTTATCTCCTACAGAATAGACTGCCCTAATATTCTGCCCAGTGATCCGCCAGACAGACAGATTACTAAGCTTCACAACTGTATATCACAAAGAAACACAAGCAGACCTCCCTGATGATAGTGTCACTACATAGCCTTCCCATAAAACAAAGAGAGGATTTTAACATTTTTATGTTGGACTATAAAGGAAAAGCCTGTAGTAGCTAGGAATGTCAGTATATCTAGGAGTTGTCTTTTCAGTTCTACAAATGTGATTGAATCTCTCTACAACCAGACCAAATTCACACAATGAATTCATAGTATCTCACGAAGGAATGGCATTTTTTTCTATACACACCACTAGTAATGTTTAATTTTTCCCAATGCAATTAACTTGTTTCCTACTGAGCAATTTGTCATGTAGATAACTGCTCTATGAAGACAAACATAAGATTGCATTAAATACAGAACTGATTTGTGAATGTTCATCGTAAGTACATTTTCATTAAAAGTTGGGCTCAGTCCTCCCAGCCTGGACTCCTATCAGCTAATTACAGGTTCCTCACCACGTAATCTTTCGGAACTAAGGTTCACTCACACAGAATTCTGTAGATTGTCATTGTGTTTCAAATGTTTAAAATAAGTGAATTATATCTTCTCATAAATTAGGACTAATCTCCACTGACTCATTAAGAGATCCTGGACATTTGCCTCAGGATATTTCTCAAAACAAACAAATGTACATTCCTCCACATAAAGACACAAAAATTGGTAACAGTTTTATTTTTATATTATTTTTTATTATTAATACTGTATAATATTTAATCAGTGAGCAATACTTTATTAATAATTTTAAGAATCATTTTGGAAAGCCAGACAGAGTTACTCAAACTAAAGGTTTTACTAAAGAATACGAAAAAAATTTCATGTGACAATCCTTAAAAACAATAGTTTTGCAGAAAATTAAAATTTTAAGTTAGTGTGATTTCTCCCCTTCATTTCAATCTAGACACTGAATTGAAATAATAGTCTCGGTGCCGTCTGTTTACAACAGCAAAAGCGAAAAATCTTATGGTACATCCAATGGTGGAACTTTTAGTTGTAGCCACTGTACAGTATAGCATGTATAGCAATATAGCATGTATTTGGTTCTTTGATGGAAGATAAACACCCCTTCCTCCCCATTTTAATATCTGAAGAGAAAAAAAAAAAATACTTTTCCTGTATTCTTTTATTTCCCTATATTACATTCCATGTATGACAAATATCACAATGTAATTTAATGGAGTTTTCTAATGAAATAAACTCAGATAACTGTGCATCCTGTAATCAGAGTAAATGTCTCAAAATTTGAGACATTGTTAATAGTTTGGCTTAAAATGGCTTTTATCCTCCATTTTTGAAGTCTTTCAAACAAGAAACTTTATTTCACAGTGATAATTTCTGATGATAGTCATAAGGTACAAATTAATACATAGGTCAGGCTTCCTTCTAACAGTAGATAGAGTGTAATTAAACTAATCTCTCTTTTTAGATAGATATACATTCATTCACCACTTACAAAAGATTATGAAAAGTTTCTAGTTTTTAACTGTTCAGTACATGGCCCATGGTTTCTTAGCTACTTGTGGCCCAACAAGATCATATAGATCAAGAGCCTGGCCGCAAATTTTGAGCGTTACTGTAATACCAGAATTTTTAACTGTAAATATACAAGTAAAATCAGCAAAACTTTAATTAAATTACTACTTCTAACAAAATTTTGACCTGTCTTAACAATGCTTAAACTCTAGTTAACTCAAAAATATGTGACATATCTAGATGTTTAGCTGTAAGGAATGTATTTGGGAGAAATCGCCATTTTCCTCAAATTTCAAGCTTCTAAAACAATCTGTTAATTTGAACATAACACAACAAATAATTTTAGTTAAGTAGGAAAAACAGAGAAGAAAAATTTTGAAAAATTCTGAAATCACAGAATCATAGAATAGTCTGGGTTGGAAGGGACCTTTAAAAGTCATCTAGTCCAACCTCCCTGCAGGGAGGAGCAGGGACATCTTCAGCTACGTCAGGTTGCTCAGTCCCATCCAACCTGACCTGGAATATTTCCAGGTGTGGGGCATCTACCTCTTCTCTGGGCAACCTGTGCCAGTGTTTCACCACCCTCATCATAAAAAATTGCTTCCTTATATCTAGTCTAAATCTACCCTCTTTTAGTTTGAAACTATTACCCCTTGTCCTATCACAACAGGCCCTGCTAAAAAGTTTGTCCCCGTCTCTCTTATAAGCCCCCTTTCTGTACTGAAAGGCCACAGTAAGGTCTCCCTGGAAGCTTCTCTTCTCCAGGCTGAGTAACTCCAACTCTTTCAGCCTGTCCTCACAGGAGAGGTGCTCTAGCCCTCTGATCATTTTTGTGGCCCTTCTCTGGACATGCTCTGATACGTCCATGTTTCTTCTGTGGTGAGGGCTAATATTACAGTAATAATTTCAAATACGATATTGGAAACATTGTTTTAAAGGTTTTGAAATAAATTATGTTCATAACTTTTCTATTTCGGGGGGTTTTTTTATAATTTTATTTCAGCAAGATAACATTTCCTCTTCTGAACTAAATTTGAAGTCAAAACATAAACAAATTTAAATTATCAGATTTCTGTTTCAACAAAGATACAAAAATTGACTTTGAAGTGTTTTTTTTTCTCACCAAAATTAAGCTGTTGTCCTTTTTTTTTCAGTGTTGGCACAAAAATAAAAATCCATTCTTAATTTGGTTTTAAATCTTTCTACTTGAAGGTCACTAGTTCCTTAAAGTTGTTAGCAGCAGATGGTTAATCTGCTGAATACGGGAAATGATTAGATGACCCAAAGATACTAGTTCCTGTGGGTGTTATAAGTGGTCCCAACAAAAACAAGACTTTGTTGATGATTTAACTGTTCTCTGATCCTTGTGATGAACAAGATTCAATAAAATCTTGCTAGACCTGTGTATGTTGTTTCCCTGGAACTTTTCAAATATACCGGAAATTTAACGCCTTTTGTTAAATATAGGAAAAAAGAGAGTAGGAGTAGAAAACGTGAAAGAACTACATATAAGCATGATGGAACATGCCTTTTACCTATAAATAATGGGTTTATTCAAATTGGTAACAGTACCCGTTGTTTTGTCACTTACTTTGACAGTAGAGTACATCGCTTCCCATGAAATGCAGACACAAAGAAGGCATCATTTGCATTTTCATCTTTTTCCTTGTTCTAAATGTGTTCCATACACTTTCTCTTATTGTACAAACTTGAGCATTTTTGGTATGTGTGTGTGTCACTGGTGCTGGGAAGAGCAGGAGGTATACTATAGTGGACTTCGAGGTGGGGTTGCACGAGCAAGAGTTGATCATCAGATGTTCCTTTGCCTTAGAAATCTTTCCCATAAAGATTTTGAATTGAAAATGTCTGTCTGCAGATTTTATTTGTAGACCCATTATATAAAACAATGAAAGATAACCCTTCAAAATCATATTGGTGATTTGAATATTATGAGGTTCAATCCATAGCAAAACCTCTTTTCTATGGCAGCCCTACAATCTACCCCAAACACCCCCTCCAGCTATGATGTCTCATGTAGAAAGGAGAACATAGTGACTACTGGGCTGCTTTGAAAAATATTTTTTTTCCTATTTTCTGTGACTTTTTTACCTATCACAATTGAAATAGTAAGAATAATATTAGAAAACTGAAACGAATACGCCCGAGAAGACGATGTATCTGAAAACTCAGCAGCAGCCCCTTCTGTCACAAAATCTTTCCACTGGAAAGAAATTAATAGGGAGGCTCACATTCTGAACTAACTTAAATCCGTCTGATAAGATATTACAATAAAAGCAGCCTCAGTGAATGTCTGTGTCCGTATACATCAATAAATAATAAAGTTGAATCTTATAAAGCTGTAAGCATCTGCAAAATACTGTAAGTCAGATTCAATAAAGAATCTAAGCAGGTAAAACGGGATACAACCAGTCTAAATTAGACATACAGTCCTAAAATGTAATAAAGAAGTCCCTGTTGTGTTGCACGCTACACCACAGGGACTTCTAAAACTCCACAGGTGTGACAGTCACCAACCGTATAGTTCCTTAAGCCCATGCACAAACATTTTAGTTTTAACAGGGTTCAGAAGCTTACACCCGAGCCCAACTAAAATACATAAATTAAGTTCTTAATTCCTGAATCCTTTGAAAGGTTTGCCCTAATACTTTCCAACATACGTGTGGTAGGACTAACAGCAGAGAATGCGACTTTTTCTTTAAATGAAACTGCTTTTCTTTTGCCTAACATACATGTTCTGATTTGACTAGCTAAAGCACTAATACACATAGTAGGATATCAGAGTTCACGGGTTTTTTTCCATGTAATGAATAGGGAGCTTAAACACCTAGCTCACATTTCCAGATTCCACATCAGACGGTCAATACATAATAACACGTAAGTTAAAAAATAAAGGGCTTCAGTGAAAGAGTGAAAAAAAAAAAAATGGTCAATGTTACGGAAATCCCACAGCCTGTGCAGTGTCTAAAGCTCACACAATGATAGATGCTTAAAGGTTTGGCAGTATAGAGCATATCATAAGGAACAAGTCGTTTTGAGTCAATGAGAATCCATGGTATTGACACGCTGCTTACAATGATGCGAAATTTGTGAGCAAACATCACCTCCACATATTTCCATCCCTGTCCTGCCATTTCCAAATCCTTTCTTTTCCACAGTTCCCATAGCAACTTATATCAGTCATACCTTCAGTAATTCTGACCTCACATCAGAGAAACAAATTAAGCTTTCTCATTTTATCCTTCCTGATTGTTTCTAAGCCTTTGTTTACAGATTTTTGCATTCCTATGCAGCACTGTGCAGCACCCAGAGATTACCACTTCCAGTCTTTTTTCCGAGTCTTTTGAATCTCTCTGCATGGCAATTACTTGTTTCTTCCCCCACAAAGGTCTAATTACTGAAATAGTCTATATTTAGAAGAAATAATAGTTAGTCTTCCACTCTTGTGAATCGCTAGTGCGTTAAGTCAGGTACCTCGGAATAGGATGACAATGTGAGCATGCAGAAGTACTGCTAGCATGCTAAGTGTGCAGCTGTTCAGAGCTGGTTAATAGGAAACTCTGATGTTACGAGTATCTTCATTCCTGCCTCTAAGACATCTTATCAGGAACTGCAGGGAGGTACCTCTACTCACTAAGTATTTACAGCCTGAAAACATTTCTTGAAAGGCGAAGGCTATGCTTTTTAAATAATTCTTGTGAAATGCAGTCCATCGTGCTGGAAATCTTTTGATGAAAGTGTTTCATCCACAAAAAGGAGCTAATCCATTATGGATTAGATGAACAATAGCAGAGGTGGCTTAGTAACTTCCCTGAATATTTTCAACAAACTCAGATGCAAGTACTGCAATAGAAGTCTTGTAAAATATTTATGAAAGCAAGAGAAACTACCCACTTTTTGACATCGCATATTGTTTTTAATACTGAGTTAAGAACACTGTCAATTTTTTTCTCTTTTTCGTTTTCTCAAATGTTGATCAGCCAGCCAGTGTAAATTGGTCTTGTTTCTTCTATAACAATAAATCTTAAGAGAGTATCACTACCATCTATGATATTTTATTTTCTACATATTTATATTGCCAGGTAACTGAGACTTTGTTACCTTTCAATTACTTTAACTGGATAATCAAGTGCCTTTTTCCTATACCATATTTAATTTTCACCTCTTCCCATTTTCTGCTGTTTCTTTTCTTCTTCTGCTTGGTCAGAAGTATGTGGAACAAAGAAAATGCCACACTCTACAAAGAACCAATTCAATTCAAGTTTCTCATTTTCTCTTTGGGGATTTTCTGAAGCACTGGGTTTCCTGGCGTACTGCCCTTCCCTCACTGCAGAAAGGACTGGTGTGTGGTACCTCTCTGAACCCATCACGAATCCTGTGCTCACAACAGGGGCTCACAAATTCTCTCCTGAAGAGGCTTTGAGACCACAGTGGTACCAGGGGTTATTTGGTAAAGGTTTTTGTTCTCTGCAAGGGCCATCATGCCATTTGAAGGAGGGACATAAGGGTGAGGAAACAGAACAGAAAATACGTACAAGTAGTTTTTTGCTGAGTACATAAAGCTATTAGCAGAGGCCAGGTCAGAAGTAATTAATTTTGGATGGCAAGACAGTCTGAACCATACATTTGAGGCAAGTAGGGAAATGTAGGGCTCGTATGCCAGTTAAAGAAGTTCTGAGAATGCCAGATTACCATCTAAAAGACAAATGAGACAAAACAGGAAAAAAAAAACAAAACATGAAATAGCCCTGACTTCTTGGAGCACCTACTAGGATGTATTAAAAGGGCCACCCAACCCTCTAGACAAGCACCACTTTCTACAAAGAGAGGCATCCGATTCTGGTAGCAATTGACAGGAGCAAACTCTGTGTTCTTCGAAAAATGCAGACTACCAGATAATTATGGCTCTCAGACAGGATTCTGCTGTTTTCTCGTGGGACTAATAATATCTCTGCAGACTGTGAACAGGTTGTTGAACTGTTCTGTAGTGCTGCACCAGTTTTGCAGTTTCTATTTCAACATTCCTAACCAAGACCAAAACTGGGTTGACAAGAGAACTGAAATGACTGAACTGCAGAAAAAGTCTCATGCCAAAAAATCATGTGCTTTTGCAAAATCTGTTTTAAAAGTTGACAAAATTATAGTGAAAATTAAGCTGTTATTAATTTATCATAATTTCATTTTATTGCTATTCATTCTGTTCCTGAAACAGCCAGTGTGCAGGATATAATCTATGCTTACATTGTACACTACCTAAGAGAACAAGTTACATAGGAAAACTGTGAGAGGAAGACATAGTCTATGCATAATAGCTTTTAGACCATAAATACATACTTCTCACTTCAAATACTGCTTCCAACCTACTGTTATTAATTTGCTATTTTTTCTCAGATATCATAAACTACGTGACTCTTTAGGGGAGTTCTGAAAAAAATAAAGGGGTTTGTTACAATGGATCATACCAAAAGGAAACGTTTCTTAGGCATAGAGGAAAAACATGCACTA
Organism: Charadrius vociferus; assembly: GCF_000708025.1. Lineage (NCBI taxonomy): Eukaryota > Metazoa > Chordata > Aves > Charadriiformes > Charadriidae > Charadrius > Charadrius vociferus. The sequence continues at coordinate 993,315 of NW_009648340.1, forward strand.
ATGAAGATGATGCCTATGAGATTAGTGGAAAAGTGAATACGAAAGACCATAATTTTAATGAACGCAAAATGGCAGTAACATTATAAAGCACAGATAGAAGAATACACCTTTTTTATTTTGTACTATGCTAAGCAAACTCCCCTGAACTAAGCCCCAATATCCTACATCATACAGTGCGTGGATCAGAAAAAAAAAAAAACGACTCCTCAAATGATGGAACACTTCAGAAAGTGCTTCTAACTTCTGTTGAACCCCAAGTCTAAATGTACATCCAATGACACAAGTATTTGCATGGATGGTTTATGAGCACGTTTATGTATACATGCACAAAAACACACACTCTCCCTTCTATAGCTGTGCATGAAAACAGAAGATATTGTAGCACAGATAAAGAGAAATTGATCATACTACTAACAGTCTAATACTTGGCTTCTTCTAAACTATTCTGTCATAACAAATGACAGATAAATATTCTGACAGATCTATGTAGATATGCATAGATACTCTATAATCTTTGAAATGGGATTAAAAGCTTAGACATTGCCAAGGGTTATTTAGCATTATTACACTTGTTGTGATAACTTCTTAATGAATTCTAGCATTGTTTAAAAATTATAATTAGGAAACTTAAAATGGATATTGTATAATGCTTGTCATCCATCACAGGTTTTAGTGCAGTACATCTGATGAAGAACTCTAGTGTAGAATAAAGAGCAGTGGCAGGGAAGGCAGTGTCTGTATTTTTGATGATAAAAAGGCTGAGTGCTCGCCAGCAGCAGCTTGCTGTCAGTAAAAATGAATCTGAAACAGATGCCAACCGCGTCAACAGCTTGAGCCATATACATTTTTTATTAGACAAAGACATAAATCATGATGGAAGTACATAGGGGCAAGGCATATCAAAGAATACCACTACTATACCTCAAATTAAAAATATGAAGTTATCTAGTACTGTATTTTCCAACTAGACAATCCTGTTCATATCTAAGTCTGTAAAACCAGCATGTTTAGTGTTAAAAATATAAATTCAAACAGAGTTTGGAAAAGGCTGTTATATTTTTATATTTAATCTCATCAATCTTGGACATTGTTCTACTAACACAAGAACGCAAAAATCTGTTTACTCGCATTGGAGCACAATTTTCTGTTTTCTTTTGTTTTCTCTTCTATTTAAAGTTTATATTAAAGTAATGTGCATATACTATTGGATATATGGCTAAAAATCACTAAGCTCTTTCCCTCCTACCCACCTCCCATGGAGATCACAAGCCTCTAGCTTTGGCTAATGATACGTAGGGGGAAAAAAAAGAAATCCTTACAACTGCAGAAATGAAAAATTGACTTCTCAAAGTTTTCTGTCTCAAAAACTGAATATTTTGGAACAAGACTTGTTTAATCATGTTCCAGTGTCTATTTCAAAGTTCTCTTGTGAGTTTTATTTTCCATGTTACTATCCACTTACTGAGATATTCCATTGAGCCAGATACCAAATCTGTTTAGAGATCTCTGAAAACATGCAGTTCCATTTCAAGAGAGAAGTGCCTAAAGACTGGATGAAAGCAAATGCCACCCCCATCTTCAAGAATGGGAAGAAGGAGGACACAGGCAGCTACAGGCCAGTCAGCCTCACCTTGATCCCTTGGAAGGTGATGGGCAGTTAATCCTGGAAGCCATTTCCAGGCATATTAAGGACAAGAAAATAATCAGGAGTGGTCAGCATGACTTCACAAAGGGGAAGTCATATGTGAATAACTTGATAAACTGCAGTGATGAAGTGATTGGTCTGTAGATGAGGGGAGAGCAGCAGACTTCAGTAAGACCTTTGAGACTATCGCATATAAGATCCTCATAGACAAGCTGTACAGGCTGCTTGAGCAGACAGTGAGGTGGATTGAAAACTGACTGAATGACGGGGCCCAGAGTATGGTGATCAGCAGCACAAACTCTAGCTGGAGACCAGTGACTAGCAGTGTACCCATAGGGTCAAGAGTGGGACCATTCCAATTTAACATCCTCATTAAGGACCTGGATAACAGGGTTGAATCTGACTGCAGCAAGTTTGCAGATGATACTAAACTGGAAGGAGTGGCTGATGTGTCAGAGGGTCATACTGACCTCCAGAGGGACCACAACAGGCTGGAGAGAAATGGGCTAACAGGAACTTCATGGAGCTCAACAAGAAGTGCAAAGTCCTGCACCTGGGGAGGAACAACCCCATGCACCAGCACACGCTGGGGGCCACTCAGCTGGAAAGCAGCTTGGCAGAAAAGGACCTGGGGGTCCTGGGGGACACCAGGTTGAACACAAGCCAGCAACGTGCCCTTGCAGAAAAGAAGCTGAATGGTAGGCTGGGCTGTATCAGGAGGAGTGTTGCCAGCAGGTTGAGGGAGGCGATTCTTCCCCTTTATTTAGCCCACATCTGGGTTTCCCAATACAAGCAAGACATGGACATACTGGAAAGAGTCCAGAGAAGGGCCACGAAGATGACTGAGAGAGTGGAGCACTTCACACATGAGGAAAGGCTGAGGGAGCTGCAACTGTTCAGGCTGGAGAAGAGAAGGCTCAGGTGGACCTTATTAATGTATGTTAGTACCTGAAGGGAGCGTGTAAAGAGGAAGGAGCGAGGCTATTTTCAGTGGTGCCCAGTGACAGGACCAGAGCCAATGGGCACAAACTGAAAAAAGGGTGGTGCCATCAGGAAAACCTTTTTATCATGAGGGTGACTGAGCAATGGCACAGGCTGCCCAGAGAAGTTGTACAGTCTCTGTCCTTGGAGACTCCTGCAGGCAAAAATTCCTCTAGAAATGGTCCTGGACAACTGGCTCTTGGTGGCCCTGCTTTAACAAAGGGGTTGGACAAGATGACCTACAGAGGTCCCTTCCATCCTCAACTGTTCTGTGCGATTCAAGAGTATGTTGGGGTTTATAAAATGTAAATTAATTTCAAATGGGAGTTTGAGTTCATATTCCCAAAGATTCCAAAGTACCTAAAAGGGAATGCAAAGGACAGAATGGAATAAAAATTTTGACTCTAAACCAAACACATGGAAACAGTTCTGTTTAAATAAGAAAGTCATTGAAATTGCATGAATGCATGTGTTTGCATTTCCAAGGAGTTGATAAGGATTTTGTTTGTTTTTAGTATTCCCTCCACACCTAATCAGTTTTACCCCCTAATTGCCACCATTTCAGCATAGATGGAATAATTTTATTCACAACTACCCTTTCTGTAGCCTGCAAAATGAGCTCTACTAACATTTGAACAATTTTCATTTGTGGTTTTTTTCCCTGAAATTCTAAACAAATGTTAAAAAGAGAACTGCTAGCTGAATTACTTGGTACATGCAGTTTATCTTGTCATACTGCATATTTTTTCATTCCAAGTTGTCTACAAAACATAATTTTTAAAATTATTCTAAGTATCCACTCAGAGTGACTGAATGAATACTAATTACAGATGTACTTGAATTTTTCTTAAATTATTCAAAGGAAATATATAGTCTATTTCCTAACTACAATGCAGAACTAGTAGTTAAATTTAAGTTACATAATTTTGTCTTTTTCCATCAAGTGGATGACATACTCTTTATAGAAATGGAGCTAAAGTGTTAATTATATCCAAGCTTCCAACTCATTGAGTTGTTTGCAGAGTCGTTATGTATTGAAGTTTCACCTGACTATGATTGGTCGCTATCGGCCTGGGTCTTCTCCACAATTTCACCTGTTCATCTAGGCTATCTAATGAACATTCCTATCAAAGAACAAGAAGAATATTAAATCATTGTTCTCTTGAGGCTTATATGATGTTGCGCAAGAGCATATTTTCAGGAGAACTGGAGAATTTCCGATCTTAGTTATCCTCCTATAACAACTTTAAAGAATTTAACTGCTTATAGCAAAAGGCATAATGAATGTGCTCAGAAGCACTCAATTCAACTCTGATTTGGGGAAAAAAACTGTTTCTACTGAAGGTAGTAGCAAATGCAGAGCTAGAATTTAGCCCCTTGCTCCACCAGAGCTTAGTGTAGTTCAGCTGCACGTGTACTTCTAATTCTAAGTGTGTGAGAAAAGAGTTCAAAATGCTGTCAGCTTCTCTTACCCTGAATTCAGAACACTTGTCATCAGGAAGATAATATCACACTATGGAAGATAGAAAGTAAAAAGCAGTGTATTACTTTATTACAGCCTACATTGGTGACCAAGATCAGTTCATTCCAGCAACAGAGGGGAAAGATTTAAGTTTTCCCTTTAAAACCACAATGCACAGAAGTCATTCAAAGTTACTGTCCTATCAGAACTGCATAAAATAGGTCAGGAGAAAGACAGAAAAAGGAAAAAAAAAAGAAGATTAATGTTCCTTTTCTTTTCATTTCTTTTATTTATTTTTTTTTAACCTACAAAGGATTGGCATCCTTTTTGGTTTTGGGGTTTTTTTTTTGTATTGTGCAGTATTGTACTTAACACCATTATTTAGGCAGGATGTTAGGCTATCAGAAGAAAATATAAACAGGACTAACAAGGAATCTGTAATTCAAAACTGCTATCATGTTCAAACTTGTGGAGGTCTCAGTGCCACTCTTAAGAATCAGCAGAGACTAAAACTCAGTCCCTAGGTCTTTTTCTCTCTGATTTCTTTGAGGGTCTGAGACTCTGAAGAGATAACCATACACCTAGTATTTAAACCAGAAAGTGTCTCTCCAGTTTGCCCAGATCACACATTTATGTTAACACAAACACCTTCTCATTTCAAAACAGCTGTGACCAGTAGGTCCTACTGAGGCATCAGCGTTCCAAACTAGCTGAGGCCTCTGATGGGAACCAGAAGGATGATGAAAGATACTCAAGGACAAAGATACCCAAAGAATGGGTTATTTTGTTGATTTTGTATGCAAGCTGTCTGTTTATAAGGTGAGAAACTACGCTTAATGAGAATTAGGTAAAGAAATCAAGGCTGAAGTAAAATAATTTTGTCCAAAAAGAAATGTAATTAGCATGAGTCAGAAGGGAGTCTTGGGATGTCTAGATAACTGTATCAGTAAGTACCATATTGGATCAAAATCACCACAGTAACAGCATTGGAAACAACAAATTTGTATTCAAATGTAACAGAATCAGCTATAAAATTATGATCAAATATAGTATAAGTGTAGTTGGCCATTGAAAAGGTTAGTATTCAACAGCACTGACTATGAGTGTATTTTGTTCTGTTTAGCTGTTTTCTTTACCTACTGGATTTTGAAGACTAGACAAGTGAAGTCTAGAGAAAAGAAGATTGAGGGGGGATCTTATTAATACATACAAATACTTAATGGGAGGATGCCAGGGGGATGGGAGTAGTCTTTTTTCAGTGGCACCCAGTGATAGGACGAGGGGTAATGGGCATAAACTTGAACATAGGAAGTTCCATCTTAACATGAGGAGGAACTTCTTTACTTTGAGGGTAGTGGAGCACTGGAACAGGCTGCCCAGAGAGGTGGTGGAGTCTCCCACTCTGGAGACATTCAAAACCCGCCTGGACGCTGTCCTGTGTAACGTGCTGTAGGTGACCCTGCTCTGGCAGGAGGGTTGGACTAGATGATCTCCAGAGGTCCCTTCCAACCCTAACAATTCTGTGAATTCTGTGAATTCTGTGATACAAAGGCTGCAACACTGCTAAACTGGCTTCAAACACATGAAAACATAACAAGTGTTAGCAGTGCAATGCCAAAAGATGTTCAGCTCAGTTTCCCCCATATTTTGCATTCACAATTTTGTTACTGAGCCACAGGAAAGATTACCAGAAACTCATAGATTTAAAGATGAGCAAGACTTTTGTTTGCTGTTGTTTCAGTTTTGGCTGAGAGAATTTCTACTTTGTTTGCTTTTAGAATTAAAACTTAATTTAAAAAACCCCCACAAAATAAAAAAACAAGAAACCTCCAACATTTATTTTCAATTAATTCCTGATAATGACATATTTAATTCCATGCCTGATTTTGAAATCAGATGTGATGTTTACACAAGACTGATCACATTTCTAAAAGTTCTGACCGCAATTTAAATGGTAAATATTTCATAAGAATATCCCTTCTATTACCTTCCTACTATTGCAGAGTACGATTGTGACATAGTAATGCTCTAACGTTGGCATGCCATTGAAAACACTGCGGTTTGTGAAAAGCAGTATATAGTTTATGTGGTGGGTTGACCCTGGCTAGACGCCAGGTGCCCACCAAAGCCACTCCATCACTCCCTGTCCTCAGCTGGACAAGGGAGAGAAAATATAACAAACAGTTTGTGGGTTGAGATAAGGACAGGGAGATCCCTCAGCAGTTACCATTACAGGCAAAACAAACTCGACTTGGGGAAAAACTAATTAAATTTATTACCAATCAAATCAGAGTGGGAGAATGAGAAAAAATCCTAAAACTTAAAACACCTTCCCCTCACCCCTCCCTTCTTCCCAGGCTGAACTTTACTCCTGAATTCTCTACCTCCTCTCCTTGAACAGTGCAGGGGAATGGGGGTTGTGGTCAGTTCATCACACGTTGCTTCTGTTGCTCCTTCCTCCTCATGGAGAGCACTCCTCACACTCTTTTCCTGCTCCAACGTGGGGTCCCTCCTACGGGAGACAGTCTTCTGTGAAATTCTCCAACATGAGTCTTTCTCCACAGGCTGCAGTCCTTCAGGAACAGACTGCTCCAGCATGGGTTCCTCTCTCCACAGGTCCTGCCAGAAGCCTGCTCCAGCGTGGGCTCTCCACAGGGTCACAGCCTCCTTCATGGCACATCCACTTGCTCTGACATAGGGTCCTCCACCGGTTGCAGGGTGATATCTGCTCCACCATTAACTTCCATGGGCGGCAGCGGGACAACCTGCCTCATCGTGATCTTCAACGTGGGCTGCAGGGGAAGCTCTGCACCAGCACCTGGAGCACCTCCTCCCCCTCCTTCCTCACTGACCTTGGTGTCTGCAAAGTTGGTTCTCTAACATATTCTTTCTCCTCTCTCCCAGCTGCAGTTGCTGTTGTGCAGCAGGCTTTTCCCTTTCTTAAATACGTTATCGCAGAGGTCCTACCACCGTCACTGACTGCCTTGGCCAGCAGCAGGTCTGTTTTGGAGCCAGCCGGCATTGGCTCCATCAGACATGGGGGAAGCTTCTAGCAGCTTCTCATAGAAGGCACTCCTGTAGCCCCGCGGCTACCAAAACCTCACCATGCAAACCCAATACAGTTTTGTATGCTAGGCAGTCAAAAAAACCCAGACAGACAAGATGATGTATACACTATCACAGTGACACCCTAAGACAGCATGGTTTCATAACATTTCCCTTCTGTGTGAAACTTAACTGACCAATACGGTCACTCACATATTTTGTCATAGACAGACTACAGAAAAAAGCATGTCATAATTAATAGGACAGAAGTATTTTGGCAGTACATTTGTTCAGCTGCCAAACTGTCTACATGTTCCAAATCCACAAAACTTTATTGCGTTTCAGTTTTCCTTCCCAATGCAAAGTTTTCTTTTTATTTGTGTCTGTGTATGGTAAAGCCCGTAAAGACTAGTCTATCTCAGTATAGGCTCAAAACTGTACTGTTCCCTAAACGTTTATTTATGCCATGAATAGGTATAGATCTTGATGACTGAAACTCTTTAGAGCAAAGCAAAAACATGAAGCAATGGCTTCCACTTTGCAGGAACTATCTCAACGACAGAATAGAGACAGAGTCCATCAAATAGTGCCTCCAGTCACAGAAGACATTTTATGCAGACTGAAGATATTCAGTGCAATAATGTGCAAGAGATTCCATAATAAACTGTTTTTCAGAGAGGACCTAGTTTAATCACAGATTAATTTCACTCAGGTCCTTCATATTTTGGCTAAAATTGGTCTCTGTGCTAGCAGTTCCAAAAGGCTAGCGTAACCTTTCTTCAGGCTCTTTCCAGGAATCAAAGATACCACTGAACTCTGAGGGTCACTATTTCAGAGAACACGAGCCATGAGCAAGTTGAGACTGAACTCAGCTGGCGTGTCACAGAGCTAATACGTTTCCTTCAGGATTGTGTTACTTCTGCTTTTTGAGTGAGTAACTCAAGTCAAATATGCTCTTTTTTCAGTTTCTATTTTCACTGAAAATCCAAGCATTTTCATATGGCACTACAAACAATTTGGTGATGAAAGGTTTTCCCTTGAGGGAAATACAATCCTCCAAGAAGACAGTCACATGGCTTCTGTGAAAGACATTTTGTATTTGTCTGCAGAACACTTTGGATGACAGAATTAAGTAGACAGTTCTACAGAAAAAGACAGAGAAAATAAACTCCTCTGCCACATGCGCTCTAAGAAAACAAACATTTTGAGCTGCCGTGAACCAGAACTTCTTTCATGACTACACAAACTATGAAATGCTTAATCTTTCCATTGCTATTTAAGGCACAGAAAATCTTCTCATTAAAATGAATAAAATATTGTTCTCAATCATTTTTTGCCTCTTACAAAAAACAGTAGGAAAATTATATATCTGTTTTAATTCCTAGAGGCTGATATATAATTTTATTTATAATCTATTTATTTATATTCTATTTATTGAAAGTAGAAGTCCTTATGAGAAATAAGAGATAAGAGTTTATGGAAAGTTAGGACAGACCAAAGTTTATGACAGAATGTAATTTATAAAGACTTTTTGGTAATGGAAACAGTATCTCACTTGGCTGTGACTTCATATTTTTTTGTCCTTTTCTCTTATTTTCTCCAAAACTAGATACACTGTGGCTTTCCGCTGAGATGGCCCACCTACACAACTTAAGCATAAGAGTTTAAAAATAATGTCTGAGACATTTAGGTGAAATTTCTCAGAAGTGAATTCTTTAGAGTTAATTTTGAATAGAATTTTGAACGTGAAACTCCTAAAGTGAAATTCATTCCACCTCAGGTAAAACCAGCAGCTACTTAAATAAATGTGGATTAGATCAAGTGACATGAGAAATCAATTAAGCTTTATACTTGTACATAGGTAGTCAAGAAGGAAAACACAATGTTTTTAAAGTTAAGAAATGCAGACTCCAAAAATAAAATCTAGAAGTATTATTATTGTATTAGAAATCTATTTTAGAAATAGATTTCTGTATTTAAGAAAAAGTTGAGAAGGCTGCATTGAAATATTCCATTTCAGGCAGAATGATAAAAAGTGTAAGAGAAACAAAGGCTATTTGCCGGGTTTCAGAAAATAGTATGTTCTACATTTTCAGTAGACCAAGAAGTAGAGCAATAATTGAGCCATTAAGAATCACAGTAGACTGCAGGGAAGACAAAGAGACATCATGATTAGTTGTTATCTTCAAGAGCTATAAAAGAGGCTACATTTTCATCTACATTAGAAGTAACATAGCATGGAAAGCTAGATGATCATTAGTATTTTAAAGGTGCAAATTTCTTGAAAGTAAGCTTTTTAAAACCACCTTTCAAGTAAACGGTCTAGTTTTTCATTTTCAAGGTGAAGAGGACTTCAACCAATATAGTAATTAATCTTACAAAATCACATATAATCTGAGCATTTCAGAATGCGGCTAAAGATCAGTTAATATATCGGTAAAATCTTCACCACTGTCAGAAATTCTTAAAGAACTGAGATCTCTAAAATTCTAATTCCAGTGCCAAATTAGAGTAAACCATTTATAGCAATCTATTATGGAATGCCTGATGTCACTTTAACAGAGGAGGTATCAAATCCTTTTTAATTATTACTCTGTGTTTTCTGTAGCCATAATCATTCTGCCATTGCACAGAAACAGCATAAATGCAATACATGACAGCAGGTCTTTTTGTTTGGAGTTAGGATAAGGGAAAGGATTTAACAGGAAGACCTTGCTGATACAAGCCTATCCTTCCCATGTGTTCGCCCCCTCCAGAAAAATAAACAATTACAAAAATCTACAGGGAATAAAAAAATCTTCATGTTTTCAAGAGAAAATGTCAAAACAGCAGACAAAACAGCTTGTGGTTTACTAATAGAAACCAATTGCTATAGGATACAGTAGTGTCACATTATGGCTGAACAGACAAGGGAAAGCAGCATTCGAGAGTACTTTGCTACCATGTTCTTTCTCTTGAAGGACAATTTACTGTTCCCCAGACTCTGTGAAGTGAGGTGAACTACTGTGAAACTGAAAAATACAAAAAAAAAAAAAAAAACAGAGAGTTTTTTGTTTCTTTTCTTTCCAATAGCAGTCTGTCACACTTCTATCAGTGCACGCATTTATGGAAGCATATATTAAGTACTTGAGCTGTATAGCTTTCTACAGATTTTCAGTAAAGTGGTATTTGACAACAGTCTACTTATTCATACTTTAAAAATATGCAATCTTATTTACATTCACCAAAATAATGTGTTTCTTAGAATCTAAATACCTAATACAAGAAAAAGGCCAGGCAATAGTGACAAAATAGTTGATATTTTGTCAATACGTCTGAACAGTTGTACGCACCCAGAACCTGACCAAAACAGATTCTCAGCTATTATTTCATATAAACAACTGGCACTCTGAAGTGCAAAGCAGACAACAGTATATCATAAATGTTCAGAACATGCTACTAAGAGGGAAATAGCATTTTTAACTCTGTTGTCTAAACACATTTAAATATAATACCTATTAACACTGAGTAAAGATTTTCTTGCTAAAAATTTAATTTTTATTACTCTTTTCTATGGTTGAGAAACAACAATAAGCACACATAACATTTAACAAGGTCAACATTACGACAAAACTAAAATCAAACAGGAAAATAATATGGTTAATATTGTCCTAATAAATTAGTTTGAACAAGATGTGATGAATATGAGATAGATAAGCTTCTACTGAAACAAAGATGACCAGAGAGTTGCTCTTCCAAGCTTCAGAACCTCTATGCCTGTGTTAAAGATGATCCAGAACTAAGATGTTTAATAATTTATAAAATAGTTTCCATCCTTGTAACTGCGTGAAGCTAAAACTGCTGTTCACGAAAGTTCTTTATCAAGTATTCCACTGTGCTTGGACCGTGATACCATGCTCAATAACAATTTTTGTACTACAGAGTCAGGAAGACATCAAACAAAATATAATCCAGGCAGAGAGGCCCCGGTTAGGACTAAAGCATGACTATAAACCTGATTTAGTCTTTTTTTCCATGAAATCAAACACAATGGCCTTGATTGCTTCCTGAAGCACAGAAGTCAATACAGGACTGGGATGTAAGTCCCTGCTAGCTTTACATGATCTCTGTGCTTATGATATACTAGGCAGTGGTGTGCTTGTGTACTCTTCAGTGACTAACTCCTGCTTCTAAAAGAGCAACTAGAGATAACTGGTTGTAAACCTGATTACTTGTCCTTCCAACCCATACTATTAAGAATGGTAGTGTTTTGTGGTTTAGCTTTCCAGGTACACACTATTCAGTGATCAATTACAGAAAGAGTGCCAGCATAGATGTTGAGGGTTAGATGGTCCTTAGGCTATTGTAGACCATACTGAACTAGTTTCAATCATCTGTTGAGGATTTAGAAATATGTTGTGCTACAACATATCAGAAAGTCCTCTGAAGAAAGGGAAAACCACAAAGTTTTATATATGAACTTGAAAAACAAAATGTATAAGAATCAGTTGCATCAGTATAAACTGCACTGCACAATATCTTCACATTTATATTATCCCATCATGTTAAAAATTCTGAAGTTTAGTATTTTACAACTTGCAATGTCTTGATTGAAAGGAAAACAATACCTAGAGAAAATTTAATTTTCAGGATTATACTATTAGAAAGTAAAATAAGTCTGCTTTTTCTACAAAAAGTAAATTATTAGATAAAGCAGTTCAAACTGTGGAAGAAAATATTAACTTCAGGAATTTTAGTACAGATCACGTAGCCGTGTAAAAAAAAGTTACTGTTTCAAGAGCAACTTCTCTGCATTTAAAACCTTTCTTGCAGTCTTTGCTTAGCAGCACTTGATAAAGTATTGTGCATTTTTTGTTGTGGTCTTTCTTTTCAGATATCCAATATAGCAGATAGAAAGAGATAAAACAGAATCTGATCTGAATTACCACAATCCACCAATACAATCGTAAGTAGATGATGATGGATTGGTTGTACGGAGTTATTGTTCACCTTTGAAGCTATAAGCATGTTCTGGACTCCTGAGATGATTACACTGCTTCTATTTTCTTCAGGTATTGTATAATGCCAGCCACAGATCTAGAACATTTCATGCGTGATTTTCAAGCCTGTTGCTACTGTAAATGTGAACAGTCACATCAAGTTTGCTCCTGTCGTTGTCTTCAATTCACATAAATCAGAACAAAAAAACAACTTCAGTCAGGAATGAAAACAATATATTTGGGGTCTATTTAGGTAGAGAATATGATAAACAAAATCAAAAATCCAAATCATGCTACTGTGTCCTTTTGTTAGCAGCAAATTTTGAATGTTATTGAACAATTCATTACACTGAAAAGTCAGAAAAACTAATCTAAACTCTAATACATTTCCCTTACAATAAAGTTTTCATTTTAACTACCCTGGCTACAAGGAAGAAGTGATGTTATAAAGGGAAAAGGAAAGATAAATAGAGTAACAGTTTTCATGACAAACAATTGTGTTTCCATTCTTTTCTGTATTTCCTTTTTTTATAAATTCACCTGTACTTTGATATTGAAGGCCACCTGTAAAGAATAATATTCTTTCCTTTGGAAGTCATGTCAGAAAATAAGAGACAGTCCTTTTAAGAGTAAATGCTGCTTCATTTACTCCTTAAATAATGTAAAACTACCCCTCTGAGGAACAGAAGCATAATTTGGACATAGCAAACAGTTTTTGATCTGGAGAAGAAATGGGTAATTTATGTAACTTGTTTATCTAGAGGAAGAATGGTGACAAACAGCACATAAATCTCTGCATGTGAAAATATGTAAAGAGCTGCTGTATGTCCATAACCCACTAACCTGAAATTTTCTGTCTTTGCAGGATTTTAAAGAACCTGATACTGTTAAAGGAACCCATCCCCTGTATTTTTCCATAATGCCTGCACTTACACGTCTAGGAAACTTGCTACCATTGGAAAAGATAGTCTCCTTTTTACAATTCTTTTGCAATAGAAGGAAGATCCAGACGGAGCTCTGTGCTCTGTGTGTGAATGCTGAAACAAAGAAATGCACTCTATCTAAAACAGTGCTAAACTTTCTGAAATCACTTCACAACATCTTTTTATAGGAAATTTCTTTCTGAGCATGCATAATGAACAATCTACAATGACCATGCTACACCTTCAGATAAATTTCCTTCAACTGCACTCCTAATATATATGGGCTTCTTTTTAGCTTGACTTCTTCTGCAACATGTATTGTACATGCAAATTATGAAAGATTTAAAACACAATCATGAGCAAGCATCTTTACTGACATTTTAGATGCCTCAAACTTCACAAGTGTTTCTAGCAAAACGAAAGAAACATTACTAGATATTTAAGGACTTGCTTTGAGAATCTCTCTTTGCTTCATAAGGGAAAAGGAAAGAGAGAATTAAAAAATCTGTATTTTGAGGCTGCACAGAATCAAGAGTTCTGAATCTATCCAAAATGACAATTTTTCATATGAAAACCAGTGGTTAGTATTCTCTAGATGGAACAGATTTTCTTTCATATGAAAGGAGAGCTACAAGAAACTGCTGAAAATATGGGTATAGTGTCAAGAAATTACAATGAAAATTTTGAAAATTTTGCAATTTTCATAACGTGTGAGAAGCAAAAGTCAATTTTTTCTAGCATGTTTCCTTTTACTTGTGCATGGTCACAGAATTAACATTTTAACATACAAACTCACACACACATAAATTGTGGGGAAAAAAGATTCATAACAAATTCCATTAACTCAGATTTATTTTTTTTAAATAGGACAAATTTGGTGCTGCAAACCTGTTTCTTTTACATTTATTTTAATGTTTTATTATTCAGCTATGACAACAACAGCATTAGTTGCAGAATAATGGTCTAACAACATTTCTACTACTGACTGTTTCTCCTAGGACAGGGCCCAGATCTGGTGGATAAGACCTCAACTTTATAGTCTTTATCATGCCACAGGGAGATGCATATGCCTGGTTTGCTCCACATCTTACTGCTAACACTTGGCAGTAAGCCAGATTTCAGTGTTTGTATCAAGTCAATAAATTCACAACTCTAGATTCCAACACGCATAACAACTCTTTGTAAAAAAGACTGCCATTTTAGGGGCCTTTTAAATCTCCACCTGATCTTGCTTTGCGGTTTCTGCAATTTAAATTTAAAACAGAAAACAAAGTGAAGACACAAAAATTCTACTTTACGTGATTTTCCCATCAGCTAAAATTTTTACAGCACCTACTTTCTGTGAGAACCTTAAAGTGTTGTATAAACTCAAATCAATGCAAAAATCACTCCACCCCCATCAAATAAAGAGCTATGCATAAAGACAAATATAGCAATTATCTAAAAACTCATATTGATACTGTACTTATTTTAAGACAAGAGGGAAATAAGAAAGCCACATACCAAATAAAAAAAAGTAGGTAGAGTGTCTACAGTGCAAAATGCTATAATTGTAATCTGGAAACATAGGTTCATTACTCTTCAGAAAACTGCAATAGCCTTCTGACAAACATTTAGTACCTTGACACTTAGGTCTCATCCAGAAGACTGTATAATCTTTTGGATCTACCCTGCCACAGTATGTGTTCACATCAGTAAGGGACATGTTTCCTTCTAGCATCACGTCCTGCATTTTCTATAGTAAGCGATCTCCCATCAAAGGATTTGCCAGATTCCCTTGTGAACTCTGAAGAGACAAAAACACTGGGTAGAAAGGACAACAACATAAATATCCTGCTAAAGACATCCACTTCTGCTTAGAGATTTTTGTTTAAATAAGTCCTTTGAGAAAGTCTGCTGAAAAATAAAAAGATTTAACTTCAAGTATCTTGCAGTAGCTCTGTATGCTAAAATGACAGTTCTCTCCTTTATGGCACCGATTCAAACTCCCTCCTCTCCTTTTCAGCCCTGGTCAGAGAACTATTTTCTCTGAGTATGTTTCTGTGAAATGCTGTCAGCACCTCCCTAAGAGTGTAGCAGAGAATAAAGAAAGAAGCCGGGCAGATGGTAAAAGATGAAGCCTTTGTAAGGATGTTCTGTTTGCATGGTGCAGAAATCAGAGAGAGAGAGAGGAATCTGATGGTTGCCAGGGGGTGTATCAATACCTCTCTATAGGATTAAAGGTAATCACTCTGACAGAGCACAGTACAACTCCTAAGTACCCTGGGCTGCCTCCCGCTTCTGCTCTCTGCATTTCCTGACTACAGTTCTACTCCTTTCTCTGTCCCGTGCTGCACGCCTCAGCATCCCAACCTGAGTCATGCCCCAGTCACCTCTCTGTGCTGCCCCTTGCACTGCTCTCAGCAGCAATCTGAGAAAGATCTGAAATAGCCATCTTTTTCCACCTAAAAAGTCTATGTGAAACAGGGCTTAGGATGACAGCTTAACTAGTTAACCTAATTCCTGTAAACACCATGATGGATCTCTCAGTGGTAATCTAATTCACCTAAATTAGACATCTGTCCTTCCCTGCTGACTGTGCATGTAACCAACAGAAACTGCTAGATGCTCTTATTAATTTAGGAACCAACCTGCCTAATCCTTGCTTGAGACTGATGCCCACCAGAGAATGGCTGGCTTTCAAAAGACCCAAAAGCTTTTCTGTAGCTGGTTATTGCAAGCATTGAAAACTAAGTGTGAAGTTACACTACCTTAAATTTTGCATTAGGACTTTACTCCAAGGAAGGAGAGGATAAGCTTTGACAAAAGGAAAAAAAAAATTATTAAAGGCAAACATTTAGACTGAGTTGTGATTTCATAACATGCTCTGTGCAAGGACAGAGACCTGGGTACAACACAGAATCTTTGCAGTTGATGTATTTTGAATGTGGTTTTCTACTGTGCATCAAAAAATAAAGAACATATATATATTACTGCTCAAATACTCATTAATTACATTTTTAAAATCTGTGAGGATGTAGAAAATGAGGGATTTTTTCTAGTTTTATATACAGTGTCGTGGTTTTGGCCAAATCGGCTGCCTCAAACCAGGACATACAGGAAGCTGAAAAGGGAAATTAAGCTATGTTTTCCAAAGTATGTAGGATTAAGACTCAAAAGTTCTTAGTTTTGGTAACTGTGATCAGATTATTCTCTCTTTACTGATAAATTTAACTTCATTTGAAGAAAAAAAAACACTGATACTATTTATAACTAGTAGTTTTAACTTTGCTATTATATGATTGCTAACATAAACTAATTTGTTCATTTTTTTATTGGAAGACAGTATCTATAAAACAAATGGAAGTAAAACCTGCTGCAGTCACATCTGACATAAAGCAGTTTGGTCTGCTTCATAGGGCTCCTCCATTTTACAGTTATTGATTACTGTTATCGTCTTTCAACACATGTGCTTTCCAAGACTTTGAAGCACAGAACACATGGAGTGTAAAAATGCAGTTAGTTAGAAAAAGATATAATGAAAATATGAAAACCATTCTGATGTGTTTTACTGTCCAAATTACAGCTTTTTAGTTATTTTTTTCAAAATTAGTAAGGTTGTTGGCAGTTTCAACATCACTTCTTTGTTGGTAAGTGGCAATGAAACCATTCTACACACCACCTGAATAACAGACCATATGTTTGTGAGTGCTCAGTTAAGTCTCCTGTTGATCAGTCGCACTGTAAAGATTAGGGGTAAAACTGCAGAGAGACAAAAATTTTCCACCTATTCCTTTTACAGCAATGTAAGTGTCTGATTAGGTCAAATCTGCAAGTAGAAAAGGGGTAAAAATGCTAATGATGCCCAAGGATTGCAACAGTATCTTCAGATGCAGAAAAGCCTGTTGCTGCATTGCCTTGGAAAAAATAATTTTAATTCTCTGACCACATTTATTTGGTGCAAGAAGAATGGGTGTTTTACGATTATTATATATCTTAATCTTTGGCTTACGCTTTTGGATATCTCTTTGCATTGCCAGCTCATTTAGATTCTGTACTTTTCTGAACGGAATCTGAATTCATCAGATTCTGGTTTTCTATTCTTTGCCCATGAGATCTAATTTTATTAAGTTTGAAATTTTTCAGAGACATTGGAGAGCATATCACAGGCTAATTTTTAGACACTTAAGTTAGGAGGTTAGTCTCCTTAAGCTCTTTGGATCAGCAAGAGAGAGAGAGTTTTCTTTAGAGAGTGATTTTCATCCCAATGTGCGTGATACAGAGGATCTTTATCTATATGCTTCAAATCACCCTCTGGAGGGACTGCTCTCTCTCTCTCTACTGACTTTACGAAGTGCCTATGCAGTCTGGCTGTTCTGGACATCTAAGTGTAGCTGTCATCTTCACTCTTTTATCTAGCCATCTCCTTGTAGAGTTACTACCGTTAACTCTATTCCTGTCTTAGAAATCTTGCAATTTGTTTTCCTGGTATTGCTAGTTCATCTGTGCGCTAGAGAAAGAAGGCTTAAACAAGCTCATCTAGGCCAATCTAACAGTCTGTTGATACTAAAAGGGTTGGTCCACCTTTGCCAGCTTCTGGCCATGCAGTTCTTCATTGTGTTGGACCAAATACAAGTCACACTTCAGACTTTTGCTAGTTTAGCTTCCCATTGGATTGGTAAATGGAATGGCTTACTGAGAGGGTAAGTATGATTCATGCACAGGAAGGTGCAGGAATACATGACTCAAAGTTGGGCAGGCAGAACTACTGCCTTCGGCCTATTTTGTTTGCCTGCCCTGGGAAATACAAATTATCAGTGTGTTTAACAATTTTACTATGTTAAATTAATTTATCAGTTATAACAACAATGCTGTGAAAAAGGGAAGCCTACAATTAAATGGAAAACAGAAAATATGCTTCCTAAACTCTTGGAATTTTGAAGCCTCATATCCCGTTAGTCCATGCAAAAAATGTTGTTCAGGAAGTCGCAGAATACAATGAGGTCTTTGTAATTGCCAAACATCTCTGCATTCCTACGTACAGCTCTAAGACACTGTCTCATAGGGTTTTCTTCCTCAACCTCCCTTCATCCTCCACAGCCTATAGCATGCTCAGTTCCTGGGTCTGGTTCTGTAGCACGTACATGGCTGGTTGACCGACCAAACAGAAAGATAAAATTTGGCTCAAGTTAAATAAGGGACAGTAATTAGAGTGTGGGGTTTTTTTCCCTCCACGACTCACCAATTTTCACAACACACAGAAATTCAGTGTCTGTTTTATCTGTAACACTGTACTGGGTCTTGCTAAGCTGGAGGTAACCCTCTTCATTTTAGCCCATATGGTGCTGTGTTCTAGATTTGTGACCAAAACTTGACCAAAATCTTGCTGAATGTGTTTGAAACTGTTCAATACATTCAAAATTACTGATGTGGAGACCAACAGAAAAAGTCTTGTTCTTAAGAAAAAAAAACTATGATAAACATCTCCACAGCTAATATGAACAAATTTATACAAATTCCATTCCTCTAAACACATACAATGAAATAAAATAAAATTTTAATTATGTATTTGTAGTTTTAGTGAGTGGAGAGCTAGAATAATAATAATAAATAAAAATTCTACACCTCTGCCAGTTCCTTTCCTAACGTACCAAGGATTTTATCTGGCACTTCAGATACAAAGAACAAAATTCTATTTTTGTGTGTTATGTTTGCATTTTTATAGCATCTGAAGCTGCACTTGCCGACCATCTTGAGCTAACATTATTTACTATTTTTGTAAGTCTTTCTTTACTCCACAAAAAAGAAAATAAAACTGATAACGCACTTTTTTCTTTATAATAAATTTCCAAAACAACATCACTGCAGTTTTAGAAGTTAAAGCATTTTTCCTATAAGTAATCAAAATTCTAGTTGGGTTCTTGAAGTCAACAGTTTCTCAAATATAGTTTTCCTTTTTTTATTACTATTTTGGCATTTGTGTTAGAAGTTATAGTCTCACACTATGTTGACTGGTATTATAAGGCAACTGGCAAATAGCTGCAGTATGATAAAACAACCTCTTTTTGTTTCCATATAACTGTCTGGATCTTGACATCTTTTTAATAGAATTAACAAATTGCTGGAATGATTCATAGTAGACCAAAAAGTCCAGATGTGCCAAGGTATGCCTGTAAGTTAATATTATTCAAGCACATCACTAAAAGAGAACAAGCCAGCCAGAAAGTTTTCATCAGGTGTATGCCTTTATAGCAATAACACTAGCAGCTGTGTTTAAATATCAATTACAAATGACTGACAGTGTTAAAAAGACCTTTTTTCTCCATATAAAATGGAGAAAAAGTATGCATACAGTATGCACAATGGAAGTGCAAATTACATCTTACTACTTCAGCTACATGTGGTCCAGCAATGGTAGACAAGCAAATCACTCTGCGTTCTTTTTTCTGCTTGAGTTTACTAATTAATGTAATAAGAGAATCCTAGACTGGGGATGTCAGGAATTCAGTTGAAATCACCATTGTACTTACAAGCAATAATCATAAAGCAATGAAGAAAATTAGTGCTATCTTCATAAATGTAATACTTTGAACTTTCAATTTTGAGCAAGCCAAAGAAATCTTGCACTTTAATCTTCCATTCCAGTATTATTTTCTGCACAAATAACAACTAATGTAACCATTGAAAAGTATACTGGTTTAGTTTTTGATTTTGTCATGAGGAAAATCTTAGTAACATTATGATTTTTTTGAATAAAGAACAGGGAACATTTATCTGTGACAAAAAGGTACCATAAGTTCTCAGCACCCTGTTTAATTCTTGATGCACAGTGGAGTCCCTCTTGTTTGTGAAGTAAAGCACGAGTAGAACCCAAGTCTTCAAAATTCAATATCTGTAAATGCCATACTGTGCTGTTTTAGATAAAATAAGCACATCTTTTTAACACATATTGCATCATTCATCACTCTCCTTTAATCTCAACACTAAAGTGAGAATGTATGGTTTGTTTTAGAAAAACAAAAACCCAAAGAAATACTTGCAATTTTTGATTGATTCCCAATGTGCAAGCTTTATAGAGTTATTCTGAATGCACAAGCCTTATGAAGAGAACTTTAAACATTTCCAAAAGATTCACTTCTACGTTTCTGCTCTTATTATGAATAAAACAGCATGATAACATCTTCCAGAATTAGTTCCTTATAAGTACTTTATATAAAGACCTAAATGTAAATTAAAATATATTTAACTAGAAATAATTGAATCATTGCTTCCTCTGTCACACTAGTTAATAACATTAAAGGCTCCAAAATACGAAATCAGCTCCACAGAACACGCATTTCAAAAGGTGTATTCCATGACGCATTTGTTACAAAAGTTATTCAGCTACAGCAACTGAAGGCATACACTGCCACTGATATAAAAATTTCATTCAGTCAGGATGCTATTCTTCCTCTGTTTTTACACACACACACGCGCGCGCGCGCACCCCTCCTGAAGTAAGCTGTGACAACGCAGTAAGTGAACCAGGATTTTCAGGCAAATGTTTCTGCAGTTTTTTCCTTAAACCAAGCTCACCTGTGCTGACAAGCAGTGATTTCTGGAGGAAGGCTTTACTACCACAGAGACTAGAACCCGGGACTTCTCCAACAAGAGAACTCAGAATTGAGACTGATCACAGAAATCTGTTTATAACCATGCAGAACCTACCCTATATCTCAGGACTGCTGGAGTACAACTCCATGGCTTAGTGTGTTGCATTGATTTGTGCCGTCTTCTCTCTAGCCCTCTCTCTTTCTCCATCACCTCTGAGGATTAGCCTCTCAAGTCTGCTGTTCTCAAGTCTCCCACTCTCTGCTTGTGCTGCACATCTTTTTGTTTCTTTCTTTTGTTGACCCTTATTCTCACCCTGTTCTCACTCTGTTCTATATTCCAGATACCTCTTTGCTGAGTGTGCAGTTACTGTGAGGAAAGGCATGGTCTTGTGGGGGGGACACAGCAAATATGCAATGCTCTCCACTCTTCCACAGTCTTTAAGTGGAATATAAAGATATATTGTACTTAAATATACATGCATATGTATGAAGATACATAATATACAACGTGTATACATTACAAATAAATCAGATACTAAATGACCTGTAGAATGAGACAGGAGAATATTTGCTAGACAAACTAATGAATTTTAAATAAAATCTGAACAATTTAATGAAGTTTTAGGAATGTTTTAAACCATTGGCATTTATATAGCATGAGAACTATAACTTGTTTCAATTTCTTTGGCTTTCTAAGCTTCCCTTAGTCTCAATTTACCCCCTTAACCATTATGAAAATGGTCTTAATAAGATAGACTGGGAAAAGAAAATAAAAATCCTGCAGACAGCTACTGGAAATGTTAGTGTAAGAGTGTCAAAAAAATATGTAAAATGTCCTATATAGTGTATAACTCATCAGCAAATCCAATAGCTTTCCTCTCAACAAACTACACCTTCACATCAAATAATGATCTATTTCTCGAAAGGAGGAAAAATATTTTCATGTGCTATTATCACGTATTTTGAACTTTACTTTCCTGCTAACATCCTTCCCCTGATTATGCTTTTTGTTTCATTATTTATCTTAATAGCCAGCTGTTGAAAAGCTGACATACAACCTGGGTTGCTCTAACAGACTTCAAGATTTCAAAGCACTACTTGGGAACGTATCCAGACTCAATGCGTTTACTCCCATTGAAAAAACGCCTGGGTAGTAATTTTGTGTATAAACACTCGGCACTGTCTTTCTGTTGGTGATCGAACCCGACTTGTGCACACAGTATAGGAGCTTACACCTGGGCTTACATGACTGGTTTTTAAGTGATTAAATAAATGTGTATTAATTAAGCATTATGACTGTGCATTTCAGTGAAAAAGACCCACCTCAAAACTTTAAAATTTTAAGGCACTAAAACTGAAGAGATTTTCATAAAGTCAACATTCAAACTAAAAATTTATCAAAGACCATCACGAATATCGAACTATGACCATAAAATATAGCACTTTTTAAACTATGTGTGCATGCAAATATCTGTTTTGTAAATAAAACTCACAGTTACTGTGAATCTAAATTAGTGAATAACTTTGCATAGTCCTGGACTGCTAATGAGTTCAAAATTAGGATGAATACCTATATTAATGCACTACATACAAGTGTCACTCTTAAATAAAAAAAAAACAACAACCAAGCAACTTACAAACAAAAAGTACATTTTAAATGTATTTACTGTATTAGAAGAAATGCTTTTTTCAATAATCTTGACAATTAACTGCAAGGATGGAAATAAATATATTTTCAGGAAAACTGAAAAGATGCCTACAGATTGCTCTTCTGTAAAAAATATCACTTTAGAGCTATATTTTATGCTTGTGTAGCAAAAAGCTATGCTCATATATTTCACCGATATACAGCAGTAATTGGCAGCATGGCTAGAGTATGGCCAGATGCCAATGTCTTGAGTTACCTGCTACCTTAAAGACACTATGACATGAAAATGGGGCAGGTAATGAAAGAAAGCAGGGAATATAGAGTAAATAAATATGTAGTAAGACTTAGCCTGATGTTCTTAAGCAGTGGAAAGACTTAGCCTGATGTTCTTAAGCAGTGGAAATAGTCCCATTTTCTTTCTAAGGTAATATAGTCCTTGTTTATCCTTAATGGTTGTAGGCACTTAGCCAGAATGTCAAAGTCATGCTAGGCACTTTTTTAATCAGGACAGGGACAAAAACGCACCTTCAGAACACGATTCGGGTGTTAGGATTGAGTGAGTTTCTGTATTTTTCCATCAACTACACAAACGATCTACAGCAACTACGTTCCTGGCTTAGCCATTTCAGTTTTGTGCCTGTGGGATGAGAACAGTCATATCTATGCTGAACACATAAATAAATGTTAATGTTTTTAGCTTCTGCAGGCCCACTGCAGCACATGTATCTTCTTGATCTTCAAAAGAATAAAACGAAAGTAAGTTAAAACATTCCTTAGGGAAAGCACAGGGGTTGTAGAAGTGTCAATAAAAAATAATTTGGTCTACAGAATTTTTATTACAAGTCACCCTTCACAAAATGTCCTGAAAACAAAGAAAAAATAAGTTTCCCTGCATATAAATAGCAAAGTATGGAATCCCATTTATACTCACAGATGCATACAAGGTTACTCAACGTGAAGATACATATGGCTTTATTAACCTGTATCAGCATGTTGTGCTCCCGATTCAACAGATGTCTCCTGTGAGCTCAGCATCTTTGAATGCATATCAAAGGCACAACAGGGATCTATATGCAAACAACTGACCAAATCTTTTTTCAAAACAGCCTGAACAACAGCAGCAGTATGTTGACAGTAGCATCACTGGCATCTCAGCTATGGCACTCTGTTAACTCAGTGACACTATTTCCAAAATAAGAACCACCTTGCTCACTCTTCTTTGCTGTATGGCAACTGTCTGGAGAGCCTGCATCACAAACAAACTCCTTTTTCTCTCTTTTTTTTTTTTCTTTTTTTTTTCCTTTTTCCAGAAAAAAACACCAAAAATTTCTTTCTCTTTCTCCACAATATTAGTCCACTGCTTTTATGTTTATGTCTTCTGCACACTGAAGTCTGTTTTTCATGGTTTCATTACAACCTTCAAACTCACCATTACTTGTGACAAAAATCTGAATTATTTTATTTATCCAGACAAAACTTCAAAATGGTCAGGTGTTAATGTTTTTTCATCTCATTATAGCTGCATACCTCATCTTCAATATTGAAATAACTACAGAGTTTCTGAACTCCTTGGTTTTTTTACGCTGTACAAGCTAATTAGTATTATTACCAATTCTACAGAAAATAAGTATCAAATTATAAGTTTCAATCATTACTTTCCTCATCTAACCCATAAGTTCTGGTAAACCTGAATATTTTCTTAATATTAGTGTTATTTATTAAAAACCTGATGTTATTCTTTATAGTTGCATAAAGCTGTTACAATATCACTACAAGGTAAATATACAAAAGCTGTATCTCATAAAATGATAAAAAGCATGACTCCAAATTACAGCAAACGACATCATTGCAGTCTACAGATTGAAAAAACACAGATGAACGACCAAAGAAAAAAAAAAAGTATAGAAGAAAACATGAAGTACTGATTTACAACCTGTTAAGAAACAATAATGAATGCTGGCACAATCCATGAACAGGACATTCTAGACTCATTGTGAAGACTTATTTCAGGGAATCCTGCCAACAAAAACAAGTAATGCAGGTCTCAGCAATCTCTAGACTTCTTCCAATAAAGAGACATAATCAATCAACGATATTATATTTCTGAGGGCTTTGTTCTTCTTTTTAAATAAATTCTATTAATAAAGTCATTATTTGGTTTTCTGTTAAATCAAGACAGAAAAATGTATAGTATCAAAAATCTTCTCCGTGAAAGACAGAACAATAAACAGGAACAGGTAATTTCTCAGGAAAGAGAGATGGCATACTGGATTGCTGGGTTTGGACAACAGAACAACTTCACCAAAAGTGCTTTTGTCTTCTGTAACGCATATGGTGCAGTTAACAAGCCATAATTCAGAAAAGCAAACATAAATTGCTAGTTGGAATAAAACAGTAGATTTTCTTGTTACATTACCATATGATATGAACCGAATTCTAGACTGTGACTTGCAAAAAACCAATTTTCCCCAAATTGCAATGTTTCAACTACCAGCTATACCCTGAGAAGTCCTTATTTTTATTTTACCTGAAGTGTACATTTTGTGTTCATGCAACATATAATGAAATACACTCAATTCTCCTTTGTAGTTTCATTGCTCTACTCTATGTTGACATCAGTTACAACAAAAAGATGAGAAGAAGAGGAGCCTGAATCTTCTAAAACATATGGGTTTTTTTTAAAGGCTGTGGAAGAACTATTTATTCTTTCATATTTTAGCTTATTTTCCATAGCAGCACAACGTGATCCATCCTGAAGTAAAGAAGAAATCTCTCAGGAAGGGTTGACTTAAGTGTCTGGTCTACCGTCTCAATTTATTGTGGCTTTGGCCAGGCTTCACACCAACTGCTACGTAATCATCAAATAAACTTGCTAAAAATATACCTGAAAAATGCTGAAAATATATATCCACAGCCCCTAACTAAATCTGTGCCTGTAATTATCGCTAAAGGGATTTCTGAAGCAAGAAACTTTTCTCCGATTATATACTATATTGGATAGAAAGAGCCTAGAGTTCCACATTTCTTCTGGCTGCTGAGAAATACAACACTGTTCTCCCAGCCTTAATTAACGTTTCTGTGCTGAACACATACATTACAGCTTATTGCTATAAAGCCTGTGAAAATGGACAGAAACTGGGTGAATCAATATCCTTACTTTAAAAGAATTTTAAGCTACATACAAATTTGGAAATGTAGCAAATGAATTATTTCATAGCACTTTGCAAAAAGATCAATTACATATTGCATTAGACTCCCTTCCTGAACCACACTGAACATAATATGAAGTCACAACTGTTGCTAGTCAGGCTGAGTCAGCAACAACAATAGAAAAAATAGGATCTCAAAGGTAGAAGAAGCAGTGCTCAAGTGATTCAGTGGCTACAGATGAAACCTTTAAACATTGATTGTTGAAAATTGTAAGATTGCAAATAGAGAACTAAAACCGCGATAAATTTGATATAAACAGAAAAAATAATGCTACTTCTGTGAATCTATGCAACACATAACAAATTATACCATATGTTATCCAAAGAAAGCTCAGTTCAAACATTTCAGGAATACTGGGCATTTTGCTAAGTTTTGTCATTACTTGCTAGCTAAGTAACAAATAACTGTGCCAGATATTACTTACAGCTTTAAACCGGGATAGAAATCATTCCAATATGTCATGGAGGAAATTATATGTAGTGTTAATGTTATTAGCCTATGAGGAGAACAAGCTGATACTGTTAAGCATCAACTAAGCTGTCTCTATGGACAACATCTATTTATTTGCAGTGCTTTAGAGTAGTGATTTTGCAACTATAAGTTATAGAGCACAGAGCTCAATAACTATTGATTACTTCAAAGATTCCAAAAGGCATCATGGGGAAAACCACATTGAGTAAATTAAGTTTATATATGCTAAAAATCACACATATATATACGCAATAAATACAAAATTTCTAAAAGCAACATTAGGTCCAATAGGATACAGTTAGTAGTTCAATATTTTCTGCAAATAAAAAGGGGGAAAAGTTACATTCAGAAGTGTAGCCTTTCTTGAACTTAGATTATTTATAAAAAGACATTCAATTTTTACAAAGGTTCCACTACCAAAAGGAACTTCAAATTTCATGGATGTTTGACATGTTTATTTTGAATAAACATTTCATGCCTCAAATCTAAATAGTCTCAAATTCAGCACCTACATGATTTGATCCTGTGTTAAAATCACTATCACAGCCAGTATCTCCCAATGTGGACTGAGACCAGCCCTTGGAAAACCACTACATTTCTGTTAACATTTTGAGAACTGAAGAAAGAACTATCTCACTGTTCAAAAGTCCTTCATTGTGAATGAACTAAAGAAAAAATAGAAATTTATGTTCTGTCAGAAAACTCGCACAATGACTGTGAATATGAAATGAAAAAATAATCATAGAGTGATAGAATAATCTAGGTTAGTAGGGACCTCTGAAGGTCATGCAGTCCAATTCCCTACTAAATGTAGGTCTCTTTACATCAGGTTCCCCAGGGCTGTGTCCAGTACAGTCTTGGACATCTCCAAAGATGGAAAACCTGTCTGGGCAACTTGTTCCAGCATTTGACTGCCCTCATAGCATTTTTTTTTTTTCATTTTATCTAATTGGAATTTCTGACATTCCAACTTGTGTCTGCTGTCTCTCATCCTATTGCTGTGTAGTCTTGTTCCATCTTCTCTGTATGCTCCAATTGGGTAGTTGTAGAAAGCAATAAGGTCTTCCGTTTGCCTTCTCAAAACTCAACAGGCTAAGCCTTCTCAGCCTCTCCTTGCTCCCACCCCTCTTCTGCAGAGCTTCTTCCTAGACTATACTGTTGTATGGGGTTGTTCCACCCTTGATACAAAACTTTGCATTTGCTTTTATTGAACTTCACGACATTCTTGTTAGTCCATTTATCTAGCTAATCCAGATCAACTGCTGTTACCCCAGCACTGTCAATTAGATATCGTCCACAAACTTGCCAAGAGTGCACTCCATCCCTTCACCCAGATCATTAAAACAGACATTTAATTGTGTTGCTCCCAGTACTGATCCGTGAGGAATACTCCTGGATACTGGGCATCAGCTGGATTTTGCATCACAGATCACACTTCATTCATTCCAGCAGTTTATCCCGCTGTCCACTCACCTTACTTTTCACCTATCTGGCCCATATTTTACCAATTTGGTAATAAAGACATTACATGCGACTGTGTCAAGGGCCTTGCTAGCGTCAAGATATAGAACATCCAAAGCTCTTGCCTTGTCTAGTCACCCCACAGAAAACAACGGGCTTGGTCAGGCATGATTTACCTTTAGTATATCTATGCTGGCTGCTCCCAGTCACCTTCTTGTTCTTCATACATAGGAGGAATTACTGCACAACCTTCCCAGGGACTGAGATGAGGCTGACAGTTTCCTTGATCCTCCTTTGTGCTCTCATTGAAAGTGTTTTTTGGCTTTTTTCAGTCATCAGGAACCTCCCTCAGCTACCATGAGCTTTTGAAGATGATAGAATGCAGTCTTACAATGACACCAGCCAGCTCCTTTAGCACCCTCAGACACACCCCATCTGGTACCATGGACTTGTGTGTGTTCAGCTGGCTTAAATTTCTACGCGCTGAAACGAACACTTGTTTTGCTCTGAAACAGGTTGTATTTGATGATCAACCAGCAAGATTACTTCTCTTCATATGAGATGCAGAGTATAGACTGAGAACTAGAAGGTGATGGCTGAATGTTAGTCTTTTCTGCACCTGCACCTGTCTTCACCAGATGTAAGCACAAATGACAATATGAATAGCAGTCCCATATGTTACTGGTTTCACCATTGCAATTACAGTAGATTAATTTATTTTGATATAGGTGCTAGGCAGTCAATGTTGAAATGGCTTAACAATCCCAATGTCTTTGATTCCCAACATACGATATATTATAAAATGAACTTCCTATTTGTGATACAAACCACTTGAAAAATGTTTCATTTACGTGACCTCAGGAAAAATTTATGTGCTTCATTAAAGATATGTACCTCTGGAATCCGTAATGATAGCTAGGACTGAATGTTCAAGTTGGAGAAGCTCTTAAGGTTTATGTTACTCACACTAAGATATTGATGACTCAGGTACTGTTACCACACATTTTCTGTTTACATGATTCAGCACAGGGAAAAAGTGATTGAAATTTGTAAGTTAACTTGATTACAAAATACATGACTGTCACTATGCTATCATTCTGATAGATTACTTCATTAAATGGCCAAAACCAGGATTTATATCACAAGTCACATCCGCTGCTGTATCGTCCTTCCTGTCTACTGTTTTTCTCAGGAACAAAACCACACAAAAATCAGTATCCAAGTATAGATCATAATTTACCTCCTTAAAATTTGAAACTTTTCTGAAATAAAAGAATCTGGCACAAGAGATCATCAGAGTAATACCCTAACGTCAATAAAGACATCAATCGCTTCATTAGGATAATTCTCCTTGAAAGACAATTCACACCCTGCTAATCTGGAGGGAAAATCTTAAACTCAGTGTGAGCTTCTTACAAATTTACAGAGCTATGCAGTTGTACAATACAAAGCATTTCCATAAGCAACTTGCTCATAATTCCTCATCTTTTCTTCTTTAGTTCAAAACTAACGACAAAAGCTAAGCCTGATCTGTGTTCTGCCAAATTCAGATGACCCCCTATTGGGTGTACAACATTACCATGTACTTAGAAAAAGAAGTTTTAGTATGAAAAGAGTCACAGTGGGGAGTGATGCTTTCTGCCAAGTGCTGATTTCTCAATATTGATGCAGGACAGAAGAGCACATCGCTTATATGAAATGATCTCTGCATTAGACTTCATTTATCTTGTGATAACATAGGAATGCTTTCTCTCTAGTTTCCTTACACACATGGAAAGTACTTGTATCACCATTCAGATCTGACTGCAGAGCAGCCCTCTGCAACTTACTTACTGGACTTGAAAAGGATCAGGCATAACTGCTAGCACCACAACTTCTAGAGCTATCAGAATGCTACGGACAACTCACCAGTGTTTCTTAAAAGAAACAAATTCAGGGTATAATCTAATCTCTCACACAGTATTAGTCCTATCTATTTTCCAGCAACCTCTGCAATCTCTTCAGGCAGAATCAGCTAATTTAAGTTTCAGTGTTAGGGAGATTAATGGCAGCTTTAATTTCTGTTCAAAGTGAACTTCAAAAATCCCATGACACAACCCGTATTTTTCTGTCAAAGCTTTAGAAATAAATAAGATTTAATGTCTCCCTCAGATCTGTTAAAGAATAAATATAATAATGCAGAGTTTTGTCTGAGGTTAAGTGCTAATAATGGAAAGCAGAAATGCAACATCAGATAAGTGGTGACTTTTTTTACTCTAGAATGTCAACAGCTGGTCATCTGCATTAATGACACACTGGCAAGAAAAAATCTTTTGCCATTCACATTTGAATTACATTTGAAGAAAAAAGAATCTTCAAAATTACACAACTATAAACATATCTTTTAGATTCAGGATTCCTGAAGAGTGGGAAGTACATGACTTCAGTTGAAGAAAAATCATGTCTTCTTCTCTTCAGCTTCACAGAGCATTAATGGGGAAATATGACATTAATGGGGACCAGATTACCATCATCCAAGAATGATGTGGCTGAATTACATTCGATGCTTTAGGAACTGTAGTGTATAGTTACTTTTGTTTAACAGGTAGACTGTTCTGTGAAGTGAGGTCAGTCATAAGTGGGAGCTTTGGAAGACTTGCACTCAGTACTGATTTAGTTGTTTTCATATAGATATTGTTATAATATAATTAAAGAACTGGGAATTAAATTAAAAACATGATAAATAAATGTTGGGATAAAGAAAAACATCGGTGATGGTGATCCTGGAAGAATCTCTTGCAAGAGCAATACTTGCGCTAAGGTAGTGATAGAATATTTTACATATGGCATCACAAGACTATGACAACATGACCTTTATTCCTCCATGCTTCAAACTTACTATAAGATTTGCCTATAAGATTTAGCCTTTACTCAATATATTAGTTATCTTATTAATATGATAGAAAATATTCATCACATCCTTAATATCAGTATTAATACTACAAGGTTTGCCTTTTACTTAAAAGAAATTTCATGAGCAAACATGCAGTCAAAAATTTTCCCACCTCCAAGTAACAACCACAGACAACCAAGAAAAAATATATCAAATTGGGATTTTAAAAGGAATTTAAAAATAAGAGTGAGGGAAAAAAAAAAAAAAGAATAAAAAACAAGACAGAAATAACGCAGTGTAAATTTCTACTAAAACACCTGAAGAAAAACTGAGTGGGTTGAAGTATGTACACAATATGGCTTAATCCATTAAACAAAAAATCTGCTAAACTGTGACCAGGACCATAATACGTATTGCATTAGTGAGGCTTTGTGGTTCATTACATTATCAGAATCTCCTCAGTGTATAAAATGGGTACTTTGCTAATCCGCATATTTATAACTCACAAAACACTCTTAAAGTCTATGCATTTGTCAACACAGACTTAAGAGCAATGTTGTAGTGAGGTCTCGGGTTGACTTCATTACATTTGCAAAGTATACTACACTATAATACTGCATAATATCCTAGCAGATATAACTTATTAAAAGCTAGGCATGATCAGTACCTACTTAGGAGCCAGTTCCAACATCAGGATTTAAAATTTAGTTATAATGAGGCAGACAAATGAGTAGTTTTTCAACGGGTTCTTATTTGGAAGCTGAACTCTGAAATCCAGACTGAACGTATGCCTTACTGCTGTTCAATGAGAGCTGGTTCAAACTCATTTTACAGCCACCTTCGAAAAAAAGGCTTGGTTTTATTACTGCAAGGCCACTGGTACCCTGTGGCAACTATAATCTTCAGCCATATATTAAGACACCTAAATATCCTATACAGCACATGGGAAAGATCAGCAAGCTAAGTACGGGAAGAGGCTAGCATACTAAGCAGGAAGCTACCTAAGTTTGGTGGACAGACATCTTAAGAAGAATTTCTGTAAAAAGAAGACTGGAATGAATATTCTCCCTCCTCCATGGACTCACAGCCATGAATCATGTCTAGGATTAGGTACCTACACCAACTAGTCCTTTCTCAGAGAACTGCTTCAAAAAGTGAAAATGTAGCCCAGTAACTCAGTGGCTAAGCCACTCAGCTGTATAACGGAAGGGAAAAAAAAAAACCAAAGCAAAACCAATCATCTCCACATGCCTCTTTTGTCTTATTATATGAAGCATTTGAACTTCCAGGACAGCACCCCAACTGCTTGTATTTAAAACTGCTTGTATTTAAAACTGCTTGTATTTATAAGTCTCTCTGTTCTGTATTACATGACCGTCTAGTCACTGTGAGGACCTCAAAACTTAGTCTTAACACATGCCCTAATCCAGTTTATCACAGAAGCAGCTATGCGTACCCTTCTCTATGGGTCAGTAAATACCTAAGTGTGAAAACCTGAACACTTTCACAGCAAGAAGAGCTAAGAGCCTTAAGTAAGGGTCATTTAAATAGCACCTGAGATGCTATAACCTCTATTCCCATCCCTAATAAAAGATTTTGTAAGGAAGAAGTGTGAGGCCATCTTCAATTATGCTTTAAGCAATGGGTTTAAAGCCGACTTAAATGACATCTCATTACTTAAAATCCTTTGTGTTGCTTTCAGTAGGTACATCCTGACAAAACCAACTAGGTCATGCAAGAAAGGTTGGACTGAGAAACAGTCATTCTAAATCCTAGAGCTTGGGCAACAGGAACCTTTATGTTATCATGACAGTGGTGGCTGCCAGCACTTGCAAAACTAAAGAAGCCTACAGAACTGTGTGAGGCACAGATCAGATAATTTAGATACCTCCATTTTGGAACAGGAATATATTAGGAGTTCAAAGCACCTAGATTGGAGGTATGCTTCCTTTAGGATTCAATAGCTAATTGTATGCTTATAGAGATGGCCAAAACAGGGCTTCTTTAAAAATCACTTTTTGCCACACAATTAGGGCTACAGACTTTCTGAACCACAGATAGTTCACATCCGGTGAGCTCTGAGCACAAGCATAATGAACTGTCTTCTGCTTGCAGTCATCCACAGAAACACGTCCATAATCTCTCTGTAGAACCCTTACTGACTACTTAAGTTCAAAAAGGTTGTTCAAAGATGTGTAATTTAATGAGCTTTACTCTATTTTGTGTTCTCTATATATTAACTTAATACCTTTGTTCAGTGGAATGAAAACAGTATTTAAAACGCTTCAACTTCCTAGAGGTTCAGCTGTGTTTCTCTCTGCACTGGTTTTATACCATCTGGAAGAATCAACTAGGTTAAGAATAATAGCACAAAATAACTCTGATAGGTCAGTATGATAGACTGATGACTTTATACAGTTTACAGAAGTGTTTGTATGATTCGTATTTAAATTAGGTTACTAGAAAATAGAGGAAAATGAATGGTACATTAGACTGTGTCAGAGGACAGAGATACATGCTGATGAAATATCGAGAACACTTCTGATTGTAATTTTCTCCAGAACATGTCAGTGTCTACTTTCAATCATTGTCTGTGATATAGTATAGAGCAGTAAAATCTCAGTAGAACATGATTCACGTATTTTAGCAGATCAGCATAAGGACTGTTATGTGCCTTTGGAAGATGTTGATATGAGTTATAGATTTCATTACTTTGTGGGTGGAATCACAGACAAGATATGACTTCTCTGCGTCAGATTCCATCAGCTAGTATTATCATTTACAGATTTATAACTCTTGAAATGCACTGGATATGCAAATCTGTATGCAACAGTAGCATATTTCAGTTACTTAACAGCTCAAAAAGGACTTTCTATACAGCATTTCACATGCTAAACATTTGTATGCTTGCCTTTCACTTCTCACATACAGGTTTAGCAAATGAACTCATTAAATCCTTGAAAACAAAAACAAGTAATTTGTAACTTATGCTAGGTTCATTCATAAAGATATTCAGTGTACTTCTATTAAAAGCTTCATATTTTAATACAATACTCATGTTACAGTTTAAAGGAATGCATTTGTATCAGTTTTAAGTGAATTTTACTGGGTTTCTCACAGGTAAAGTAGAAATGACAGCTAAGATTGGCTTTTACCCCAAACTATATCTAGTCAGCTACTTGTTGATGCAGAGGTTTTTCTTATTATAGGCACATTTACCACTTCAGTACTAAGGCTGCATCCTTGAATATGACATAGGATAGCACATTTGTTCCACATTCAGTATCAAAGGTGACAGATACCAACCCGCATACTAAACTGTGTTTTCCACAAGGGATTTTTTTATCATAAGGTTCATAGAGTCAATTAACAAAACCCCAGTGTTAGCTTTTTGTGTTGAAATGAATTGTATCCACAAAAAGCAGTAAGCAATACATGTATGGAAATGAATGGGATGTTTGAAAGTTAAACTCCATTCAAGAGCACAGTTTAACTATCTGTTGCCAAAGACAAGGATAGAAGTTGCAGCATCTGAACTGACAAATAACTAGAAATTACATAATTTATAACCTTAAAGAAAAAAAAAAGGCGTGAATATCAAGACAAGTGACACTGAAAAGGATTGGCTAGTTTCACATGTCTTAGAAAGACTTCTTGTTACAAGCAACTTTTGCTATACAACAGAAAACAGATCAAAGTATAAGCAAACATCAATTAGGAAGTATCCAATAAAGTTATGGACTAGAACCACTAAATTATGTGACAAGTGTTTTTCCAGTTTTAAATTTGCTGAAAACTTTTAACATCAGCAGGTTCTAAACTGTTTCTAGAAGCAATACATTTTCTTTTCTTTTTTTCCTAATCCTCTGATTGCGTAAGTTTGAAGTGAAATATTCATTTTGATCCAAGTACACAAAAAAGTGTAGTGCTATACCCTGTAAGAAGAATACAAGGGAATACGTAATTTCCTGGGTCACGGAGTGAGAGTAGATACACTGCATGATTGTTCTCCAGGTTACAAAAGTGTTCCAACCCCCAATCCTGTACCTCTGCCTAAACAGTTAACAGTTACTGGTCCATACACTGTTTATGCCTTTTCTTCCTACAGCTCTGCCTGTCCAGATTGCCTTTCATCCCACGGTTTCATTCTTCCAAGAATAAGGCATGACTACACTAAACCATATGTGTAGGTATGTTCCTGATATTCAGGCCTGGTCACGTCATCTTCCACAGAATTCACAGAATTCACAGAATTGTTAGGGTTGGAAGGGACCTCTGGAGATCATCTAGTCCAACCCTCCTGCCAGAGCAGGGTCACCTACAGCACGTTACACAGGACAGCGTCCAGGCGGGTTTTGAATGTCTCCAGAGTGGGAGACTCCACCACCTCTCTGGGCAGCCTGTTCCAGTGCTCTACTATCCTCAAAGTAAAGAAGTTCCTTCTCATGTTAAGATGGAACTTCCTATGTTCAAGTTTATGTTCCAGTCTAAAGGATATAGTGTGGTGGATTCCTCACGCTTGTGTGCCTGGGTTTCCTTGCTTAGGTGAGACAGCACACTTCCACATCTCCCCCAACACTCAGGACAAGGGCTGCAGGGTCAACCTGCTCAGTGCACACATACCAAACACAGACACGACTCTGAAATACAAATGTGATGCAGACTTGCTGGAAGAATAGGTGATTGAAAGGGATCATTAGGCAGTTTTCCATCAGCTACATTGGTCAAATTTAATTTCATTATTAGCACCAAGAATCTCTGAGTGAAAGTACTTGCTAGTAATAAAGAAAATATCTGTATCTGAGACCAGTCCTCTAGGTACCTGTCGTATCTCCAGGATTATTTACAAAGTGCTGAGTAAAAGCCAAGAGGTGCTGACCCCTTTATCAAATTGTCAAAACAAGTAGGTTTTGGTTTTGGTTTCCTACAAATAATAACCAATACATAACTCTGGAGAGTTTTATTCAAGAGTTGAAACAAGCTCTTCATTAAACAAGGACCCTAATTCCAGGTGGATCACATCTGCTCAGATATAGATACCAACACATCAAGGCATGTATCTGTCTTGATTTTTACCAATGTTCCGAGCATCTGGAGGTTTTTCACAGCTCTTGGGTCTAAATACACATCCTTGAGGACCGGATGTATGCATTCATCACCTGATCCCTGGTTTCCATGGACAAGCTTTCTAAAGATCAGTCGATTTGGAAGATTAGTGGACCACAACTCTGGGGAACACTGTGTAGTACTTGTACTCCACAATCTGAAAGACTATGTAAGTGAACTTAGGTTACTGCATTTTTTTTCCTGTAAGTAATCTAAATGTGTAACTGAGCACTCTGTACTGCCATCAGAAAAAAAGCAAAGATATTGGTAGGGTTCATGTGTGACATACCAGCACAAAGATGCTGTTAATGGCCATCTACTATTCTTAGATATTACTTTCAACAAGACGCCTTTATAATTCCTCCTGCAGTTGGGAACTGATTGTTTGCAACAATAACCTTAATAACGAAATAGCAATAAAGAACTGGCAAATGAACTTTTTTATATATTTATTTTTCCTCCCACATATGAGCAAAGAAACTAGGGAATGTCAATGCTATGGTAGCACAGTAAAGACACATAATTTACAAAAAGAGTTACTAAGGTTTTTTGTTTGTTTTCAGCAGAACACTTACTTGATCGATTATATGTCTGTAGTTCACACAAAACAATTAAAGGGAAATGTTTATCAGATTTAGGCTGCACTGAAAAGGTTTTACTTTTGCTCTTCACACAATAGCATTTAATTTACTAATTCGCACAAATATAAATGACATAATGATTAAAACCAGTGTTTCTCTCCTTTGTGACCCAGCTTTAATTAGGGCTCATTCGGTTTTCAGTAAGACTGCCAGGAAAAAGGGCACGTTCAGCAAGCTGTTTCTAGGCAATGCTCATAATGTGACATATTAGGGAGTTTCATCAGCTTGATACGATGATGTATAGCCTTTTTTTCCTCTCAAGTATCTAAGTTACTATTCATTGTATTCATTAGTAACTTAGTATCTTCATAGGGTTACTTTAGTCACCTCTGCAAGACACTTTCTTCCATTATTGTCTACTGGCCTGTTCGAACTACATTGTTTAAAATTCACAAAGAAATTTAAAGTTAACAAA
Organism: Charadrius vociferus; assembly: GCF_000708025.1. Lineage (NCBI taxonomy): Eukaryota > Metazoa > Chordata > Aves > Charadriiformes > Charadriidae > Charadrius > Charadrius vociferus. The sequence goes on from NW_009648340.1 coordinate 1,029,745, forward strand.
ATCTAAAAATTAGTACTTTTGGCAAGTACAATCCTAAACCATGAAATAACTAAAATGCTAAGGAAGTGCTACATCTTTCTTAATCTACCGACTTTAGGATGGTCATGCTTGCATTTAAATTAATCAGATTGCAGCATTTGGCATCACTTCACTACAAAGTATTAAGTAGACAGCAACTCAGCCTCCCTTCATTTTGAAGATCTGTTGCTGACTGCTAGGCTTGGGTGTTTTTTTTTCTTCCTAATTTTGTAGTTCCTCATTCTGCAAGACTGCTTTATTAGTTTACAGCTAACACGAGTTCCATGGAATAGTATGAACTGCACCTGAGACGCCGTGTATTGTATACAAGCTGCTGTGTATTATTTAAAGAAATCTAAATGAGCTTTTAGTTTGTCATTTACTCTATCCCCCTAATGAGAATTCCAAATGCTCAGAGTTTTCATTTGAAAGAGCCAGTTTTGCTCCCATATAGAATTAACACTATTTTAATAGAGACTATTGAGATTTCCCATAGAAGACTTGTTTTCTTTACCAGCTTTATAAGCAATCTGTGTTGTGACTTCATACCAGTTAATAAACATCTATTATCTAGGACTCCTTTAAACACTAAAAAATGGGTATGATACATGATGAGTTTTCCAGTTGCTAATGCTTGAAAACTTTCTGGAGCTATACTTATACTATAAGTGCAAACACATCAAAGCTAGCTCTAAATAAATCAGCTTAGGTTTGAAAGTAATATTACAGTTTAGTTTGATATGCTCCCTTGATCCCCGCCAGTACTTTCTGAGCAGCGTTTGTCAGGTCAGGCTAAGAGATGTTCAAGAACCTCTGGGCCCAAGCAGGGTTTCCTGGCGGAGTCCACCGCCAGATTGGAGATTTCTGCACTGTACATGGCAGTACTATGGAGACATTCCTATATTGTCTTCTAGACACTGGAGATTAATTGCGGCTGCGGTAAGTGAATGGAAGGAGTCATACGATACTAATTTGATTTCTTTTTTGATGTGCTATGCGATTTTGTGTTATTCACAGACAATGATAACGTTACGTTAATGGAGATAATTTATATATGCATAACCAACACTAAGGTGTTTGTGGAAATAATCATATCGTTCACTGAAATACACTTTTACACATCAAATTTCTCTACACATTTATGAGTACACCAGCTTTGCCCACTGCAGTTCTTCTGTGTCCCTTTCCTCTGCTGAAGCTTACCTAGATTTAAACACAAAATACAACTTCTTTTTTCTTGTACACAGGAAAGCGGAAATTCCGTACAGAGCAAAAAGACAACATAGCTCTCCAAATACCATTCATGAATTCAGCAGAAAATAGCCAATCTATAAATAACCTACTATGAACTTACTCCACACCATCTATTCGTTCACTTTTTCCCCCTCGTCTCCTCCAGCAAATTCTGCTCCTGTGTAATTGGTCAGCTGAACACTAACCTCACAGAACCAGAGTGACTCACTGTTAGCACTGCTGTTTCCTTCTGTCACATGCATAATTTTGCTAAAAATGTGCTGCCCTAACACTTGGTGAAGAATATCTGATTAATGATTGAATTAACTCTTGAAGTGAATGCTGTAATTCTTCGCTCACCGATTTGTTTGCTCATGTATACTATAGAGTTTTGTTGTATACCAAGCTCAAACCTGGTCCACATTGGGATAACTCTGGTATACACTTTCATGCCAGTACCTGAGCTACCATCAGAAGAACAGTACAATTCAGTAGAATTCTGTACAATATGTTTCTGTTAATATTATTTGTAACAAAAATATTTTCAAAAAGATAGAAATTGGGCTGGTTTTTTTCCTTCTGTGTCTTGTTCTATGCCTATAAATTTAAAATAAATAAAAAATGTATTTGTTTAGCTGGTTGTTCAATATTGTACTTTATCCTTAAGCAAGTTTTCACTTGTAGAAACAGGGGTAAGGAAATACAATTTAGGATCTGTGGTTTTAAGAGTAATGGCAACCATTCTTTATAATTGCTATAGTCCCGAAGAAAAAAAGGATAGTTTTGCCCTACTTTGTAAAGTTTTATATCCCTGAAATATATTTCTGTTCTGCACAGAACAGAAATGAAAAAAATCCCACCTTATTTCAAGACATTTCATATGGCAGGTGATTTCCCAGAATAATCCAGTTTCAAGTGTAGGTTTTGAATCAAGACATTTAATGAGGATACAAATAACAAATTCAATATTCTTTTTTTTTTTTTTCCGAGACATCATCTCCTCCCTTTTTCCTAACACACAAAAGCATACAAACTTTCTGACAACTGTGATTAGAAAGCTAGTAAGCTTTATTAAAAACATATTCACTAGAGATTCAACTTCAAGAATCATGGGTTTTAATAGAAAATTAGTCACAAAATTTATAGAAAGTAATTTTGTCACATACAGCTTTTTGAAGGGGGTACCTACATAAAGCACCTATTATTTTGCAAAACCTTTAAACCAAATCATAATAATTTAGACATCTTCTACTTCTAACAACAGAAATTGAGAAATATATCCTTGTTGTTTCTCTATAGGTGGGATTGATAAAACTCAACCCACCCCCCCCACCCATTTTAGATTTTAAACTAGTGATCATTGTGGCTACAGCTTCAGTTAGTAAGCTTAGTTCTATGGCCTGTTTTCTGAGTTTGAGTTCAACCAGCATGATCTAAACCGTGTCCGCTGTACTCTTCCTCATCCTCCAGGAGGAGAGGGCATCTGGCGACATCTGTGGCAACAGCACTAGGAATGAGCTAATTCCCACATTACACACAGTAGTTAGGATCCAGAGAAGACTGTCAGGGCAGCTCCAACAACTCAAAGCTACAGATAATAGTTTGCCTACTTGGTTCTGAACCCCAGCATTTTCAATTTAAAAGAGTAGAGACAGCCTTTGCCTCTAGTTTCCAAAATATCACTAGGATTAATCAGGTGTGTTGTTTTGTTTTCTGATGAGTTCAGTTGCCAGATACCTCGCAATTACTAATCGCTTGGCCAAAAAGTATTAATAGAGCTATGTGTTTTTAAAAGCTTTTATTTCTGTCTTAGAAATCCTGAGTATTCTTACTTTGTACATAGATAGCTAGCCCTAGATGATGATACCTTGTCAAAGTGGCACAGACTGAAATATATTTTGTAACAAATTATTTAAAGCTTTTGGCTTCATTATATCCTTTTCCTTTACATTGTCTGTCCTACATTGCAGTATGAGGAAGGATAAGGATCTTGCTCCCTTCTATTTCTGTCTTTTTGGAAATTAATATATTCTAATCATGGTGTCTCTTTACATGGAAGATCTTTCATGCTTCAAATTTTTTTGCACTTTTTATCTTTTTTTTTTTAATTTCTTTTGAGAGGAGCAGTCAATCTAGAAAAAGTACTCCAGAGAAAAAGTACCATCAAGTTCCTATACTAGAACTATAACACTTTTAGTATTATTTTTCTACATCTTTCTCATGCATCTTAACAATGTTTTTGTTCTTTTGTTTGTTGATGAATTTTGAGTGGATGATTTGAAAAGGCAATCAGTCTTGACAGATCTTTTTCCTTCAAGTTCATTGGTTCAGTCATAAGTATCTAATCAATAGTTTAAAATTTAATTCCAAACTTGCATTCCCTCCCAACAGTCTGTGACAGCTTTCACTTGCCCTGGTATTGCCAGTTTTGCTCAGCTTTTAAGATTCTACACAGGACTTCCCCAAACTCCAGTCACCAGGAAGAGGTCCCTTACCATAGGTCTTGATACGCACCACAACAATTCGACAGTATCCTTGTTATGACCATTTCTCATCACTCTAGCAAGAAAGGGGCTGACTGCTGTTTTTTCAGTCCCCAATTTCTACCGTATAGAGATATCAGAAATGATGCTGTACAGAAAAAGTTACATATTTCAGATGGAGTTAATTTCCTGGGCCTGGTCAAATTGTGAACTGAAGGAAATGGTTGAGGAGAAAGTCCAGATTCCTCTGCCACTGTTCTCTAACCCAAGTGGTCTAATAACCTCATAAAAGTTTATACAAACCCTCAGATTTTATGTTGTTTTGTTTTAACAAGCATAAGTGGGCAATAGCACCTCCCCGCACTTCCAAAAAACAAGTAAATAACAATGCATGCATTGTTTTGTATTAAAGGTATTTATTTCTTGAGAAGAATGGAATTAGATCATACATCAATGAATTTCCTGAAAGAAAATATTTGTTCCTTAGAAGTAGTGTAGGCACTTTAGAATCTAAATCAACGAAATAAGGCGGGGAAAAAAAAAGTCTTTGCTTTTTAGCAGTTACATACTTTTGTGAAAGAATAAGTGAATAGTCATATCAGTTGACAAATTATATTAAGTACTCTTTCACCAGTCTTTATTCAAAGGCTATAGCTGAAATAGCTGCCTTCAAAAACGCAACCAAGCTCTACAACCCTAAAGCAATTACTAGGTTACTTATACCCATACTGAGAGTCACAGTCATATCCAGAAATATCTGTCTGCTTCCAATCCCATATTCAACATATGTGAGGGTATAAACTGTTGCACAAGTTTTCAGCATTGAGGGGTTTTATTAAGAGATTTTTTCATTAAAGATTTCTTCATAAAGTCAGAAAAATGTATCTTACAGGATGTTTTTCCAAGGCAGAATCAGCCACAACAAAGCAATTTCTGATGGATAACTAATTTGATTTGTGTTCCATCAAGATGAATAATCCACAGTTACCTCACACAATCCGTTCCAGAGCTGCTTTATCCTTATTGTTAGAAAAGCTTTTTCTGAAGACTAACTTGCAACTTTCGTGATGCAGTTTGAGTCCATAACTGCATCCCTTCTTCACTGTGAGAACAGTACACTTAATTCTTTTTAGTAACTGACTTATGTATTTGAAGACTACTTTTATGGCCCCTTCCCCCCTTATCTCTGCCTCAATATTGCTCCCTTACCAGTTTTCTCTAAGATAAAGTTCATTAGATTTATGCAATAGGTATCAGAGAACAGAAATATCTAGCTAAATCTAAAACAGAAACATGTCCTTCTCCGTGGTTTATCGGTACACTTAAAATTTAACATACAGAGGTTGTAACATAAATCTAAAATGCATGCCTTTTGGCAAGCGACCAGCCTCAGTGTTCCTTGACTATGACAAATTCATCAGAGCAAAAAAGCACCCCCGGGAAACTTGCTAATAACATGGCACAATGTTATCTCCCCTGAGGAAAAGGAAAAAGGATGGGAGCCTTTTCCTCTAATTTAATTAAAAATGAAAACTTTCATTAAACTAGGATATATCACACAGTATTTTAAGAAAAGTAATCTCTGCTGTGTTCATGAATCACTATTGTGTATAAGAAAATTAAATAAGATAAAATTAAATGATAACAAATGGGTACTTCACGGAAGCACTGTGCAGTAAGTTTAAGGGTTTTTTCTTAAGGTAGAAATAAGCCCATATGACTGCTTCAAGACCCTAAGGTCTGCTACTTTGGCTTTTCTGCAGGATTGAAAGGCAAAGCAAATACCAAAATCACTACAGAATGAGAGATGAAAGGATAAAAAGGTTCATACTGTACGTAAATGGTAACTTTTCAGAAAATACAGATTATTTAGGACAGTCAATTACTGGTGTTTTCCACAGTTTATTTAGTTATATTATTTATCTATACAATGCCAGCTATACGCAAACACTTCACTAAAGGTAAAACGCTGTTTAAACAAACACATGAAAAAACAGCCACTAGTTCATATACGTGGTAAACTACTAGACTCTGGCCATTACATGAAGTTACTTTCTTTGTCAAAATAAATATATCCATTTCACAGAACTGTAGCCATCAGGTTAGGGAAGTACATCAAGAAATACTACAACCAGCCTTCCCTTTTTTCTAGTATATAACTCTATCTGGTAATATGTGATATCTGCATGCAACTCACTGACAAAACATTTAGTCACTTTATGTCAAAGAAAGGCTAGAAGCTGGCCAGTCTGTATAATAAAGTGAAGTCCTGCCACAACACTTCATTCCTTTCAGCTATCTACTTACTGCCGATCCTGTTAACACAGGTTACAAAATCACGTGCACGTTTCTTAGGAAAATATTATCTTCAATTTCCTTTTTCTTTCAATTCAAACACAAAAAAATTAACTATTAAAATCCATTAATTTTTTTAGAAATTAGTTTTTATTTATAGTCTTAGATTTTTATCTTTAAAATACCTACTCCACTATATCTAGAGCTTTGTTTGTATTTTTAATTAATCGAGCTATTAAGCAGAAGATATGAGCCATTACCCCACATTGTACATAGATAAACTGAGGCACCAGAAAATAATGTGGCTTCAAAGTCATTACCATAGCGAGATCAACATCCAGTTACTGTTTCTTCTCCATTTTGTATAAGACTAGTCTTCACTTTCAGTTAAAACTAAGCTTTCCTCTTGTCTTAAAAAGTCTTGTACAGTGTTGCTTATATATCAGTCTGTACTTCTAGATAATACATCCAATGTTCACAAGTACTGCACTAAAAGCGAGGAATGAAGTAACAGAAGATAAACACAAATCATTCAGGTACTTGCTTAAGGACTATGTATATTGTTCAGAATTTCATCAAGAGATTCGTTCTACATGTTCTCTTCCTAACTGCATATAAACTTTTAAAAGTGCAGTACCTGAACAAGCACTCCTGGAAAAACAACTCCTCCCTCCTTCTTCCCTCCCCCGTAATAAGACTACTGCCTAATGTCACTCTCAAACACGACGTGAAAATAAGTGAAGCTCAGGAACAGAAACTGCTTGAGTACAGTGCCAGTTCAGTGTAGGAGGTGCAGAATTACCCTGTAGCTAAAAAGAGGAGCTGTAAATTTGCCAGTCTTCTTAAAATGTAACATCATATGGTAGCAAAGAATTTGACAAGACAGTGCTGAATTTAGTTTAGCAGCAAATCAGTGTATAAAATGTTACATACCTGAACATTTTTCAGTGTTTATTTTTGACTAAGAGAGTTTTGCTCATTTTTCCTTCATGTTTGCCTTCCCCTCCTCCCCCCTCATCTTCTTCGATCTTAGGAGGGGCTCACAATTTCTACACTACAGTTTATTCTAATTTCAAGTCACACTGCGTGCAAGACAGGCAGGGAAAAGTCAGGTTAAACATCACAAGGAAAATCTGGCAGCATTTCAAATTTCTGCTTATGATTTCTAAGATAACATGGATCCTATTTCACATGAGCATCAACAATGCATTTCCATAAGTGAAACTGTCCCTTCTGAGACAGTAAAGAATATAATCAACCTTCAGCGTATTTGCTGGCTGGGGCTACAATTTGAAATTGGTTAACATTCTGCTGACACTGCACCTGAAGAAACAGAGCTGAGCTCACTAAGTACTATTTATTCTACTCTCTTAACTAAAATGCAATAAAAAGCGGGTTTGTTACTGAAATAAGCTGATAATATATATATAGTGAGAAAATAGATATCTTGACAAGAAAGCATTATTTTTAGAGTTATTTTTGTTAGTAGTATCACACTTTAAACAAAATGTGAAGCATAAGCCAGGGATGAGACATTTGTTTGTATAAAACTTTCTCTCTCATGAATTGCAAAGCTCCTTGCCCACAGACTATTTTGTTATATTTTGCTGGAAATGTGACAATCAGATTCTGTTCAACCATACCATAGCAGTTTTCTATTACAAAAAGCAAAGTTACATGCTTTTACTGTTGTGTCTCCATTAGCATGGTTAGAAGGCATGAGATATTCCATAGTCAATCCTTTATTGAAAGAATAATCCTTTCTCCGGTATTAACAGTAATTTCCATATGAGAAGTCTCTAGGAGTAGGACTAATAACATTGTCTACACAGAGTGTTTGAATAGAGATCCAAAAAGCACCTAAGCACATTAACTAGGAGCAACATAGGCTCTATATAATAATATAGAAGGGATTGTGTATTATCACTGTTAAAAAGGAACACCCTTCCACTACTCTGAATGATGCAGCAGTTCCCAGAATAAAACTCTGGAAATATCCTTTTGCTGATCCCCATCCATTTGCATGTGGCACATCGCCAGCTGGTGCATAATAATTTACAGAGCACCTTGTGAGCAGGAACAGCTCAGGTTCTCGTATGGTTTCAGCACAGGCAGACTAGCAATTTATAATTGTGACTTTATAACCTCTTACCCGCCCTAAAAGATCTGCATTTATACTGCATCCATGTCATAGGACTGCATTTCAAAACTCCTGAAGTCATCTCTCAGCCTCTTCACGTTCAGACAGGGTAACCAAAGTTCCAGTTCTTTCCCACCTCTTTGAAACTGCTTGGATCTCCTGGTTACTGGCACAGAAAGAAGATGCTTTGTCACCCCACTTTCTAGATGCACAAATCGTGCTCGATTCGTTCACACCAACAATGCTAAATGCTCCTCCACTGGTGGCAAAGTATTCTCTGTGTTAACAGACTACAGCTTCCTCAGCCTGAAACCTACTCACACGCATTGCTGATCAAATGCCATGATCTCTACATGTAGTCTTTTACTGCTGCTGCTTATGGAGCAAATGTGATAAAGTTTCAGAGGATTTCTTTCATTAGTCACTGTATATGCATCCAGATACATGTTCATTAAAATTAATCTGTTGCAGATATTGTGTGATGTTAATTAGCTTCCAGCAGAGGTATTTTTGTTAGGCATCAATTAGTAGTCTTATTCGCTCTGTATGTCACTGTAGATGTACCACGCTGTATCCCACAGTGGTCTTACCTGACAGAATTTTCTTACACTCTTCACTCCCTTTGAAACTAGCTGATCAAGTCTTTACAGTATTGCAGACAGCATTAGGCTTATGCCACACTGCTGAATTTACATGGAATGTGGAAGGTGTAAGTTACAGACTCTTTTGAGAAATTTATCTATTGCTATTACATTTAACCTGAACCTGATGATAAAATAATGCAGGTTAATCTAGAAACAGAAAAGTTCTGAAACAGGGACAGTTCTGGATCTGCTGTGTTTTTTGGACTGATGTATTTTCTTTACTATTTTGTCAATAACTTCAGTAAAAAAAAAAAACAAAAGCAAACCACCCAACCGCGAACAACACTTTTAGTTCAGAATTGGTTATTTAACACCATAGAATTATTTTAGAAGTTTGAGATGAATTGTCAAGCCTCCTATAAAAATTTAGTATCAATAAAAATCTAGTTCTATATGGCCAGGAAGGACTAGAGCAACATATTTAGGATATGTTGAGGTGTCTCGTGAACTTTGGGGGACTTTTGGGATACAGTGCCCTGTCACAGCTATTGCAAACGTTTGATAGCTTCAGATGAAACTCAGACTTGCTACATCTGCTGATCTCAAACTCAGATTCTGGATGAGCGTGGCCTCTAGTATATTTCATTATCTTGTTGTGAAGTGTGGCCCGTATTCTCATTTACAGGCAATGGGAGAAGTGCTGCACAGATTATATCCTTTAGACCCCACAGATTTAGTGCATCAAAAATTTTACTAGCATTGGGTAGAAAATTTCTGTTAGGATGTTTATTACTAGGATGGAGGAACTAGAATTGAAAACATATGGAATGCACGATGGACTGAATGTGAAGAGGTAATACTCTCTTCTCCTAACATAAACAACTACTCCAGCGCTTACATTCAGATCTCTGTGTTAGACAAGACTAAACAAGGTCGGGCAAAGCTATACACTGAAATACACAGTATTATCAATACTGTTAAATTGAGACCTGATTCCTAAACCAATTTTGGCCTAGACTGGGCAGTATTCTTAACAATGGCTATGGAAATAACCGCTCACGTTTTAGGGGATAAGGAAGAGTTTGGTTATGAGCGTGCAAGTCAAGCAGTACCATAACAGTCAAGCGCTGGGACAGAAGATTGTACCTGGTATGCTCTATTTACTAGTTCAGATGTAACCTTAATGGTCTCGTAGCACTGTACAGGGGAAGGATCACAGGAAGAGAGTAAAATATTGTAGTAGGGTACAGAATTTAATTAGCTATATGTTTTCAGTTATAAATAAATATTTTATAATTCTAAATTCACTTTATAATTAAACTCTGATTTTATGTGACATTTTGTTTTCCCATATTTTCAGCATAAAATTGTATATAGTAAAACAAGTTTGGAAGAACTTGCATGTTTGGGTTTTTTGTTTGTTTTTTGTTTTGTTTTTTTTTAAAGGAATTCATAGAACGAAGGTAATCTTAGACAAGCATTTTACCAGAGTACTGCGAAATAAAGGTTGTGAAAAAATTTGCTTTCCTAAAGTATTTGGTTGAGTGTCCTTTAGTATTTCTACTATCTTATTACTCTTGCCCCTACCAACAGTACTCCCAAGCTCCTTCTGCTGGTCCTTGGTCACTTTCTCCTATGGTACCTCTGGCTTCTGTGCTCCTCAGGTGTTTGTCTACACATGAGAAAAGCAGGTAACGTTTGCTGAGCCTGCTTGGGGCACGTGGGTTTGTCAGCTCTGCAGTCATTACAAAATCTCACAGGGCAGCTGTCTGCTGCCTCTCATACTGCATCCCTTTCGTGAGTAGGAAACTGAAGGGGTTTTTTTTTATTATTATTTTTGGGGTTTGTTTTTTGTTTCTACAGAGTAGAAATGAGCTTGAAGATTGACTTTTAAAAGAACTTTCTTCAGGGAGCTAAACTGGAAAAGAATACACAAAGAAAAATCAATGAGTGACAGAAACTGTGTCTCTCTCCAGAGTCTTAATCAGTGTAAACAAACCCTCAAACCAAGCCATCCCAGCTGACAAAAAAAAACCCTGTAAATTAAAAGCAGGTTCTCATCAGCTGCAATTATTTTCTCACAACAACCTACAAAACAAGTTATTTTATATATGAAAAACTTCTAGTATGCAAACAATTTCAATGTATATTATCAAAAAGATATGCTAATTATGATAAACAAACTGGTAATATTTTAAGCAAAGCAAGATAAAGTGACATTGAGTATCAACAGCACTGAAATTTTTTTCAATACAAGTTGGATCATGCCACATTATTTCAACAAAAATACCTTTAAACAGGATTTGATGTTGCTGCATGGTGGTATGATGTACAAGAGGAAAGTATGTAACAGCAAATGAAGTCCACGTATCTTCTACATACTTAGTAGAAAGGGACTCTTTAATAATACTTCACATTTATCAAGTCAAAAAAAGAAACCATTGTTTCTGAAGAGCTAAAATGTAACTAATAAAAACAGGAAAAATGGAAATCTATGTTCCAGATGAACAAAAATCTATTTAATATAAAATAATATATTAATCTTTTCACATTTGACAAAGTAGCTCCAAAGCTACTTTCTATTAGCCACCACGTAGAGTATAAATACAACTATAATATGTTAAAATATACACCCTGAACACATATATTAGCAAAGTTTTGCAGCATGTTTAGAAGCATTAAGAATATTTGCTGCTGATTTGGCATTTTTATACCTCAAAATGAGTACTGAAGTTCAAAGACACAATCTTGATTTTATCAAGTTTTGAGGATAACTATCTTCTGGTAAAGTCATCTGATGTTGAGGGCACTTACTGGCTTGGAAGATCAACTCCCAGATGACTCAGACTGTGTACAATCACACAGATCAACTCCCAGATGACAGTACTGTGTACTAGAAGTGGTATACATTGAAAGAAGGATCTCAAGATATGACACCAGAACTACTATTTTACTCGCCATCACAAATCTTTCCTCTGTCCTTCAATGTATAGGGATTATTTCTGCTGCTAAATATCTTGTCTTCTAAAACAAAGAAATCAACAACTAACACAACTTAATATCTTTATTTTATAGTGTACTATCTGACGCAAGCACTAGCATAATATGAGATTCAGCTTGACTTGGTACTTGGCCCTAACTCTGCAGCTAGCCCTAATTAAGATAATTGCTTAGCAAATCAAAATAGTGTAGTGAAGCAAATAATTAGGTGTCACAAATTGCTGTGCTAAACCATTAATTTTTTTCACCCTCAACAAGTAACAAGAAGTAACTCAGCCCAAGTCTTCCTCTCCTACATGAAACAGGAAAATGACAAATTATTTTATGTTTCCAGATTATACAGTGTTTATTTTTTTTCCAAAAAATCTGAAACATGACATTGTTTTTAAGTATAGAGGCTATGTCTTTGAAGTAGAACAATTTTCTCCAAAAGAGGTCCATATCTTAGTGAGTACTTGGAAGTTAATGAGTATGTAGTATTTCAGTTCAGACACTGAGGAGCACAGGAAGAATTCAACAGATTCTATCACAAATTTTCCAAAATAAGTATTAATTTATTTGAATTGAACACAACAGAGACTTGATTTTTAGGTATAAATATTTTGAAGCAATTGTGGAATGCTTAGCGCTTTTAAGGATCACAGATTTTCATACTGATAAGTAAAAAGTTGAAATCTCAAAACTACTTTCCTTTTTTTAAATATAGACTTTTGGGATAGAAAATAAATGGCACCAGAAGTGATTCATCTAATCCTAAAATAGTTTGCTAAGAAAACTGAGGTGAAAGCTCTTCAGGGGTGTCTGGTTCTCTCCTTTAAAGGAGGGAGTCCAAATTCCCCAGATTAGTTATACTACTTTTAGAGATAAAGACAGTTTAAGATTAAGAAACTTACATGAAGACACCTACAGATGCATGGACTGTCTAAATGCAGCTCACCATAAAGTTAACACCTAGGACACACTTGAATTTACATAAATGCAAGCAATCCCTTTCATAAAAATAATTCAGATCAGAAAGGGTGTCAGTAACCAACCTACAGCTCAAAGCAGAGTCAACACTGAATTCGGTCCTAGTTGCTGATGGTATTTTCTAGTCAGGTCTTGAAAAAGCCTGAGGACAAAGATTATAAAACATCATTGGGTAACCTACTTCAGTGGCTTACTATCTTCATGGTAACTCTTCCTTTATCCAGCTGGAACTTCCTTTGTTTCTCACTATGACTGTTGTCTTTCCCTCAATAAAGATTCTGGCTCCATCTTATTGGCAACCTTCCTGTACGGCACTAAGAGGCAGCTGCTGCTCAGTCCCCTTGAAGACATCTCTGCTCCAAAGCTAAGGAAGCACAGTTCCCTCCGCCTCTCCTTACAGGGCAAGTGGAGCAGGTTGGTAGCTCTATACCAAACTCATTCCAGTCTATTAACATCTTTCTAGCATTGAGGAAGCAAAAACTGGATGCAGTACTCCTATGTGGGTTAGTAAAAACCAAGTAATGGGAGCGGGGGTGGAAAACCACTTCCTTAAACTACTGACTATGCTTCTAGCGATATAGGCCACTATGCAGTTAGCCTCCATCATCGCCAGCGCACACTGCCCGCTCACGTTCAGCCTACTGTCCCCGCCAGGACCCCAGGTCCCTTTCAGCAAAACTGCAGCCTGGCCAGTTAGTCCCCAACCTGTACTGGGAAAGAGATTTAGTCCATCAGAGGTGGAGAATTTAATATTTGTCCTTGTTAACTTTCGGACTATTCTTCCAGCACCACGGCCACCAAAATAGCAACCCTCTACTTGAGCAAATTGAATTAAACCCCCAGTTTGCTGTCATCAGCAGACTTGATGGTGCGCTCCATTTCCTACTCCAGGTTATTGACAAAGTTAATAAACAGGACAGGTTCATATATACACAGAGACATCTATAAACAAGCACAATTAAGTGTCAAGCTTGCACTGAACTGAAGTCTACCTGGCTAACGTTAGTTGAGATGAATAGTGTTCTCCTCTGATATTAAAACAAGCATTTTGTGTCAGTAAGCAATTACACCTTTCTCAGTATGGAAAGCTTTTTGTATGTGAAACAAACACACAAACAAAAAACAGTTTAAGTCCTGAAAGTTACAAATTGTGCCAGCACACGTATTCTTATGATATTTCTAGTAACAGAGATGCATAAATTGGACATAAAACAGCATCACTAAGAACTCTGAATACGATGGAAGGTGTACTGAATTTAGCCTATTAAAAGGCCTCATAAATTAGAACTTCACAGCTGCAAGAGCAACCTTTAAGTCTTATTCATAATAGAATTCGTTCTCGGACAAGATGACATTCAGAAAGACAAGTGAGGAAAATAAAGTAGATTTTTTGGGGGTAGCAGAGCAGGTAGTGAAGCGGTCGTTAAAAAAAGATCAAACTGTGTCCGCTCAACTTATACCACCTAATAACATACACACAGTTCTCTGACACACAGGTGCCTTTACTAAAAAGCAAACCCACTGAACTGTATTTTTCAATAGAACTTCATGGGAGTCATGAAACCTTGTAGACACCACAAATATAAGTAGTAACTAAATGAAATTAAGAACGAACTACATGTAGTCTTGATTACAAAACAAAGTGAAGCATAGATTTGGAAATCACTAAACTCTACTTCAATATTCTAATGACTTGAGCAGACCTTGCAGTATACACTCAAGTTACCAAGTTTCAGAGCAAACAAAATGAATTATCAAGTCTTTTATTTCTTAACTATGTTATTCCATTTTGGGAATGCACCACTGTTAAGAATTCCTTACATTTTTACTTTCTGTCAAGCATTTACAACTTTAAAGTCATATACCTGAGAATATATAAAAAAAGAAACAGTTATTTGAGGATTATAAACACCTCAGCTCAGGCCATTTGTGCCTATATATGTTTTTTTTTTTTTTAATCTACAATTACATATCTTATCTTGCAACCATTCCAAAATTTTCTGCAGTTATACCCACCAAAACCAGACTTCATACTCTTTAAAGTGAATAAATTATGCAGAATATTCCACCTAACACCTCAGAAGTCCTTAAAGTAGCTACATACATATTACAAAGTCACCATGTCCCTAAAGTTACAAGGTAACATACAAAAAACATAGGAGAGAAAATTGAAAGATAATATAGTAATGTTAATAGAACAATAATAGTAAAATAATGGCTGTCATTTTCCTTAAAGCCCCATGCCACCATCTGGTGCTGAGATCATGGCAACATAGCTGTATCACCTTTCTCAGCAGACCAGGGTTATGTTCACTGCTGAAATACCCAACCTACATAAAAAGTGCTGCTATAGATGCAAAAGACTTACTTATGTGGGTTTGTGTTAGAATAGTGTCATTTTTTGCATCTAAACTGGGATGTTGAAAGATCCACACCAGTTTACACAGGGAGATGTGTCCTGGTGTGGCAAATATTCTCCAAATGATGCAAACATTTATGGACCTAAGACAGATGAAGTGAGTTTTTTTGAATTAAGAATGATATGAAAGTAGTAGCAAAGACCACAGGAATTGCGAAGAATATTTTTACCATTAGAAACTTCTCTTACACCTCAGTTCATGATAGCTAGCAGACATTAGCATAGTAATGCTTTAGTTGATGTACAGTTGATCAACTAATGTATTTAGTTGATGTTTCTAATAAATAATTTACCTCTATTAAATTATTAAAACATACATTTTTATGTTGATATTCTCATTTATTAGCATTGCACTCCCAGAAGTAACTGGAAAAATAGTATAGAGACATTCCTACAACAGGGTAACTAGTCTATGTTAACTCAAATACTTATGAGGAAAACAAAACAAAACAAAAAAAAAAACCCAACAAACCAACAAGCGTTTTACCATGAAACAGGTCACAGAAATTACCACCACTTTGCTCTTAATTAAATATGTTCATAAGACATGTTAAAAGAAGTACACATGCATTATCTTCAGAGCCAAAAAACCCCAAAACTGAAGAGTATGAAATTAAGGAAGACTTCTTTGCTTCCTTTGTTTCTTGGACAGTTTGGGGAAGCATTTTTGGTATACTATCTCCCTTTATTCTATGATTAACAATATAATCTCGCATGATATTTCAAATGCAAGGATTGGCCAGACAAGAATGAAAAAGTTACAGTCCTACGAAGAAAAAAGAGTTTGCATTAGCAGGCACAATTTCCACCCACATAACCCACATTTACTTTAAATTTATCCATATGAACAGCTCCTTCAGAAACAAAATAGCTGATTAAGAGTGTAAATTTCAAATAAGCTCAATACAGTACTAACCATTACTCCCCATGAGAACTGCTACTGACATCAGTGGGAGTAAGATTAAGCTAATACTGTTTTTGAAAATTTAATACTTAATTGATCAACTTAGAAACAATGCAATTTGTCTCAAGTTCTTGCTGCATCTGAAGTATAGTGGATAGAGCAAGATGAATGAGTCAGAACAAATGATTTCTGCTAAAAGGTTTACTTTCTCCTGAAGTCATAGTTATGTAGGTTTGCAAATCTTGATCTCAATGTAGTTTTCATGTTCTGTATTCTGAACAACTAAAGCAAAAGGACTTTAAATAACAGTGTTATCAATTTCCTCAGAGTTTCTCCCAGAAGTAAAGTTTTTCACTTCTCTCTATCTCTATGCATTCCAGAAAGCATTTCACGTATTGGGTATATACAACTATACCACATTGACAAACAGTACTCCAAGGAATCATGTCAGTTCAGTTACAGAAGTTTGGCATAGTTGTGCCCAGCTTTTGACAGAATTTGATGAAGCATTAAGTTCTTCAGAAGAACTACTTTGAAGAATGAGTTTAAAAACAACATCTAGAGTAAGGAATCATCCCATAATTAGGCTAAAATATTTAGAATTCAAAATTTTTAGTTATATTTCTAATACAAAATGATATTGCAGCTGTCATTTATCTGGTATGATCCAAACTAAGCTTTTTCTTGCTACATGCACAGATAGACAAATAGGAGTAAACAGTATTGCTTTTGGGGCCAACTTAAATGTGACCCACTAGGGTTTATTCCCAGTTTCCAAATCCTTTCCTTCAGGAAGTAAAAAGAAGCAGTTTTCTGTATTATTCTAATCAGTGGGAAGAGTTTTTAATAGTGTCAGATTATTATTTTATCACGAAAATGGTGTAACTGCAGGTATTTTTTTCGTACACCAACTCCATGTAACTGCAGGAAGTCATGACTGACATTTTTACTCCATGCCATGGTACGCCTGAGACATTATGGACATGTTTATAAGAAATCTCAAAAATGAATTATATATTTTAAACAAAGACAAAGTTTAGGCATGCTAATTATGTAAATAAAATACCCAACAACTATATTGGAACTCATCATACCACTGGTTTCTTAAGTTTAGCGTATTTGTACTACAGCTCTAATACTGCTAAAACAGGATAGTTGTGTGAAAGTTAAGATAAAGTAGAAAAAAAAATTGGAGTGGTTTTCATCAGGCACTGTGAAACTGAATCAAATATTATGGGAACAGTCTTTTTTCAGTGGTGCCCAGTGACAGGACAAGAGGGAACGGGCACAAACTTGAACATAGGAAGTTTCCTCTTAACAGTAGGAGAAACTTCTTTCCTTTGAGGGTGGCAGAGCACTGGCACAGGCTGCCCAGAGAGGTTGTGGAGGCTCCCACTCTGGAGACATTCAAACCCCACCTGGATGCCATCCTGTGCAACCTGCTGTAGGTGACCCTGCTCTGGCGGGGGGGTTGGACTAGATGATCTCCAGAGGTCCCTTCCAACCCTGACCATTCTGTGATTCTGTGATTATCAAGGACTTGAAACTGTAGAAAACAAATTCAATTTCACAAGAAATTGCAATTTCAGGATAGTTGGACTACAATAGAAACAAGGTAGTTTAAAGACTTTTCCGTTTCTAGTCTTTTCAGAATATGAAGTTTCATAAAATTATGAATCGCTATAGTAATTAGAGTTCACCACAACAGCACAAATCAAACACTGAATTGTGTAAGAAAATTCTGGTGTCTCATTAGGCACAACTCATAAGTTCAATAGATTTTATATCTATATAAGCTTATATTTCCTAGTGCAGCTTCATACACGTATGGCTCCTTTGAAACAACAGCAGCTATTTAACAATACAGTTCAAGAATGAAGGTAAGCTAATTTTAACCATCATACTAATCAAAAACACAGCTGGAAAGAGCTTCGTAACTAAACCTATGCTAAATCTGAATCATGCATGCTCTGCCTGCAGATGTGCGAAAGAGTTAATTGTCATTCTTTTTTATACTACTTATTTCTTTACATCCATAAAGACTATCACCTTTTTCGCTTATCAAGATTTGAGAATTATTTCCTTTAACAGTTTTGCTTAAATCATTTTGCTCCCTTGTTATTTCTGCTGCTCTTCTGTGGACATTCTTTGTCTACATATTTCTGGAATTGTGGTGCCTAGAGCGAGATGTAAAATTCAGCCGAAGCCCTTAGCAGAAGCATATAGAAGAATACTTCAGAATTCTTTAACTTATTTTCCCATCAAG
Organism: Charadrius vociferus; assembly: GCF_000708025.1. NCBI lineage: Eukaryota > Metazoa > Chordata > Aves > Charadriiformes > Charadriidae > Charadrius > Charadrius vociferus. Next base: position 1,048,056 of record NW_009648340.1, read on the forward strand.
ATTTAAGAATTATTTCCTTTAACAGTTTTGCTTAAGTCATTTTGTTCCCTTGTTATTTCTGCTGCTCTTCTGTGGACATTCTTTGTCTACATATTTCTGGAATTGTGGTGCCTAGAGCGAGATGTAAAATTCAGCCGAAGCCCTTAGCAGAAGCATATAGAAGAATACTTCAGAATTCTTTAACTTATTTTCCCTTTCCACTGCAGCACTGATTTTTTTCCCCCCCAAATAGAATGGAGTTATGCTCACTCATGCTCCATTACAAGCTTCTAGACCATTTCCTAGGGTAATGCTTTCCAGCCAGCCTCTCCTGAAATGTGTAATACATATGCAAAAATTATGATTTCTGTACATGTAGAGAATTTTGTCACTGACTTTTTTGACTGCCATCCTGTTTATTTGGGGAGCTTACTTTCCTTCACATCATTTCCACTGTTTATACCTTTGAATCCTGTTCTTACAGATACTTTAATGCCATTTACAACTACATGCTACCTGTTCCTTCCTCAGGCTGCTTACATAACTGTCGAATAGTGCCCAATCCAAAGCAGATATTGCGGGATCTCACTCAGCCCTTCACTTCATTTGATGGCAAGTTACTCAGCTGATTTGAAAACTGTAGTCAGAGTAGCTGCCTACTACTCACCTAACAGCAGTTCTATATAGTTCCTGCTGTTTAGTATATACAAATCATCCAATGGACTACAGCCTACTTTTTCTGAAAAAGCTTTATAGAAAGGTAGAAAAAAAAAATAAAAATGACACCCCTTGAAATAGGATGCTGCCTGAAGTTTAGGAATTATATTTGCATTATTTCAAGGACAATCTTCCACTGGTAGAGAGACATTCTTCTATTCCCCATTGCTCAAATGCTGACCGGCAAGCTACTGCAGAAAGCAGGGAGGATCATTACCTGCTTCATTAGTTTCTGGCCTGTTTAATTGTGGGAGAGAGCCAAAGAAACGTCCACTTACATGTCAGAATGTAAAGTGTACATCAACAGTTGCACAAGGATTTCCTTTGTATCAGTCAAACCATAAAGGCTTCTAAGGCTGTCCATAGTTTGTTCTCAATTTTTAACTTCAGAAAATAAACTGTACCATTATGTTAAATATTTTGATTGAGTCTTCACAGCAAATCAGGTTGCTCTAACTTCTATCTGCGTAACCTCTCAAGAAAGGTAGAGCTACCAATAATGCCATATCAGATTTAAGATTCGGAAAGAGGTATAGCAACTATCCTATCTAACTATAAATTAAAATTTTTCACTTCCTGCCATTCTGAAGACACTTTCCAGCAAAACACAACAACAACAAAAACATCCTGCAGCAAGTATACTATAATCTAATTCAAGCTGAGATGCAGGAGAAAAGATGGTAAACAAACAACAAGAAATAAAATGGCGAGGACAAATAATTTACAGCGACAATCGGAGCATTATACTAATGGAGAATATATTTATTCTGGAGAAGCACATTTTGTAGTTCAGCACATAATGGCTGCACAAACAGAATGGCCAAAATTTATAAGAGGAGTTTGTTTCCATTACAGTAAACATTCATGAGCTTTGCTTAAACAGAAATACCTGACCTATGGTTGTATGAATAATACATGAAGGTCTGAAGAACAATAAGTGAAGAGATAGGGGGGTTTTGATCAAAACTTCAAGTCTTTTTGCAACAAGAATGTAGTTCAAAAGATCTGACTTCATTTGTTTATTAATGTCACATTACCGGTGTGTTTCTATGGCTGTGTACTGGCTTTCTACTTTATGTGTGCGAGAGCAGCAACAGAAGGCAGGCATACATTTCCATCTCTTTTTATGTTATTTCCTAAGTTCCCTAAATATAATGAGCAATATATTACTCACTCTGATTTATGAATGTTTCAGTATAAATGTGAAAATCAGACAGGTATCATGGTATAATGTATCAGATGTTGTAACAACAGAACTTAATGATATGCTACAGCACTTCAATAGATTTTCAGTTTGCATGTTTCAGCTAGGGGTTGAAACACCCAACTGGTGATCATAAAACAACTGTGCTGAGTTATGCATTTTTACTAATTTAGTTCTGTGTTTATATCTGAAGGGGCATAATTTATCCATTTAAACACGCGTTTTAACTAATGGCCCATGCAATTGCTTACAGCAAGCATCTTTACCTCCCTGTTTGTCTTTTCAGTATCTTTGACAGTAGATGTACCTAGGAGAAGGAACGTGAATTTTAAGACTAAAATAATTTCTTTATTATACATTTTAAATGTGGTTCAACCTTAAAGGTATTGAAAATTAACTACAGTAGATTTCTCGAATTCTTTAAAGCTTTAGTGTTTATACAAAATCCATATAAAATCATTATAATTCAAGTTTACATAAAATTTCTAGTTATACAGCAACCTGTCTGTACAGATAACTATTACTTATCAGGCTCCTTTACAGGAAAATGTTCAGATGGGCACTGAATATACACACAAACTTCTTGATCTCTTCATATCCAAGAAAGATGAAGTCAACTGAGGTTAACAGGGACAAATAAGTTGAAAACAAAAAAATGGTCTAGGGAATGCAAGCTTTACATATGACCATTAACCAAAAAAGAAAAAAAACCCCAAAAACCCAACCACCACCATTTAGGAATAATGCCCACTACCTTTTTGCACCCAGCATTCAGAAGTTTCAGGTATACTATTTAGAATTCAGTTGCAAGGAAAAAAAAAGCTTTTTTTTTTTTTTTAAACATTTCCTTATGAGTCTAAGGTTAGATTGAATATCCCCATATATTACATAAAAGTAAGGTTCTTATTCCCCTGTGGTACTTTTTAATAAAATATTTCAAAATCCCTGTAAGACAGTCAAACTAATTGCACTTTTATAGACAGAAAGAAGCTGGTGACAAAGTGAAGTGACTTAGAGGCTAATCCAGGGTTTAGCCACCGATTGGCCACTCAGCCATTGATTCACAGTTACTCTCTGAAGAAATAAAACCATAGAATGGGAATTTTACAACAGAACCCTTTTAGAAGCTTAATTTAAAAAGAAAGACAACTTGATATGAAGTTTTAAATAGAAAGAAATAAGACAGGGCTACATTGATGTGGTGCTGCTCTTTCAGATGTTCATTTGCAGTAGAAATGCTCTGCTTATATACACACATTTTAAAGTCTATGAAACAATATGTAAATAGCATAGTTATAAGCTTGTTATGAGAATAACAGAAGATGTTTCAGGTAAGTCATGTGTCAGTCTAACTCAACAGTAGTGAACGACTTCATCATTTTTATCAATGTTCTATAAATTACATTAATTTAAATATAATGTGCAGCTACTTGCTTGATTACTCAGAAAAAACACTCACACAAAACAACATTTAATCAACAAAACAACATTTAATCAACACAACTGAAGGTTCTGATGATCAATATAAGCTGTCCTCACCATGCCTCCTTTCCAGTACCAGCAACGTCACCAATCACTTTCTTTAGAGCTGTTCAAATTGAGTGCCGTGGCTACAGTCCAGAGTGATCTGGAGTCAAGTCCTTAAATTTAATATAAGCCATCTGTCAGGCTTCTGCGATGTAACCTCCACAGCTCTGCCACTTTAGATAAGGGCAGCATAGTTGATGCAAATTAATAACACATTCACTATTCTGTTGGTTTGGCTTTTTTTTTTTTTTTTTTTAATTGAAAGGAAATAAGAATAGAGAGAATTCACCACTGAGCAAGAACCTTCCAAGTGACTTGGTACTTTACAAAAAGTCAGGTTCAGTGATCTTCCATTTTCAGTAAAGTCTTATACAGCATGTCTTAAAAGTATGATAGGCCCATGGGATTCTAAATTAAAATCAATCATAGGTTATTTCTTGTTCTACGAAGTACTTCCTGGTTGAGAAAGTAGTCAAAAAGGGGTAACCTTCTCCTGTTCAAGGAATTTTTTGTGTTTGTTTTCAGGAATATTGCTAATTTTTGCTAAGGCAAACTGAACTATCAAAATACAAAAGATAGCTCATAATACTCCAGATGTTCAAACTATCATAATAGTAGAAGGGAAAAATGGATTAAAACTTCAAGCAGGACAAAAATCCAAACCACAAACAATGCATTCAATATACACATACATGCTTTGTTTAGAATGAAATGTGCAAGTGTTATGGAAGCAGTCAGCAGATGGTGCTGTTACAAATGGTGACAATTACTATTATTTTTACCTCCTAGCGCACAGGGACAAATAGGCTCTTTTGTTAGTATTTTGTGTGGCAGCCACACAATATTTCCTCTCTGTTGAGCAGAGTCCATTCTTATACTTGGTTTGAGTTAAACTTGGGAAGGAAACCTCTCTGCTTCACTAATATTAATATTTCCTTCCTCCAAAGTATGACCCTAAACAAGCTAGAATTTCAAAGAAAACAATTCTCCAACATAAGCTAAACAGGAAAAAAAAAATCTAAATTGAAGTTTTCACATTTATTGTATTCTACTGTTTTTCTCCTCCTCCATTACTAATTTCTTCAGATGTATCAGTTCATCACACAGTGACTGCTGATCTTTTTGATGTGATTAATTTGATACTAATGTGCTGCAAGTTAGGGTACCACAGCTTTGTTAGCATATCTTCTGTCACTTCATACATTATCAAACGTGGTATAATTATTTTGCCCTTACTATCTGCTCTGGTAAAGTTGTTGGGGTTTCTTACTATTGGTAACATATTTTAAAAGCCAGTAGGTGTTCTAAAAGTGTTATAAATATTCATGCGAATACTTCACACAAGCACACAAGTAAACTTAACACCAGCCTTACTCATTGGTTATTCCAACTTGCACAGGTAGGCCTACCAATTTTAACAGTTCATTTTAGTGACTACAGGTTCAGGCTCAAGACCATTTCTAGGATCTCAACCAAAATTCCCGGTGCACTGGACCCGACAGGTTACAATACACCTTCTTAGTGCCACCTACAGTCTCATCACACCTCACTTTCTATACCTGTTGCTTTCAACATTGTGCCATAATCAATTTAACCTTGTTATCCAGTTTTGTTGACTCTTAACACTTAAAACCATGATGATACAGAGTTAAATGAACTGATACGGGGCATCAGTTTTACCCTTCTGTTAAGTCTAGACTTTTGGCATTGTACTTCCACTAAACTCAAATTTACTTCTCACGGCACAAAAATATCCAAGTATCAAAACACTAAATAAGTGCTGGTTTTGGACCACCATTCTTACGGCTACCATCAGATTACATCACATCGATTCACAAATGCAGAAGAATATGTTTTATCTCTTGTAACAGTGTTAGCTGGTCCACTGCTTTAAGTAATCCACCAATTGGAGGAACTTACTGCTTCTGTTCTTCAAGATTTACATAATTGTCAGCTTTGACCTGAAAGGATACTTAGACAACTGACTGACTTGAGTAGTGGTATTAGTCCACCACTGAGAACAGTCATTTGATAGGTCAGCAGTTTAAAAAAATACTGAAGCAATCACTAATGCAGATTTTGAAGATGGCAGGAATATCAGACCTCTCCGAACTCACATTTTTTCCACATTGTAACTCCACTAACTTCACAATTTGCAATTTACACCATATTACACTGTAGGGAGTTCCACAAAACCTCTGAGAATACTTCAAACCAACTGGGCCCAATCACACCAGTTACACCAATGCACAGGAGTTTTAACGGATACCTTAGTCTTGCAAAATTTTGTTTGTTGCTAATCACTAATGGTTGTGAGATAATAAGTTTTATATGGTATTGATACATAGAAATTACAACCATCAATAGTTTCAACAAGACTGTAACAGCATATTTAGTTACCATGATGCCCACTGAACAATTAGCAATTTCCTAAATCTGTTAACCCAGTATTATTTTGACACAGAACTGCAGCGCTGTATCCTACAGACCTACAAAGTGCAAACTCAGACAGATCTGCAATTGAGAATAGTAAGTGGGACACCAAAAAACACCCAGATTCAGTGCCTTGTTTCTGTATTTGTCGAGTAGCAAATGGCTAGCAGAATAAAATAAAACAAAAAACAACCCAAATAACAAAACAAAACCCCAAACAGCTGAAACAAACCTCAACCAAAGAACCCCACAAAGGAAGTCTGCAGCAATACTTCTCACATCATCTCCTCTCATATTTTATTAGGTTTTGCCTAAGGCTGTATTCAGGTCGTACCCTATATTTACTCCCTGGATTTTTTGTAAATTACCATGTGTGTTTTATGGCTTGTTTTGTTTTCACTGGTTTTGGTTTGTGTTGGGTTTGTTTTGTTTTGTTTTTTAAAATGCCTCCACCACTTTTGCTTTTTTGAGTGAACAGTTCACAACATCCAGGGTTCAGAGGTTCAAAGGTCCCCCAGCTTCTTAGAAGAGGAATCAGTTCTGTTGCTACCAAAATTCCAAGCCCAACCAACCAATCATGAAAAAATAAAAATTAAAAAAAGCCACAGTAGACTTATTTTGTATTTGGAGCTCTGATCAGTATTGCAGGAAAAATTAAAAACCTGGGTATAAATAACTAATTTCTGAATTGACAGTGAAGTTCCACAAACAAAAGCTTGAAATTAATAAGCCTACAAGTATATTTTCTTGCCACTTACACTTCCTCATCTCTCACACACACCATAATACACAATCCAAAGCGAAAGTCAATTTACCTTTCATATAGAGTTTATCTTTGAAGGAAAAGATTTAGCCTTTTTGTTAGTTACAAACTACGTCTAAAAAATAACCAAAAAGAAAAAATTAGGGGCAGCTAAAGCAACAAAAGGACTTTGAAGTGCTGAGTATGATCAAAGCACTACAAAAAGCATTGCTGCTCTATCCTTTAAAAGGTGCTTATAACATTTAATTTTGCCAACACACAACATCAGAGATATTTTAGCTTTTGTTTCATTCTCAATTTTCTTTTAAAAGCTGTACTTTAAACATGAAAAAACCTGCTACTGACAAGCATGCAATAAGCAAAGCAAAATATTCTCTTTAAAACTTGCAGTTTGTACAGAATTCAGGTAGAGGGTCCCAGTAACAACATTTTTCAATCTGTGAACAGACTTGAACTCAGCTCATACTTGACTTCTCACATTCAGGGGTGGGGTTTTTTTTCCTCCTTTCATTTAAGGGCTTATTTGGATAAATAAACCATTTTGAATGCAGATTTCATCATGATTTAAGTCAGGAAAGGATGGCACCCAGGTAGGATTTGGGCAACTGTGAAAGTTTTTCAACCAAACAAATCCCAAAATCCACAACTAAACATAACGCTAAAGAGACTTGTTCTTTGCCACGGTGAAGTCTGATCTCATGTGCAGTGCTGCAATATGTTCCACTTTGTTTTAGTGCATTACTGTTGCCATTTGCTAAACTCCTACAGCAGAGCTGACTTGACAGCATTGAAGAGAACTTCAGTATCCTACACACAACAGCTGTCCAATCACCCACTGCCTAATTTTCTTTCCCCAAAATGCAGCTCCTCAGTTGTTTATTACAATTAACACTTTTAAATAAAAATATGCAGAATAAAGTTTTAAAATCCAAGCAAGCTATTACTAAAAAAACAGGTTCTCTGCTACTGCCACACTATACGAGAAGCTATAAAAACCAGACAGGCACAAACCCCCTAATTGCTGATCAGTGTGGAAGCCAACTCCAGTTACAAGAACATGGAACCCAAACTGACTGCCTCCCCGCTGGTGCCCACAGTCACCTAAAAGTTAAAGAGGTCACTTTGCCAAATTTTCCTCTGCTGCCCCCAACAAGTTGCACATATAGGGTACATGAAGTTGGCTGCAGCTTTTAAGGAAGAAGAAAAAAATTCACACATTTTACAGCAGAAAGCTCAGTTTTCTCACAAGCTTCTGCTTCCAGAAACAGTATTTCATCTCAAAACAGAAGTGGGAGGAGAAGACTGCCCCACTTTGTTTTAGAAAGTCTCATGACTTCTCTCCAGCCTCCAAAATAAAAGATTCCCAAAGAATCAAAGAACTCAAATCTGCAGAATAATTAAATGATCTAAACCAACAACATTCTCAAATAAACTAAATTTAAAATAAGAATGACTTCCATTGAGATGATGTTTTTTTGGGGTTTTTTTTTTTTTTTTTTTTTTTTTTTTTTTTTTTTTTTTTTTTTTTTTACAATGAGGGTGGTGAGACACTGGAACAGATTGCCCAGAGAAGTTGTGGATGTCCTATCCCTGGAAGCATCCAAAATGAGGTTGGATGGGGCTTTCAGCAACCTGGTCTAGTAAAAAAATGTCCCCGCCCACGCAGGGGGCTCAGAACTAGATGGTCTTTGGAGAATAAACAAGAAGAGTTAGAGACATGCGCACAGCTCCAGGTCTATGATCTTACTGACATCATGGAGAAGGCTCTTCCGGCTGGAGTATTGGAATGGAAGAATACAGGATCTTCAGGAAGGACAGGCGGGGGAGACAAGGAGGGGGTGTTGCCCTCTACGTCAATGATCAGCTGGAGTACACAGAACTCTGCCTGGGGACAGATGAAGAGTCAACTGAAAGCTTATGGCTCAGGACTGAAAGGAACACAGGGGCAGGTGACATTACACTGGGAGTCTGCTACAGGCCATCTGACTAGGATGACCAAGCAGACAAGACCCTCTATAGACAGGTAAGAGAAGCCTCATGTTCATAGGCACTGGGCCTCATGGGGGACTTCAACCACCCTGATACCTGTTGGAGGGAAAACACACCAGGGCACAAGCAATCCAGAAAATTCTTGGAATGCATTGACAACAACTTCCTTCTCCAAGAGCCAATGACGAGAAGAGCAATGCTGGACTTTGTCCTTACCAACAAGGAGGGGCTAGTGGGGAATGTCAAGCTCAAGGTAGTCTTCTTGGCTGCAGTGACCAAGAAATGGTAGAGTTCCAGATCCTTAGGGTGACAAAGGGGGTGTGCAGCAAGCTCACCACCGAGGACTTCAAGAGAGCAGACTTTGGCCTCTTGATGGATCTGCTTGGTAGGGTACCATGGGATAAAGAACTGGAGGGAAGAGGGGCCCAAGGAAGCTGGTTAATATTCAAGAATCACCTCCTCCAAGCTCATCCCAAAAATGAAGAAGTTAGGCAAAAACACCAGGAAACCAGCATGGATGAACAAGGAGCTCCTGGACAAACTCATACTCAGAAACAAAGCCTACAGGGGGTAGAAGCAAGGACAGGTAGCCTGGGAGGAATACAGAGAAATTGCCCAAGCAGCCAGGGATCAAGTTAGGCAAGCTAAAGCCCAGATAGAATTAAATCTGGTCAGGGACATCAAGGGCAACAAGAAAAACTTCTATAGGTATGTTGGTGATAAAAGGAAGACTAGGGAAAATGTGGGCCCTCTCTGAAAGGAAACGAGAGACCTGGTCACCCAGGATATGGGGAAGGCCAAGATACTCAATGACTTTTTTGCCCCAGTCTTCACTGGGAAGGGCTCTAGCCACACTGCCCAAGTGGCAAAAAGCAAAGGCAGGGACTGGGAGAATGAGGAACCACCCACTATAAGGGACCTTAAGTACAAGACCATCTAAGGTATTTGAAGGTACACAACTCCATGGGACCTGATTAAACACTTCCATGGGTCCTGAGGGAATTGACGGATGAAGTTGCTCAGCTGCTTTCCATTATAATTGAAAAGTTCTGGCAGTCTGGTGCCATTGCCTGGAAAAGGGGAAACAATCTCCATTTTCAAAGTGAAAAAAGGAAGACCCAGGGAACTACAGGCCAGTCAGTCTCACCTCTGTGCCTGGCAAAATCATGGAGCAGATCCTCCAGGAAACTCTGCTAGAGCATGTGGAAAATAAGGAGGTGATCAGTGACAGCCAACATGGCTTTACCAAGAGCAAGTCATGCCTGACAAATTTGGTCACCTTCTACGACAGTGTTACAGAATTGGTGGATAAGGGGAGAGCAACCGACATCATCTACCTGGACTTACGCAAAGTTTAACATTGTCCCATATAACATCCTGGTCTCTAAATTGGACAGACATGGATTTGATGGATGGACCACTTGGTGGATAAGGAATTGTCTGGATACTCACACTCAAAGAATTGTAGACAACAGCTCGATAGCCATGTGGAAACCAGCGACAAGTGAAATTCCTCAGGGGTCAGTATTGGGACCAGTGCTGTTTAACATCTTTGTCGGTGGCATGGACAGTGACATTGAATGCACTCTCAGCAAGTTTGCCAACAACAACAAGCTGTGTGGTGCAGTCAGCATACTGGAGGGGAGGGATGCCATCCAGAGGGACCTGGACAGGCTGGAGAGGTGGGCCCAAGCCAACCTCAGGAAGTTTGACGAGGCCAAGTGCAACCTCCTGCACCTGAATTGGAGCAATCCCAAGCATAAATACCAGCTGGGCGGAGAATGGATTGAGAGCAGCCCTGAGTAGGACTTAGGGGTGTTGGTGGATGAGACGCTCAACGTGATCCAGCAATGCACACTTCACAGCCCGGAAAGCCAACTGCATCCTGAGGTGCATCAGAAGAATTGTGGCCAGCAGGTTGAGAGAGGTGATTCTGCCCCTCTACTCTGCTGTTATGAGACCCCACCTGGAGTACTGCATCCAGCTCTGGAGCCCCCAACATAAGGAGGACACAGACCTGTTGGGGCAAGTCTAGAGGAGGGCCATGAAGATGATCAGAGGACTGGAGCACCTCTCCCATGAGGACAGGCTGAGAGAGCTGGGGTTATTCAGCCTGGAGAAGACGCGACGCCAGGGAGACCTTGTAGCAACCTTCAAGTACTTAAAGGGGCCTACAGGAAAGATGGGGACGGACTCTATCAGAGAGCATAGTGATAGGACAAGAGGTAACAGTTTCAAGCTAAAAGTGGGTAGACTTAGACTAGATATTAGGAAGAAATTCTTCACTCTGAGGGTGGTGAGACACTGGAATACGTTGCCCAGGGAAGTTGTGGATGCCTCATCCCTGGAGTTGTTTAAGGCCAGGTTGGACAGGGCTTTGAGCAACCTGGTCTACTGGGAGGTGTCCCTGCCCATGGCAGAGGGGTTGGGACTAGATGATCTTGAAGGTCCTTTTCCACTCTAACCATTCTATGATACTATGTTAACACAGGCATCTAATATTAAAAGTATTTAACGATTATAACTAGCTCTTTAGCTGGCTCTCACAAATTCAGGGAGCTAGTCAGGTGATGTCCACCCTAGCTGCCTGGTAGTACACTGAGCAGCAAAGATTTCACAGTCAAAAGTTCCCTGGATGGTTCTAACAGAAACTTTGACTAAACCAGGCAATTGTGGAAACTGAAGCTATATTAGAAGTAACTTGTTTATGCATGCCATGTTTTGTAGCCCTGTAATCTGGTACTGCCATTCTCAGTAACAGACCATAAACTTTGTATTGAGCTTGCAAAGCCTCAGGACTGAGGCTTGCTACAGTCGGGCTCACTCTGCCTGAAATTCTCCAAACTTGCCTGCAGATTTGCTTTACTTGATTTAGCTGTGAGAGCCGTTTCTCTAACTGACTAGCTGTCTGAGGCTAATTTCTTTTACTCCCCCACCCCCTTTTTTTTTTTTCTGATGATACAACCACAGTTTTTATATGGATAGCTGTAGCAAGCAGTCTACGCAGAATTAAATATTTAACTATGTCATTGTGCTAATTATAAAGAGAAATATGGTCTGGTTTTACTGCAGAAGCTTTGAGAATTGGAGATACAGGATGCAGTACAGAGGAATACACGCATAGGGACAATAAGCAATGAGACAAAGGCTTGGCACTAGAGAGCCCACAGCTGTAAACAACTCACCCACAGTCAGTTAAAGAAATGCAGACCTGGACAAAACTGGGTTTAGAAGTAACAAAGAACAAAGCAGTAGTATCTAACATGCATGGGACAACATATAAAGTAAATACAGATGTGATATGGAACTGCAGACCAAGGCAGAAAGAGTAAAAGTATGAAATTATCATACCAATTAAGAATAATCTCAAGTGCATCCTAAAGTGAGGAAGAAGAAAACAACTACTGGACCCAGACAAGTAGGGGAAGGGTAAGCATAATACTAGGCAAAGTGGCGGAAACCAAGAAGTGCGCATGCAACTATTTTAATTGCATCATTGTTTTTTCCTTTTCTGTAAAAATTTCATCTAGACTAATAATGTTTAGACACTTAAGATGTTGATAGCACTGACAATTCCTGGGTTTACATACATACACACACACAGCGTGTTGCCTCTTTCCCCATAAATACAATTTCTTGCTTCCAGAACTGTTTAACATTCATATGACTTCAGGTTTAGAATCCACTGACACCACACAGGTGTTCCTTGTCTCCTTAAACAAGTGTAAGAAAGATACAGATACAATAAACTCAAGGAGATTGTGTGACCTTCCATGCCTGCTACAGCCCTTTTAAGGTCAATCCAATAAACCAGCTTCAGAGAACCTTAAGGCAAGATTTCTTGGAAGTATACCATGCATGAATAGTTTAAGACATTTATTAGGAAGTCTTTCAATATATATAAGATGAAAAATTTCAAAGGAGTTATAAGTTGGAGTTAAGTTGTTCTCAAAGCAGTTTTGCAGACTCTTTTATAGCAACACGTACACCTACTGAAGTAAATGAGATTACTTGGTTGAATAAACAGTATTTAGATAGGCAATACACAGAGAGGTCAGTAGTATTGTATGAAAACATGGATTTCTAACATAGTCAAGGTGAAGATTACACGATAGATTTTAATAAATCTCAAAAGTTTCACTTAAAACGCAGTGCCTACATTATGTGTACTACAGTCAGCCTACTCTCTTTCTTTACAATTAATAGGTGAGTGATGTACCAGCTACTGTATTCATTACTGGACAAGATCAATGCCTTCGTCAAAATTTAGACATGCTTGTTTTGATAAGTATATTTTGTTGCAAAGTTCTAGATATCTGCCTTATTATCCCAATTACAGCAGAAAAACATGAAAGGTTATGCAAATGTAACCCGCAATATATGGGAAGGATATGAATAACAAAGTAATTCAAAGTAAAATTATTAATGGTTTAAAGTTATACAAGAGAAGATGAAAAGCAAGGTATGTAAATTTATTTATATGCTAACTATCCATCTAACATAGCAAATTATACAACCTTTAGTTAATCAGGATAACAGCTGCTGGCTACAGTAACATAACAAATCCAAAGTTCTATTTTCCGATTCCACCCCACAACAGTCTATACCCTTTGCCAGTTTAAAGGAATAAAAATCTGCAGACAATGATTCCAGATGAAATAGAGATTTTCCTGTTTTCTTTTATTTTTATAACAAAAGACATAAAAGCCATAAACAATCTTTGCCATTGCAAGCAGATTTGTAATAAATACAAAGTAGTTATCAACAGTAATGTAGGCTGCAAAGACTTTTTTTTAAAGGCAGAAATATAGTTTTCATAATAAAAAGTGATACTACTTTAAATTAAAGACAATAGCTTAAAAAAAAAAAAGCTTTATGAAGACTACAACAAACCCGAAATCAGACTGGTATGGCTGAAAGTGCACTTTTATTATCTGAGATATGAAAAGCCCAATACAACTTTCCTTTCTTTGTACCAGTCTAAAGTAATAAATAACTTTCTTTACAAACGAGATCAGAAATCAAGCAAGCCATACCATCAGACTTTTTCTGATTCATTAAAAAGTAGATAAGTGTCAGTTGCATTTCATCTGGGACTGCCTCATTAATGGGGACCATTCTGAAGGTAAGTAAACACTGTTGAATATATCTGATAATTAGAAAAGGAAGTAGGATTTAACTCTTCAGCCAGATAAATAGAAGTCTAGGGATAAATGCATCAATAAACTCATCTGAGTAATATGGCAATGCACACAGGACACTCGTAATATTTTAATTTCCACATTGGTAAACAGAAAAAGACCACGTCCAGAACTGAAAGTTCAGGCAAAATGAAGTTTGAACAGAATACAGGCTCTTTCTTTAGCTGTTGGCATCCTGATATTTTGCAGCAGTTGCTGTTTAAAATAAATTTAAAGTGGGGGCAGGGAAGGACACAGGCTCCTCCCCTGAAATCTTATCTCCAGCAAATCTATAAGGCTACGAACAGAAAAAGTTATTCCCTCAAATCCCAATTGGCTGTAAAACGGAACAAGCAAAAACACCAGCTCTGTTAAGTCACGATGCACAGCTTGTTTCAGAAAAGCACTTGGAGAAAAGATGCATTCCATATATTCCTTATGTGGCTCAATTAAAAAAAAAAATCCAACGTGATTCCAGAATTATGGGAGTTTTGACCTTGTTTGAGAAACAAACAGTTGATGCAAAGAGGTTATATTTTAACCTTGAAAATTAAAGTCCAAGTAAAAGAACTACAACATTTTAAAGAGAAGCAGTCAAGCTAACCTTTTTCTATTCAGTGCCTTTTTTTTTTTTTTTTTAAGCTGTCTACAACATTGATTGGCAAGATTTTTAGGTTATGCTGCACATCTGTACTGGTTTCAGCTGTGACAGAGTTAAATTTCTTCATAGCAGTTAGTATAGGGCTGTGTTTTGGAATTGTGATGAAAACAGTATTGATAACACAAGGATGCTTTAGCAATTGCTGAGCAGCATTCACACAGTGTCATAGCCTTTTCTGTCCTGCCAGCTGGAGTGCACAAGTGGTTGGGAGGGGAGACAGCCAAGACAGCTGACCCCAACTGACCAAAACGATATCCCATACCACAGGATGTCATGCTCAGTGCTAAAACTGGGAGGGGCAGAGCTCGGCCAGGGCTGCCATTGCCCAGGGATGTTCAGAGCAATGGTGTTGGTCTTCCCAAGTAACCATTATGCATGATGGAGCCCTGCTTTCCTGAATACGGCTGAACACCTGCTAGCCAATGGGAAGCAGTGAATGAATTCCTTGGTTTCCTTTGCTTGCTCGTGAAGCTTTTGTTTTATCTCTACTCCACTCTCTTGAGACCCCACCTGGACTACTGCATCCAGCTCTGGAGCCACCAACATAAGAAGGACGTGGACCTGCTGGAGAGTGTCCAGAGTAGAGCCACGAGGATGATCCAAGGGCTGGAGCACCTCTCCTATGAGGAGAGGCTGAGAGAGCTGGGATTGTTCAGCCTGGAGAAGAGAAGGCTCCGGGCAGATCTTATTGCCGCCTTCCAGTACCTAAAGGGGGCCTACAGGAGAGCTGGGGAAGGACTTTTTACTAGGGCATGTAGCGATGGGACGAGGGGGAAGGTTGGAACTCGATGATCTTTAAGGTTCTTTCCAACCTAAACCATTCTATGATTGTATGATCTATTAAATTGTCTTTATCTCAACCCACAAGTTTTCTCACTTTTCCCCTTCCAAATCTCCCTCCACCCCACTGTGGAGCAAAATGAGCAAGTGGTGGCGTGGTGCTCAGCTGCCTACTGGGGTTAAACCACAACATCTTAATACTGATTCAGATCAGGCAACGACTGAACTAAGGGAATTTTGACATTTAAAAAAAATAATTATTTGAAGTGTTTTTCACAAGTTAATATTAGCCATACAAACATGTACTAATGATGGCAGATAAGAAAGCACATGAAATGAAGTATTAGTATCAGCACAGTCGGGATGATGATCTGTTAGGCTGTAGATTAGATTCTACAGAGTCTCAATACTCAATAGCAGAGAGATGAAACCACTGTAAAGTTATTTAGGCTACAAAGAAAGAGAGAAATAATCCTGTTATGACTTTGACTTTCCACTTCTATTCTCCATACTAGAATGTGCTGTTTTGGTTTAGAACTGGCACCTCATAGTAGCAGAGAAGAGCAAGTCCTTAATGTTTTCCACTAGGAAGCCCACTTTTCCCAAACGCAATCAGAAAATTATTTGGTATCTCAAATGGAAGCACAAGTAAGAGTTTTGTGGAGGGAGGTTACAAGCCCACTAAATGATTACAAGGTATTAATGACTCACATGGAGTTTGTTACTGGCTCATGCACCAAGGACAATGAACACAGTAGTTCTTATGTGGATCAATAGGTCACTAGAAGGCACAAAACAATCCCTTACTTCCAGAATCAGAGGGAGTCAAGCAGACAGTTCCAAGAACTTAATCGCCTTTCTAAGGGCTACTAGTCACACAAGGGCTACTAGTCACACAAAGGCTGTCTCTGCATTAGGGATTGAGCTACTCAGATAGCCAGAAAGCAGAAAACAGCTGATACAGCTAATCATTGGACTAACGTAACAGGCAAGGCCCTTACAAAATTGTTCTTCCTTTAGATACAAAATTCACTGGTTGGCAAGTCCTACAACATTTAATTTTATTATCTGACAATTCAAGTAGGTTTTATTCCATCACAACAACTTTAATTACAGTGCCTTTTGTGTTCTAGGAAAGAATTTCCTAGAACTTCCATTTGGGAAGTTTCTGCCCTTGGGCAGCTTAGGAAATAATATCCCAGATTTCTGACTCCTGGTGCTTCAAATATTGCTGAAACACAATGTTTGTTTTATCAGCGAAAGGAATTTGACTTCTTTTTTAATCAGTGAAGTTATCAACTATAAATTCTCATAACCAAGAAAGCTGTGGAGTATACTTGTTTCAAATACAGTTATTTCTTCTATGCACAATCTCTGTATATATGAAAGACTCAAAAGAGAAGACATACAAAAGTGCAGTCATTACCTGCCTCTACTGACCAAATTCAGTTCCCTGTAAATTTAGCCTTTTGAGCAAGATTTAGATCTATTCATACACTTCAGAGCACAAGCAGAATATTTTACCTATCTCTCCTCATAAAATAACCTCCGTTTTCTTTTTTCATAAGTTTTCTGAATACATATAGGCTTAAAAATATTTTTCTTTAGCTGTTAAAGTGAACTCTCTTGACACCTAAATATTTAATATTCTAAATCAGCTATCAGAGGTCCCACAGAACAGTCCCACAGCACTGTCAGACCTCTTCTGCCCTGAGATTTTGCTGCTACACATTATGTCATGTTTTGACACACAAAATAGCAGCTTTATTTTTAACTGCATTATGATTTCTTTCCCATATGTCATCATTAACAGTCATTCAGAATGTATCATTCCAAAAGGATGTTATTTTTAAGAAAATTTGCTTGAGAAAGTAAAAATGTGTTTCTTTTTTCTTTTTAAGGACTTCAGTTGATAAAGGAAACCTATACCCAAGTTCATTTTCAGAAAACAATTACTTCCACTCCAAAGAGGTGCAGCTACAAATTTCAGGCTAAAACGGTCCCATTTCAGTCTGTGCTTTTACTATTCAAAGCTTTTGATTTACTTGGTCATGTGTATACATACACATTGCTTAAAGCTTTAACAAACATCTCAGTTTGAAAAGAACAGACTACCAAAATAGTAAGCAAGAAGTATTTAACTAAAAATAGAAAAAGAAATATATCAGGCTATTAACAGATGTTATGGCCAGTTACACTAACAGTCAATGGTAGGCTTGCTAGTTAAGATGTACTGCTGCCAAGATTACGTTTACAAAAATACCAGAATTTACTATATTACAAATCACAGAATGGTCAGGGTTGGAAGGGACCTCTGGAGATCATCTAGTCCAACCCCCTGCCAGAGCAGGGTCACCTACAGCAGGTTGCACAGGACGGCGTCCAGGCGGGTTTTGAATGTCTCCAGAGGGGGAGACTCCACAACCTCTCTGGGCAGCCTCTTCCAGTGCTCTGCCACCCTCAAAGGAAAGAAGTTCCTCCTCATGTTTAGATGGAACTTCCTATGTTCAAGTTTGTGCCTGTTCCCTCTTGTCCTGTCACTGGGCACCACTGAAAAAAGACTGTTCCCATCCCCCTGGCATCCTCCCTTTAAGTATTTATAAGCATTAATAAGATTCCCCCCTCAGTCTTTTTTCTCTAGACTAAAAAGACCCAAGTCCCTCAGTCTTTCCTCATAAGAAAGATGTTCCAATCCCCTCATCATCTTTGTAGCCTTTTGCTGGACCCTCTCCAGCAGTTCCCTGTCCTTCCTGATCAAAGAAATGCTAAAAAATGGTAGTTTGTGCCTTTAACATTTAAAAGGACTATACTCAGATTCAAATTTACACTGCTTCTTTCTCCAAACACCACAGTAAAGGAGGGAATAGTCATAGAATTGGGAGCAGCAAATTGAATCCTTCCCATAAACTACACAACACAATGTAGAATGAACTGCATAGCTCTCAGTGTCATCATTAGATGTTCATTATAATCTTTTGGACCTCTTCAGAACTGGATATGCTAATCCAATGAGGTTTAGGAGTCATATTCAAAGTCTCAGATCATTGGAACAATCAAAATGAAGTATTTTCTAATAGATAAAACAGCACCTATGACTAAACCATACAGATTAACTGGCGATAGTTGAAGATTCAGGAGACTACTCATCTCACACTGAATAGTAGGAGACCATTATGCATATGAGTTGCATAAAAGTTGGAATTTTTTTGCCAACTTAGCTTCCTACTCTTGACTTAAAATACTAGTCTCAGATTATTGAGTTTGTTTTGAGCATGCCCATTCCCAGGGAGTAACTACTCTCATAACTGTATCACAGTTTGTTGGGAGAAGTACACAGCCATTAACTAACATGTTTAGACTCACAGACAACAAGTAGGAAGCACTGCCAAGTGCTGACCCAGTGAAAAGCAGATTTTTACTCTTAAAAGAGTGCAGGAAAAGTATTTTGGTACTTGATGGAAATAAACAATCAGAAAAAAAAAAAAAAAACAACCAAGAAACTTTAGCTGGAGCCCAGAGATTTGTTTGACTGGGTCCACGTTGACTGGAAAAAAATCACAGGCTTGGGAAAGTTATTTTGTAAACTCAAAGACTCAATACAAGAGATTGAAGTTTCCAAGTTGGTTGGGAAAGGGTTTCAATATTATTATTTTGTTTGTTTGTTTTAAGTAGTTCAAAGTATTGAACCATAAAATAAAAAGGAAAAAAACACCAAATAACTGATACTCAGGGAGAACAGGAGCAGCAAGAGGAAAAGAAAAAGACAATTTCTTCAAAGACTTTACACTGTGGAAGTGTATCACTACTTTCTGCTGTTGATGCTGAAAGGGATTTAAAAAGAAGCTTCAGGGAAGATGCATAAAGCAGGATGAGGTGACTGCCAGTATAAATGTTAATGCTGGGTAGAGCAGAAAGCTCTGAGAATTCAAAGAGCAAAAGAAAAAAGGAAGTATGCCCTGAGGGTAGGCAGGATAGAAAGACGTGCAAGAGCTCTCTCTTTGGCAAAGAAAACCTTCTGCTGTAGAGCAGAGGTCAAGGAAAGGTACTAGCACACATCAAGTCCAGTACATCTGGCTCGTTGTTTAAACACTGTCCACCAATTCTACATTACAAACTGTGGTTAGAAACAACAAAACCAACCACAATAAAAAAATAAAAATTGAGATAGCTTAAAATGAACCAAGGATTGTTAACTTTTGAGGACGGTTTAATGTTTAGTGGCAGACACTAGTATAGCAAAATATAAGCTAAAAACCATGACATTTCATTTCATTCATTTTGCATTGATGACTAACAATGGAATTTGAATTAAGCTTTTCTACTTACACTGAATTTTCTGTACTTGACAACTGGATTTCCTGAATAGCGGGACACACCAGTTTAGTAGAAGACAGACCATATAACAGTTCTACCATGCATTACTCCAATTAAGTATATGTGTGTGTAACATTTCAGATATTGCTGTCATTTAGAGTATTTTTCTGTACTCCAAACATATGGAAGTATTCTGTATGGAGGAATACTTCTGACTTTCCAAAGAAAATTACTACAAGGACAAAGCAATGCTGAATTTTTACTTCTGTTGGTTGCCCTCTGTCCTGGTTTCAGCTGGGAAAAAGTTAATTTTCTTTCTAGTGATTTCCGGAAAAGGAATGTCAATAATGAATGTCAATAATGTATATTGGTTTAGCTGTTGCTAAGCGATGTTTATGCTTTTCAAGGACTCTTCAGTTTCCCATAGAAGCTGAGAAGGAGCATAAACAGAACAACAGAATGGCCAATAGAATATCTGATATTGTAGACATCATGCTCAGTATCTAAGTGGGGGTTGGCCGGGTGGTCGGGTGCCAATTCATCGGGCAGTGAGAGTTATTACTGGAATTATGATTGTTATTTTCCTTTTCTCTTATTGTTTCTATTAAACAGTCTATCTCAACCCACAAGGGTTTTTTCCCCTTTCTCTTTCCTCTCCCTTTTCTCCCTGCCCTTCTGCGGGAAGGGGGAGAACTTTGTGAGCGGCTACACGATCCTAGCTGCCAGCTGAATTTAAACCACGACACCCTCAAAGCACCTTTTTTAGAAGTTTGTTAATACCATTCTAGAAAATAGGAATTAAACTGATTTTAACAGGGAATTGCACAAGTCACAAGTACTTTGTTATTCTCCCCACGCAAAGCCCAAACATGTTTTAGATGTCAATTAAAATAAAAACCACAACCACAAATTACAGAAACAGAATCTATCCCTCAACTCCCCAGTCCCATTGCTTAAAAATCAGATTTAATTATTACCCAACAGTGATGATAATGGTCAATAAATCATTTAACAGATTAAACAAGTTGACAGATTCTATAAACTGAACTTACTACTTTTGAAATTTATAGTTCTTTTTACTGAATGTGTTTGAAAATCCCATAGATATTCTTATTTTCTGGAAATAAAATTAATTCAAGCTTCCATCTGTACCAAAAGTTTAGAGACCTGATGTGATCGCTGCAGAAGATGGAAGTATTATCAGAAATGGATATATAAATCTGGTGAAGTAATGATACAGTGAGGAAACCTACATTTCAGCCCAAAAACTCGGCAACTGCCCAACTACATCAGTATCTTGTTAAAACTAGATGGCTCTCGCTGGTCTACTACCACAAAGTCAGATTTAGTTAGGTATTAATATTCACATGGTATATGAGGGACAACAGGCTAAGTCAGATAGGTACAAATAATCTTCAAGGGTTTAGAGCGTCGGAATGTGGTTTCACTGGCTTCACTGTTAACCTATTTATCTACTGTAAAAACACAAAGGATCTGATTATGTCATTGCTGGATAGGAAGCGAGGTCAAATCGAGAATATACTCAATAAAACACATAGATCAGAATCTCAGCCCAGGGAATGGGATGTAGTGATCCCTCTCTGCTAGCGATAATAGTGTGGGTGTAGCTTCAGAGGCCGTTCAGTAAGTCTGTAAGTGGTTCATGTGCCTTCTTTCCTGGTCCAGTGCCCTACCGTTGTTCACCAGGAAATTTAAGCTAAAAAGAGCACCCTGAAGACAGCAATGGTGAAACGTCCCAACAGCACCATCTCTGCTCTACAAAGCAGAAGCTCAACACTGCAGGGAATCTAACCCAGTATTAAGTCTTGTGAGAGATAAGAGTCATTGTTGTCAAAACACTAGCTTTTTCCCCACGATCACATTTAAAATACTGACTTTCAATAGCAGAGCTAACTTTGAAGACACTAATCAATCTTTTTTTTTTTTTTTTTTAGTTGTGTGAAGGTAAAAATCCTAATTAGATGAAATTTTCCTATTCAGAAGAAAAAGTGGCCTGTCACAAGAATTAAGAAAAAAACCACATGTAGTTTTGCAGCCTCCCAGAATATGGAAAGTTTATGTAAATTAGTTCCTTCATTAGTCCTAATATTTGAGTTTTTCAGACCTACTTCAGCTGCTACTGTGAGACAAGTGGTGCAATTCCAGAATGACTCCTTTGTATAGCAATGCTAGGCCTTTTTTTTTTTTCTTCCCTCTCCTGGTCCCAGTCCATTAGAATTCCTTAACTTTTGAATGTTGTGGACTTTTCTGCTTCTACACAAAAATTTGTTACAGAATCACTCCTGCAGGTACCATTAAAAAAAAAAAAACAACAGATTTTTTCTGTTTTTAAACATACTGTCCTTGTCAGCTGACACGCAATTAAGACTTTTCTCCAATTAAGATGTTTAAAACAGCGCTTCTCAAACTGTGCAATATGACCCCATAGTGTCCCAAACTCTTAGATGGCAGCAGTCAGTAGCACTTCAATCCTCCCTATGCTTCCAGCTGAACAGTAATTCACTTACTCCAGAGAAGAATGAAAGAGCTGGCTAAAACGAGGGATAACTAGATATTTTTAGTAAAAGCAAACTAGCTTAGGGATGGGTAGCCAGCAGAGTGATCATAAAGACTTTCAGTGACTGGTAACATCTGTATCCCCCTCTCCCTGATCACCTGCCTGCTCACAAAATTACATATGGCATAGCAGCCAGAAGGGCTCACTATTTAAACTAAGTAGTTTAGGGAACAGTTACAGGACTTCTTAACTATGGGGTTTCAGTAACTCAGTTGGCCGTTACAGCAGCAATCACCCTGACACTTTACAAAAACCACCTAACCCCTCACTGCTCCAAATCCTTCCCAAACCTTAAGTCCCTGTGGCCTGTCTGTATACAAAGATGCTGTCACTTGAGTGACCTTCACCATTTCTTCCAGGGTTGGATGTCATATTTTGAAGTCAATTTAAAGCTCATGGACAATGCCAGGTTTACAGCACTAAATCGGAAAGGAGGCAGTGTTGTTTAACCAGAGAGTGGTGCTATCTGTCAATGTTAATTACAGCTCTTCCTGCTGGGGTTTTTACAAGAAAGTAGGCCAGCAGGAAGTGTCATTATATTACAGCCTGTGGCTCTGTGCATGTGTTCCTAAGTTGACAGTCAAGAGACGTCCTTTAGCATTCTTCACTGTCTTTTTCCATATGAAAAACAAACTGCTCAGATGGCATAAAAGGATGAAATATGCTATCGTATGCATATACTAGAACAGAAAGACACAGGTATGTGGGAAGCAACTTCCTACTGAGGTAATGAAAACAGTTCCTGGTGTGTTTGCGATGTCTGATACTCCTTTTCGACTTGCCTAATAAAACTTATAAAGACTATTAAAATGAAACTTTCCTAACCTTTCTTCACAGCCTTCATCTCAGTTTAAAAAAGAGACCGATAACAGACTTATCAGGTGATAAAACTTTGCGGGACAAAGGAAGGGAGGAAGAGCTAACAAGGAAAGATATACTGCTGAGCTACCCACCCCAATCAAAAATAGCTCAAGCTCAGGTATTTTGACACCTCCATGTCTGTCTTTTCACACCTCGGTAACCCACTCAATGAGGATATTGGATTTCAAAATATACTTTAAAAACGCTATCATTTCAAAACATTACTCAAACATGAAACAAAGATATGCATCAATGTGGAGCAGAGTTCCATATTGTCAAGAAAGGGGTGTAAAGTTTCAAGGGACTTTGACTAGTTCTAGAAGACACATAATCAAAGTTTATCAAGCATTTAAAAATACATTGGTCACCACTTTAGAAAAAGTCAAAATAACTTAGAGACCACAGGTAATGGATTTAGACACTTGCAAATGCTACTCCTAGTGAATAGCTACAATCAAACCGTACTACTTTCTAGATTCAAAGTTCCTACATCAACCCCATCAATAGAATTTAAAAGTAAAATTTTTTTATCACTTAACTTTGTACACAGCTTTTCCAGAATAAACACTTTCAAAGGATTATACCTATGAAACCATAGAAAAAAATGGTTTTGCATTTGAGAAGTAATCTGAGTTTTCTGCAACTTCTAGTACTCAGAGCCCTGCATTTTCCATGAATAAAGAAATTATAGTTTAAAAAAAAAAACAACAAAACAAACAACAAAAACCACCACACACTCAGTTTGAAAGCAGCCCTGAAGTTACATTCAAAACACCCTCATTATGCAACAATGCTAAGCAACTCACTTAATACCACTGTTATGTGGTAATTTTCCCAAACAAAGATTGCATATCTCATAAAGCCTTTTGTACAACTCAACATATTAAGGAAATAGTATCACTCCAGTTTAATAAGCTTAATTCTTGTTAGACACTGGAATACATTAAATTCTTGGCCTTATTTTTTCCCAGAACCGTGCAGTCATCATTGTAGTTAACATATTCCATGGAACCAGTTTTCAACTGCTTTTATTTTTGTTGTTTCTTTTGTTTTTAAATTTATACATACAAATATTTTTGTTGTCATTGTTTTAATTTTCCACAAAGAGAAAATTAACAATTGATTTTGAAGATCAGTTAGTATCCATATCTCCTCTCATTTTTATCATTATACCCTTTACATTAGGCATTGCCTGAAGAAGTTGTCAAGAGAAATCATTTAGGAAATAGTAAGAAAACCATTTACACGTAAGCATTTCTGAATCCAGCTTTAGAAGCCTGACAAATTCAATTTAAAATTCCAGTGGAAATTAAAGTATTAGTTTAAACTATATTTCAAAATCAAGACCATGACGTTGTAACACTTAAATATGCTATAAAAAATGTTTATGCAATAGTCACAAACTATTCAAAACCCAAACACTTAAAATTGAAACATCACTTCTCAGGAGTTCTTACCTTCATAGATGGCTTTGAAGCCTTGAGCACTGACAGCAAAATCCGTGGTGAAACAGAGGGTGAGGATAGAACCTGTGCTCACAATAGATGATGGAAGCTGAAATCCAGATAACCTGTGCAATAAAAAGGCACAATTTATTATAACCTTTAAAATAAACAAGTAAAGCATATCAGTAGGTGCGATGAGCATTATGATGAGCAACCTGCTTCTACATTCAAACTGTTAACGCATTATGCTCTTTACCCTGATGTAGTCTCAGCAAAATTTCAAACATGTTCTTGAGTTTAACCCTCCTATTTTAACACATCTGTGCGCTCTCCAACAGAGAACACTGAAAGAAAGACCTGTTTGTATCTACTGAAGACAAAGAATTTTTTGGTAGGATTCATTTCAAGATGAAGACAGGTAAGTTTAGGACACCTAGAAGTAGATACCCAGGCCTTGACTCACACAGATACCTACTGCTATTTGAGATAGCGTGGACTATCCTGTCTGCCCTCCCACTGCTGCTTCAGAAGCAGCATGGATCTCGTGTCTGGTGTCACATACATTAACTGACCAGAAAACAAAAAAAAAAATCCCTTCCACTTAACCACTTCAGAAAAATTACCTTACATTTCCCATCTTATTAGCAGTCTTACCTTTACATGCAAAACAGAATTTTGGATAAGCTATAATTACATGGCATTACTAATTTTAAGGTAATTTCCCCAAATAAAAATTTTGATTCATTTAGAAGACAAAACAGATGGAAAAGAATGTTTACATCCCTTACTGAAACATCACTAAAGACAATTTCTTAGACCTCACTGATACTAGTCAGGTGTTGGTTTCTTAACGATTAGAGTAATTTTGCATACGTAAGACTTAAGACACCATTACTGTTCCACAAACCCAAAACTATAACGTCAACTGACATCACTAGCTAATTTCTCTATTTTGTTATAGGGGTGATCCACCGGATACAGGAAAACACACCAGAAAGCCACCTTTTGTTCAAATTTCACCCTGAAAGAGCTTCTGGAATTCAGACATTGGACCAGCTCTTAAAAAAAAAAAAAAAACAAAAAAAAAACCCAAAAAAACCAACCACACACCAAAAAAAAAAACCAACCCCATAATGCCACATACCAACCAAAAACCAACAAACCAAACGAAACACCAAACAAAAAAATCACCCCCACTTTAAAAGAAAGTCCTGCCTTTGAAATTTATTGTATAATGATACTATAGTTCATTAATTGGCAGCTGGAACTGCAAAAGATAAATAACTGAATAACTGTAAACAACATACTAGTACAGCAGCATCACTGAACTAGACGTTCGTTGCAAAATTAGGCTTATTTAAGACGACTCTCATATATAAAAACATAAAAGAACTCCTCCATGCTTGAATTACACCAGTCAGGTGTTTCCCCATCTCTTTCCAATTTTAAGCTCTGGAAAACAGACTCGGATGAGTCAGAGATCAAAGTGAGGAAAGTTTTAAATACAGATGAAGGCATACAGTCAAAGCAACATAAGTCAGCAAAAAGCTTTCTGCAATTTCTTCCTTTCTTTTTAAACAACATTAGCACATGGGAGACAATTAGCTGTTTGCTCTAATCTTTTCACCTTCTGTGTACCTGTCAACCTATTACTCCTATTCCTTTCCACCTCATTTACTCCAATTCCAGAAATAACCAGGTTGATTTTTTCCTCAGTCCTCAAACTGCAGAACTGCCATGAGGCTTGCCATATCTCCTGTTCAGACTATTGCATGTTTTCTCACCTTCACTAGATGTTGCAGTTTTCAGGGAAATGGGCCTCTTGTTCTATTTAATAAATTAGAGTGGTTATCACTATATCTGGTGTACTGTATGACAGCTCATTATTAATTTAGGGTATATATTTTCTGATCTTTCTTACGTGTCTCTTCTTTCTTTGAGAAGGGATTAAAAGAGTTCTGGTTTAAGGGTTGTTGGTTTTGGGGTTTTGGTTTGTTTTTTTTTTTTTTCATAACACTACGATATTTCCTGGATCTGACTTTTTTTTGCTGAAATATAGGAAACTGCCATGCATTGTAGGGGAAGGAAGGAAAATCAGGTTGAAACACACAGAAAGATAGAAGCAGCTAGCCTGAACACTTCACACTACATAGGAGTCCTAAAAAAAAAATCTCCTAAAACACCCACACACCACAAAACAAAAAGTTATATCAATGCAGAATTACACAGCTTTAGCTACCTCATCCCTGATCAGCGTTTGCTCCACTTGGCATGGATTTGGTTCATATAAATGAACTCATTTGAGCAATGATTGATTTGAGCAGTGACTGGACATTCTGAGCTCGTTATGATTTCTATAACCAACTGCTTTGATTCTGTTACGATAGTAAGTATCACTCCTACAATGTGGATTCTTTAT
The DNA here is from genome assembly GCF_000708025.1 of Charadrius vociferus. Classification (NCBI taxonomy): domain Eukaryota; kingdom Metazoa; phylum Chordata; class Aves; order Charadriiformes; family Charadriidae; genus Charadrius; species Charadrius vociferus. The sequence goes on from NW_009648340.1 coordinate 1,074,906, forward strand.
CTGCTCAATAAGTAAAACTGTTTCTATAGTATCCCCCTTGAAATACTAAAAGAACATTCTTTAGGCTGACATTGCAATTCACATTAAAGGAAGACAAATATATTCTACTATACCTTAAATCAGTGCACTTGAAGGTTTTACAGATATAGGAAAAGGCAAGTATGTAGTTAACTTCAAGAAATTAATACATCAACTTGAAATCTATTTTTCAAATGCTTTATATTACAGTAATCCTAAAAAAGATTACGGAAAAGTCTCAAATAGAAGAAATCTATATCATTCATTCAACAGACTACCTGGGTGCCTCTACAGTAACCTTGTTGCCCAAAATATTTCTGAAAGCATATTTTCATAGTGTTCTAATAAATTCAGTGAGATCAAATGCCACGAAATTGAGTGCAAACAAAAACTAGACAGCAGATGAAAATCTAGAGTGTTATTCTTCAGACATTTCCAGAATTAAAACACTGCTAGCCTACCAAGTCATTCTCCACCCACCCCACCCCCCCTTACTAGCATTTTTGCTAGGTTACAGCTCATGAATCATAATGTGGTTTGCACATTCATTTCATCATGCAGAAAAATCACACACCTTCACATGTTGCTTGACTTTGGAAATGTATCTTGGCAATTAACGTGTAGGCCTTTACTGCAACCAGAAAGGGAACTGTTTAGACAGACAAGTGTGTGCGCTAAGAAAGCAGAATCATTTCAAGTCCCTCTGCTAATAAAACTGTCATTTGATAAACTTGCACTACTTCATACTGAGCATATGGCAATACTTGAAGCTTAAAATATTGCTACTTCCTTAACTTTCAGTAGCATGAATCTGCACAAAATGCACACACTAAAATACTTTTTAAGCACAGATGGAATATATTTGGCTTGTCTATAAAGAAGAAACAGAACCTGTAATAGAAAACACAGTGGTACACCAGTACTGAGTTTAGCCTCTGTTTGACGGGGCGGTGGGGCCGGGGGGGAGAGAGCAAACCACGTTTCATTCTAGACTGTCATTTCATAGATCTCGACATTCAGCCATTTCTCAGGATAAGGTCTATAGAGTTTTCGGTGTTTTTTTGTTTTGGTTTGGTTTTTTCCCTAATAGCATAGCCATAGTGTACCTAGCAGGTCCAGCAGGCTCTGCTGAGAACTTCTCCACGCTCTACTTGTGAGGGCAGATTTTGGGACTCCCTGGTACTAAAGAGATAGCGTGGCAAGTCAGTAGGGGAAGCGTGGGGAAGCAATATGGCTAGGGATCTGTAGCAAGTGATGTACAAGAAGAGGCTGAAGAAATAGATCTCCTAAGCCCTTAAATGACGACAACTAATGAGTGAACCTTACCGCTGTCTTCACAGACCTATCGGAGTGGTATAGAAAAAGACAGAGTCAGTTTTTTGGGGGAATTGCATAAAAGATGGGAAGCAACAGGCAAGGTGCAACACAAGAAATTTTAGTTTTGTATTAGGAAAAAAACCACCATGATGGTGGTCAAATACTGGACTAGCTGCCCAGAGAGGATCTGGTATCTCCATCGTTGGAGATATTGCTAACTTGACAAGGCCCTGAACAGCACAATCTATCTTCAGACTTGGCTCCAATGTCAGCAGGAGGTAACATCAGATAACCACAGTCTCTCCTAACCCATAAGACATTCGATGAATACATGGCCCATAAGAAAGGCATAGGCACAGTCCCTATCATAAGTAGCTGCTGCAATAAAAACAAGAACACTCAGCAGTTTCTGAGAAAATACCTAAATGCCATCAAATAAATGTAAGTTTTAGATTATTTGTAGAAGTTTATTAGGGTATAGTTATAAAATTTTAGCAAGTCCCAGCTGTTCATGTAGAAGCTGATAGGCCGTCAAGCATGTTTACAGCTGAACTGACCTTCACAGGTGTTTCAAAGATATTCTTGACACAAAGAGAGCTCCACTTTTCTTCCCTCCAGTGAGAACTACTACATTCTTGTTCCCAGAATCACTAGATTTTTATTTTTTTTTAAATAAACCTTTTGCACTGCCCGCATGGTTGAAATGGTCAAATGAAGCTTTCCAGAATAGCTCTATCAGAACCAGCTCTCCATCATGAAGAGTCTCGTATGATCAGACCATTTTAAGCATGTACTGATTTCACAACTGCAAAAAAACAATGCACAGTTGCAAAGGAAAAACAGAAGCATTTTCGCCATTTTATTTGCTAGCTTATTTATTCCTGCAGCTGCCTACAGTACAAAGTGATGTGTTCAGGTTACCACATGTGACAAAATTTTGTCAAGGTTTAGCACATTTTCTTGGAAAATTTAAAAGTAAAATAAAACACCTTAGAGCAAGGGTGAAACCTGCACCCATAAGGACCCAATCTTTTTTCAAATTAGGCCAATAAAATCTATGAAGCAACATTATTATAATTAGAAGGAGAATCAGATCTGTTAAACATTTTTAGAATTGTGCCTGACATACACACACATACCTATATATATATATATCTCTCCTATATCTGAGCTCTGCTCATACATCTGTACAGCTTGTTCCCAGAAACTTTCTCAGCCGAAGTAACCAGAATCCATTTGGCTATGATAAAACATTCTTGCCTGAAATTAGCTATCAGATGTCTCTTGCAAAAGCTATTAGCCAAAAGGATCAATGTTGTTAATAACAAGGTAAAGTATAAGTTTCAATGAATTATCCCCAAAGCAATTTTAGGCAAACCATAGATCAACGACAAAATCTGAGATTACTTCCCCACCCCCCTTTAAAATCTGCATAAGGAAAAAACCTAACATTTCTCCCATTTTACCATAAAGTGATATAGGTCATTAACTGCCATATGAAACACAAAAGAGCGCTCTTTGCCATCAGTGTCACACCCTTTCAGGCTTCACATACCTGTTAAAATTGTCATTTGATGTAGAGGAGATCCATAAACTCATTCCATATCAAACTCGCCATACCACATGAAAACACAAAGTTATGGCAGGTGCTACCTCAAAGATTGTGCTGATTGACTGCAGATCAGAAAGCGAGGCAAGTTGAAGCCTCTGAAGGACTAAAGTTTTAGGCTACCTGTTGTAGTTCTCCAGAAATACTTTACTGCATCACAGAAGTTGAATACTAGGTACAACACACCAAAAATTTTCAAAAGGTGGCATCTCATATTTAGATTAACTAGAAATTATCCTAGGACCATAGTGTCAATAAAAAGCAGGCAAAGCCCCTCCGTGCTTCAGGCATCCAACATCACGGACAGTCAATAACATGTATATACTATTAGGAATCTGAAGAAAAAGCAATCAAGATATGACTCTATGGATTCCTGGCATTTATTCCCGATTTTATTAACGCCTCTGTGGTGGGCTGACTTTGGCCAGCTGCTAGACCCTCACCCCGCCACTCTCTCACTGACCCTCTTCAGAAGGACAGGGGGGAGAAAACAAGATGGTAATCTTCCTGGGTGGAGATAAAGACAAGGCAATTACTTACAAATCATCATCATGGGCAAAACAAACTTGAATTGGGGAAAATTAACTTTTTTCCAATTAAAATACGTTTGGATAATGAGAAGCAGAGTCAAATTAAATTGAAATCCTTCACCCAGCTCTCTTCTTCCCAGGCTCAACTTCACTCCTTCATTCCCAACTCCTCTACCTCTACCCTCAGGCAGTGCCGGAGGACGGGGAACTGGCTCAGTCCATAACAGCTCCTCTCTACTGCTCCTTCCTCCTCACACTTTTACCCTGCTCCAGCGTGGGCTCTCCACAGGTTGTGGTTTCTTCAAGAAACATCCACCTGTTCTACCATGGTCTCTTCCATGGGCTGCAGGGGAATCTCTGCTCCAGCACCTGGAGCACCTCCTTCTTTTCTCTCCTCCATGTCTACAGGGCTGTTTCTCTCCCTTTGTATTTCTTCCTCTTCTCTGTGGCGTTTTCTCTCCTTTCTTACATATATTTCCCCCGAGATACCCCACTGTGGCTGCGGGGCCCAGTCCTGCCCCATGGGGGGTCAGTCAGAACTGGCTGGGGGTGGCCCAGGGCAGCCCCAGCCTCTCCTCACAGAGGCAACCATGCAGCCCCCAGGCACCTATGGCCCATACAGCCTTGATGATGTGAACAAAGAACACTACAAAAGTGCCACCTGTTCAAGTGCACCTCAGTTTTAGGTATTAAAAAGTCAAATCTTTAATATGTTATCTTAGTAATCTGAATCAGTTTAAACTACCTGAACATATCTGGGCAGAAGAGAAGCTACTGCAGTAATTTACAATAAGGTGGTAACTCCAGTTATTCCACAGAAAACTGTGGAATGCTGTGAGAACAAACACAATTACAGGATACATATCCATAACGTGACCTTTTATGAAGCCACAGGAGCTCTGAAGTTCCTTTCTACAAATAAAGGGGAGGCTGAGAGGTGCTATTTTAAAGCTCAGGTATTAAAAAAAAAAAACACAACACACAACCCAAAACAAACCAAAAACCAACACTCATCTTCCTGGTTTCGAATCTGGAAGACTGAATAGGTACATCTCTAATCAAAGGCAAGAGTTGCAATAGGCTAACTTTCCAAACCCCTGGTATCAGCCAACTGGAAGGATCTCAGAGAGCAGCACAGTTACGAGCAAAGCAGTCTTAAGCATCGTTGAACACATAGAGCACTTCAGTCGTGTAATTTAAGTCATCTTCACGCACAGCATTTTAGCACTTAGTTCAGAGTTGAAAGCTAACAGTAAGCAGACAAGATTATTGGTAGTCAGAGAAACCTTTTTATATTTTTAGTCTTTGGGGTTTTTTTTTACTCTAAAGAGTAATTATTTAAATATAGAGCTTCTCTCAAAAACTTTCTTAAAAGCACAACAGAGGAGTTGCAAGGGTTTAGGTCAAACTTTCACCTATAGATAAATTTTAGTTCAAACCAGAGATTGGTAATTTAGAACAGTCCAATAAGTATTTATTTGTATAATTAGAAATTACACACATAAAGGCAGACTCAAGACTCAAATATTACCATAGGACTGATTTCTAGCCTATGATTGATCAGGAATTCCCCCCACCCACCCCCCAACTTATTTCAGAGATAGAATTGCAGCTCATATAGTAAAGATAGACCTTTTAAGGTTAATAAGTAGTAAGTTTTATGGTGAAATTTCACACACCAAAGTAAGAATATATGATGTTATATAACTATTCTTATGCAAGTTTTTAGTCATGCAAACAGCAGCCGCCAATAAGGTATAATTACAAAGAAATACATGTAAAGTGATTTTTGTAGTGCTATTTCTCAAATCTTGGACAATTTTCATCTCCCCTGTCCACTTCCATAAGCTTCAGTTTTGGAGCAAAGCTGACTCTTGCAAATGCCAGAGATAATAAAAAAGCATACAGAAAAAAAAAAATATATCACAAAGCAAGCTGGCTGCAGCTATACCTCTGGGTTATGCTCTCACAGGCTTATCTCCTTCATTAAACAACCTGCAAAAACCAGAAGAGCACACTACTGAAACTTATATAGGGATTTCCCCTGCTTTATTCATCATTATAAGATGCCATCCCTGGGGGCCAACTCATGTCCCTACTTGCCATCAGCAATGAGAAGAGTTACCCACAGGGTAAGACATCTAATGGTACGTAAACCCAGGACACCATCCTGGGTTTGTAGACACGTATCTACTCCAGCAAACCAGGCTGTTACCTGCCACATGTGAAACCACAGAAAGCTTATTTTAATAATTTACATCCATTCTGTTGCCAAGAGGAAGTGAAGATTTAAACCTAACTCAGGTACTATCTCATACATAAAGGAATGAGGAGCTACTATAAGTTTAGTTCAAGATGTATTATTTAGAACTGATTTTCTATCACAAAAGATAGGTTATATATATATATTTTATTTTTTTTTAAACACACTATCCCCAGCCTCAACTTTTTTCTTTAGTCACAGAAAAAGGGAAGTTATATAGAACAAATTGTTCAAGGTCAAGTTTTTCTTTCAGAGGTTCTAATTTGATGTTTTTTTCTCAAGTTTAAGCTAACACTGACTGTTCCCTTAAATACTGTACACGAAACAATATTAAAGGCAGAGCCCCAGCTCAGAGAGCCCACCCAGTCCTCTGCACAAGAATTACCCTTTGCTTCCCCACCTCTCCAACATAAAAAAAACATATAGCAACACCTCCTCACACTGATGAGCATTATGGAGTTCTCTTTCCTAAAAAAAACCCAAAAAAACCAACAAACCCAACATTAATTAAAAGCCCTTAGCTCTCAAATTTCTTACTCCAGCAGTGAAGTGCTCCTTTCTCCTGGTTCAGACTGCTCCATCTTCAGCTTCTCTCAGGTTATAGACACACAACACCCCAACACTGCTCTTCCAGTTCTCAGCTTTCTGCTCTCCTCTTCCCTGGAAAACTCATTTCAGAGCCCTCTCACCAGATCCTCACAAAACATCTTCCACCAGCTGTCTCAGCTCACTACACTCCAAAACACTCTTGCAAACCCCTCAGCTGCTCCCCATTCCTTAATTGTGTAATTAATTTCAGGTGCTCCTCCATCCTGCTAACTAGAGGCAGTTGAGGTGTGTGCACCTCATTGTAGGGCCACTACTACTAGCAGTATACAAAAGGCTCATATTTTGCCTTCAATTTTAGATTTATCATCTCAAAGTAATAATCAGTTCTGAATAGGCAAAAAATAGATATATTTTTAGATATATTTGTTTTAATTCAAGCCTTTCACACAGCCAAGTGCATGTATATATTTTCCATGTTATGGTCACGTGGAAACATCCTGATGTTTTCTGTTACTTCAGAAGAACTATGAATTAAATGCAGGAATTATAAAATTAATATTTTGCTAGTAAGGGAAGGATGGAAGCAATCAAAGCAAAAAGTTCCCACAGCAAAGTCCAGAAAGCCACTTATAAATAAAACTTGCTAAGTTCAGTCACTAAGCAGAAAGAAGCTCCAAGCTTAATGATTTTGACATATTTAGCCTTCAGAGAAGGCAGCTGGTTTCTCTAGCTGCCACCTTAGCAAGGCTCACGTGTGCTGCAGGAAACCCTGATGCTGCGCAGCAGTAGCCTGTGACTGTTTTTACTGGGTGGGTTACCAGGTAAGGAAGCAGACATGAGATGAGTTGGCCAACATCAAACCAATACGCAGCCACGAGGGGGACTGATGCGGAGGCAGGTCCCAGGAAAGCGGTGAGGCCAAGGGCTTCCCAAGGGGCTGCAGCCACTGGCAAAGCCCTGGTAGATCTGGGCAGCCAGCAGGCTCCGGTGGCTCCAGCACGGTGGGATCGCACAGCAGATCTGAGAGGGCAACACCCAGAGCGCTCACTGCCGGTGGATGGGCCTAGTGGGGTTTGTTACACATTGAACTCACGCTGAGAAGAAAAGGGCTCATCTAGCAGAAAGTCACAGTACTTCCCCACAGTCCCAGGTGCCATCATAGTGCACGCTACAGAAGAAAAAAGCCAGTTCCATGTCTGGAATGTATGGCAGTCACTAAGAATGGTGGCTGCCAACTAAATGAACAGGTAGGCCACTTGGCTACGTGAAGTTCCTTCTTTTCCTGGCAGACTTTATCTCTACATCATTATGCCGTGTATTTTCTTACTATTTCTACCCATTGTACACTAAATGCAGCCACAGAAATGGTTTGCTATGCCTCTGTGCTAGATGACATTGAAAGAAAACATCAGCTAATATTTGATAAAACTGGACAAAAATTAAGTAGCGGTGTAAAGAGTGCAAAAAATAAAGTAGTACGATAAACCATTACTCCCAGGGGGATAAAAACAGAGTTTTACCTTCAAGAGAAAGAAGTTATTTCAGTTACTATAAAGCTAATGACTCTTTGTGCTTGAGAAAAAACAACTGAGACTTTAAGTAAGATCATATATTCCAGGTTAACAATTATGTGAGCAGACTACTTTTCTGCCTTCTAACAGCACACAGATATTCAGACCAAAGGCACCTCTCAGGTGTACTCATATGAGCCCAGATGGACCCAGTAGAAGTAAAATGACACAGATGTAAATAAAAATGTGATTTGATTAATTAATGATTATATTCCAAAGAAATCCTATTTTTAGAAAATTATGTAAACAGGTTCCATAGGCTGAATTATTTCATCAGGCCTGTTGCCTATATCCCTGTTGATATATCTGTTAGCTCAGTAATAACAACAGCATGATGAGTTTAATAATAAAAAATATAGTAGTAAGACCATTGTTAGTAATAGATGACAGGTGAGATTGAACATTTTTTAATTAAAAAAAAATCAGGAATTGAGTCAGCAAAACTAAGATCTCTCAGTGAAAGTGCCACCTGCACCTTGTCAAACAGCTTAAGATACAATCTTAGAAAACATTTGCATTAGTCAGTTTAAGCTTCATTATGTGTGTTTTGTCTGCTTACTGTCACATATGAATGTCACATCACGTTCAATCCTCTTTTCGGTAGGTATGTCACATTAATCCACAACAGTGGATATAGTGATCTGTTATTTTACATAACTGCAGTCGTGAAGCGAGCTTGCATTTCCTATGTCACAAGGCTTTAGAGAGACACCTACATCAGGTTGGGAACAACATTACAGCAATAAACAGTCGATTCAAATTCAGAATAAAAGAGCATAATTTTAATTGAAACTTTGTTTTACAAATCCATTACAAATCATCCATAATGCTGCAGATGATATTCATGCTTTCACTTGTGGGTTGTTTGGAAAAGAAAAATGTACAGAACTCTTCATCTGGAAAAAAAAAAAAGAAAGAAAACAACCCAAAACGCCCTAAACCTCAAAACCCTACCATAGCAACACAAATGGTATTTTATGCCTCTACTAAATGGAATTTAGAGAGGAAAAAGTCTGTGAAGAGGACTCTTTTTCTCTTCACAGGCCAGCTGCTAATAACTGAAAAATCACCCACATTTCCACCTCCCTAGGTTTTACAGGCTCACCTTTATTACAGTATCAGAGCACCTCCACAAAACCCAGTGAAACGAAGCCAGTGTAAATGGAAATGGAATGATAACAAGTGGCTTAGAAGCTCTGCAACACACAAAAATTGCCTGAGGGGGGAAATAAATCAATTTCTGAAGCTTTCTTTTAACGTTTTTACAAATTGGATTACAGTAGTACTGCCAGCTGAAAAAAAAACTACTCTAGCCTTTTTGGTGGCACCACTTTAAGGAAAGGCCTTGAGGCAATAGAAAATATGCTAGCAAATATTTGAATAGATCAGATTTTAGTACAAACAGCATGTTTGTCCTTTGCAGCAAGAGAGGTATCTAAAAAAATACAATACTGTCCAAACACAAGTGTATTTAACAGTTTATGTAGTGCTCAGTGTTCCTTCTGTAAGGAAGACTAAAGATTTGTGCCTAGAACTTTATTCTGGGAATGTGAGAAGCTTCAAATGTGGCTTATGGCACGCAGTAAAATTTTGAATACTTACATGGCTTTGCAGATTTCCATTATCTGTTTTGCACAGGCTAGACTGGCTTTTTCATATTGCTCAATCCAAAATGCATACTAACATACTAATGATTGAAGTCATTCCCATTAGTGATTGGGGATCTGACTGTTCTTCATAATTTTTATTGAGAGATATACCCTTTTGGATTAATGAACTAAAATAGGTCATCTAATTACAGATTGATATAGAATCATAGAATACCAGGTTGGAAGGGACTTCAAGGATCATCTGATCCAACCTTTCTTGGCAAAAGCACAGCATAGACAAGATGGCCCAGCACCCTGTCCAGCTGAATCTTTAGAGTGTCCAGTGATGGGAAATCCACCACTTCCCTGGGGAGATGATTCCAATGGCTGATTGTTCTCATTGTGAAAAATGTTCCTCTTGTGTCCAGTCGGAATATCCCCAGGAGTAACTTGTACCCATTACCCCTCATCTTTTCCATGTGACTCTGTAAAAAGGCAGTCCCCATCTTCTTTTTAACCGCCCTTGAAATACTGGAACATGGTGATAAGGTCTCCCCTAAACCTTCTTTTCTCAAGGCTGAACAAACCCAATTCTCTCAGCCTTTCCTCATATTGCAGGCTTCCCAGTCCTTTGATCATCTTGGCGGCTCTCCTCTGGACCCTCTCCAGCCTGTTCACATCTTTTTTCTATAGCAGAGACCTGATAAGATCTGGCCTTACACGTGCTGAGTAGAGTGGGATAATGGCTTCTTTATCTCTATCTCTGCTGGTGGTGCCCTTGTTGATGCAGCCCAGCATCTTGTTGGCTTTCTTTGCTGCAACAGCACACTGTTCTCTTGCATTGAGCTTATTGTCCACCAGGAACCCCAGGTCCCTTTCCACAGAGCTGCTTCCCATCCAGGTAGATCCCAGTCTGTGCTGCACTCCTGGATTATCTTTTCCCAGGAGCAAGGCCTTACACTTGTCCTTGTTGAACTTCATAAAGTTTGTTAGCCCACTCTTCCAGCCTATCAAGATCTTCCTGCAGGCTGGCTCTCCCTTCTGAAGTGTCTATTTCCCAACTCAGGAGGCTGTGGGGAACCGTGTCAAAACCCTTGGAGAAATCCAGGAAGACAATGTCCACCACTCGCCCCACATCAACCAAGCAGGCTACTTTGTCATAGAAGAAGATCAGGTTTGTTGAGCACAATTTTCCCTTGGTGAAACCCTGCTGGCTATTCCCAATCACATGCTTCATTTGATTTGTGATAGACCCCAGGAGGATTCATTCCATAAGTTTTCCAGGGACAGAGGTAAGACTGATGGGCCTATAATTTCCTGGATCCTCCTTTAGGGCCTTCTTGTAGATGCGGGTGACATTAGCCTTCTTTCAGTCTTCTGGGATGTTCCCCGATCTCCACAACTTCTCAAAGATTATGAAGAGCTGCCCTGCAATGACATCAGCCAGCTCTCTTAACACCCTCAGGTAGATATCGTCAGGGCCCATCGATTTGTAGGGGTCAAGCTCCTGTAATAGTTTACATACCAACTCTTCCTTCACTGACAGTGGGTCTGTGTTTGCATCAACCTTGACTGTTGTTCCCAAGGCCTGGGGCCCCACAGTGCTTGTAAAGACAGAGGTGAAGAAATTGTTGAGAACCCCTGCCTTTTCAGCTTTGTTGGTGATTAATGCCCCTCTCCTGTTTAACAGCAGGCCAATATTTTCCTTCTGTTTGTGCTTGTTGTTTACATAAGTGAAGAACCCTTTCTTGTAGTTTTTGACATCTCTCACCAATTTCAATTCATGCTGAGCTTTTGTTTTTCTACCTGCATCTCTGCATACTCTGGCAATGCCCTTGTAGTTCTCAATGGGTATTTGTCCACTTTTTCATCTCTGGTATGCCTCTCTTTTGGTTTTGAGCAGACGCAGAAGCTCACAGTTAAGCCAAGGGGCTCTTTTGCTCTGCGTACTTCCCTTACCTTTAAAGGGGATGGACTGGTTTTGTGCTTCCAGGAGAGTATTCTTGAAAAAGTCCCAGCACTTGCTACCTCCTTTATCCTCCATGGAAGCTTCCCATGGAGCCCCTCCAAGCCGAGCTCCAAGCAAGCTGAAGTTTGCTCTTCTAAAATCTAAAACCTTTGTCTTAGTGCTAACCTCCAGTGTGCTCAGCAGGGTCCCAAACTCCACAATATTGTGATCACTGAAGCTAAGGCTATCAGTAACCTGATAAAAAAGTCAATCAGTAACCTGATTAAAAAGCAGGTTTTCTTGGTTTGTGAATACCAAGTCCAGCAGTGCCTCATTCCTGGTTGGCACATCTAACATTTGTACGAGGAAGCAGTCCTCTACGCATTCCAGAAACGATGGATGACGTGAGCTGCTGTATTGTTCTTCCAACAAATGTCTGGGTAGTTGAAGTCACCCATAAGAACCAGGTTCTGTTGACCCAACATGTTTCTAAAGATTAAAACATTCTATTTTAGTATTTTCTAGTCATTATTTTTCAACTGCTCTGGCCAAAATGTCATTTTTTCCACATGTTGCTGATCATAATTAAAAAAAAAAAAAAAGAGAGAAAAGGGGATACAAAGTTAAAAACAACCTAAGTTTAAAAAAATCCCCACCTTTTCTATATGTCATTTCATAAGCCAAAATTTAAAGCTGACTTTTATTCGGTTTTGCAAGATTTAAGCTTAGTTTTAACTAAATTTATGTTCTCAGTAAACCAATGAGATCCAAAATACTAGAAGTTAGATATCTTAATTTTTCCATTTCTTAGTTTCCCATTTGTAAAATAAGGATAAAATTATAAAATAAAAAGCTTCTTTTAAATTCATAGGCATGGAGCACCTCTCCTATGAGGACAGGCTGAGAGAGTTGTTCAGCCTCGAGAAAAGAAGACTCCGGGGCGACCTTATAGCAGCCTTTCAGTACTTAAAGGTGGCCTACAGGAAAGATGGGGACAAACTTTTTAGTAGGGCCTGTTGTGATAGGACAAGGGGTAATTGTTTTAAACTAAAAGAAGGTAGATTTAGACCAGATATAAGGAAGAATTTTTTTACGATGAGGGTGGTGAAACACTGGAACGAGTTGCCCAGAGAGGTAGATGTCCCATCCCTGGAAACATTCAAGGTCAGGTTGGATGGGGCTTTGAGTAACCTGATCTAGTTGAAGATGTCCCTGCTCATTGCAGGGGGGTTGGACTAGATGGCCTTTAAAGGTCCCTTCCAACCCAAACTATTCTAGGATTCTATAAATTCAAGTATATTGCAAATTGTAGACAGATCCTGAGTTAGGGGAATAGGATGGGTATATTTAAGTATTTCAAATCAAAAGAAAGTTAAAATAATGTACTGCTGTCTCATTTTAAGCAATTCATTGAGGCAAATGAAATGCAGGGGATCTCCAGACTCTTTTGAATTTGACTGGAAGTGTTTGTTAGAGCTGTAGGACAAAAAATTCTATACTTAAGGAAGAACAATGGATGAAGTAGTTCCAAACCCAAAAGCTTTAGGAGCAATCGAACGAGGCCTTTCCTTCACCTTCTATGTCTTTCCAAACTATGTACATTTTCCGCTTAAAGAATCTTCTCAGAGTGTTATTATATGTTATAGATATTATAAATATGCCCCTAGGACTCTTTTCACTTGATAAAATAACGTATCCTGTTTCAGGGCTGAAGAAAGACTGATTTTCCTTCACTGTCACCTCATTATGACTTTGCTTTTTTTTTCCTGAAGTTAATTGTTCTGACAACTCTATTTTAAAGGGGTCAGGCTTTGACAGTTTTATACTATCTGCACGAAGCTCACTATATTAACTTTCTGCTCCTATGTTTTACTCCCAAGAGCTATGACATGCTTTTCTTCTATGCAAACCTTTGAAGTCTGTTTATTATTTCTACCCAACATACTGGAAATACAGTATATATCACTTAGGACTCCTGTCAGAATTGCTGCCTGGCTTGTTTGTCCTAAAAAAGAAAGAAATCTAGTGGGTATTTCAGTGGGTCATAAAGTTCATTTTATCTAAATTTAACTTTAAAAAAAGTCTTTTGCAGATAACTAGTTTTGATAGTTTCAAATGGCACTTAAAAGAAATGGCTACTGCTACTAATATGAAATAATGGCCAATTCTGGAAATGTTTGAAAATTATGTGAGTGCTTTGGGCTAACTCTACACTTACTGCATTAAGGATCATACACTCATATTTTCCTTCATTATATCACTTGTCGTCTCCTTTGTACATATTTTGCAATAGTCAAAATCTTCTGGAAGATGTCACCTGTGTATTTCAGTGTTTCAATTTAAATATTATTCCTATGCAGAGCAGGAGTAGGCTGTAAAAGGAAAGAGGGAGGGATAGCACATACAAGAATATCTGACATAGGCAATCAAGACACAGAGACATGGATTTTCAACAGTGGGTCCATTTACAGTGCAGATAGGTGGGACTGAAGGGCAAAACAGTGGCACAGTTTCTTTCTTTTCCTGTAATAAGGACTCTATACCGTGAAAAAGATCCAGAATCCTTAAGAAAGCTGCAAGTTTAGTATTTACCTATGAAAATTGGCACTGTTGTTAGTATATGCTGAAGCCCTTAATTTTGTACCTTTGCCGATGTTGTTACCCATGCTAACAATATTTAATTACCACATTTTTAACACCTTTATTTTGCCACACTAACCTTCACTAGCCATTGTATTTCTTTGATATAGCAGTTACTGAATCTCAGAGTACATCGACTTTTATAACCAGAATTTTTTTCTTTACTTTTAGAGCAAAAAACATTATGTTGAAATGTCAGCTTATCATTACTTTTCAGAATATCCTTGCCTCATCCATATCATGTTGCAATATATGGGGTAGTTTACTATACTGAATTCTCATTGTCATCTACCTCAAGTTGCTAGTATGCATATAGATTTTAATGATTACCCTCAAATTGCTCCCTTTATGGTGCCACCTTATCAATGTGCCCTCTGATCAGTAGATCTTCAACAAATTCAGAAGTAATGAAGCAGAACAATGTCCTGTTAAATTTAATGATGAACAAATTTGGTAGCTTCAGCCTGAAATATCACATCCCAAAAGTAAGTTTAGAAATATGTCTTAATTGAGAGATACTTCATCTTTGTTTCTGAGCATTTTCTGTGCCTATATTTTAAGTCACCTCAGTAGAGGTTTGCCCTAGGATGCATAATTTGATGCTTGAGCTCCTCCTATCAGAAAATTCGATCTTGTTCTCTTGTCCTTTAATCCTTACATATATAATATATCATTTCAGGGCTTATGATCATCATTGAGATTATCTATAGTAATATCATTTTTAGTTTGGAACAAATTGTTTCTCATGGATGACTTGCCCTAACAACTGTGTTTAGGTGAGTCATATTTTGCTAGTTTAAAATGTTCTCATTCAAAGTGCTTCTTCCAAAGAAAGGATGTATGCAAAGTCTTTTTTGCTCATACTTTTGATTTCACTAAACATTCACTTTATTGTAATATTTATACATTAACCCCAAGCAATGGTTACCCAAAGAAAGGTGAACATTAGGCAAATTCTGGCATTAAATGTATAAGATCTCTGCAGCAAAGTGGTGATGCTCTGCATTATCTGTTACGCTATTGCATCTTGCTTACTCCCACAGATGGTATTGTGAGAGCTTTCTGAAGCTGCCCCTAGTCATCCACATGTGTCCAGATGATGCAGGATCTTGAATACCTGAACACAGGTAATAGTTTTAGTTTTGTTCACCTTTAACACAGTATTTGATACCACCAGAACACTCAGGTGGTCTGCAGGGTTCTGACATCCAATCAGACATCCACAGGCTGCCCTTAAGTACCTACAAGAAGAGAAGGAGGGGGCCGACATGACATCGTGTGATATGGAGGAAGTCGATACTGAAGGAATTGCTATTGCAGGAGAACTTTTTCATTTTATGTTTTCCGTCTTAACCCATTCGGAACCTGACTCATTGCCAACTTTTCACAGAATCACAGAATCTTCAGAGTTGGAAGGGACCTTTAGAGATCACCTAGTCCAACTCCCCTGCTAAAGCAGGATTGCCCAGAGCACATTACTCAGGACCGCATGCAGGTGGGTCTTGAAAATCTCCAGAGAAGGAGACTCCACAACCTCCCTGGGCAGCCTGTGCCAGTGCTCTGTCACCCTCACTGTAAAGAAGTTTTTCCATGTATTGGAACGGAACTTCCTATGTTCCAACTTGTGCCCATTGCCCCTCGTCCTGTCACTGGGAACCACTGAAAAGAGTCTGACTCCATCCTCCTTCAACCCACCCTTTGGATACTTGTATGCCATAATAAGGTCTCCCCTCATCCTTCTCTTCTCCAGGCTAAAGAATCCCAGCTCTCTCAGCCTTTCCATTAATTTGGAGTTTTAGTTGATCCTGTTGCTTAGAATTTCTTTGTATTTGGGTATATTTTTATTGTCACTGGCTCATATTTATGTAGAACAGTTAGTAAAGCTCAGCTTTTCTTCATGAAAATGCCAATGTGTTCGAATTGTTGTTATTTTAATATGGAATAAGAAGGCTTTGGTGAACTAGCTTCCCAAGTCTCTGGTGACCTTTGTGGCGAAAGAAAGGTTTTAAGACCAAACCGTTGTGGAAGATTCCATGCCTGTGGAACAGTTGTGCTATGGGCTACAATAGTACTTAGCTATTCCCCTGACAAGGTGTTAATATGGGGCTACCTACCTCTCCAAGTCATGGGTGGTGGGAAAATGAGCAACAGAAGTATGAAATAATAGGTAAGAAGCAATAACTACTATTCAGATGGATGACAGAACAAATACAAAAAGCAAAAGAACCACCGAGACCAAAATAATAATGGACTTCAGGGGAGCCATCTATGCAACAGAGAAAGAAAAACAGATGATATGAGTGAATACTGATTATTCAAAAGAGATAAGAAAGAAGCTGTGGGAAGGAATGTCATGTTTTATGGGAAAAGAAGGTAGCCTTAGTTATTTAGTCTTAGTTAACACTAAGAGAATTTGGCTGACTTGACAGACTCTTCCATCAATTCTCAGGGAAGAGGTTGGTAGAGACTACTGAATACTGAACTGAATGAAAACAATCCACTTTCAATGGAAATTTTTTAATTTCCTTTTTAGGTTCAAGATTCTATTAAGCTGCATGTAGCAAATGAAGGAGTAAACCATTCTCCAGCATGCAGCACCTACACTGAATCAATGTCTAAACCCACCAATTTCTGTCCAACAACTATGAACGAAGCCTAGACAGATTAACCTCTAGAGCTAAAGTTTGCCTTTTTGAAATACCCCTCACAAAAAAAAAAGCTGCCTGGACTGTGAGATGAGATGGGGGTGAGAAAGGCAACTGAGAAAACTCTCTAAGACTAATGGCAATTCTCTCTGCTAGTGGATTAGAATAAAAAGGCAAATGCCAGCCAAGAAGATGGAACACAAACCAACTATGAATGCTGCCTTTCTTGCCATTGCTGTTAACAAAACCATCATGGTTTAGAGAAGTAAGGTTTGCTCAGAGGTCAATTATCAGTGTGAATGCAGAGTCCCTGTTTCAAACAACTAAACAAAAATGAGCCCTGAACTTCAAAATGCAAATTCATAAGGAAAGAGAAAGCAAAAGAGGAAAGGAGAGGGTACTAACTAAAGTATTGCCCTAAAAATGGGAAAAAAAAGAAGGAAAATAACAACTGGAAGAATCAAGAGGAATGCAAAGAAAAAGGAGAGCTATGTTTTCTCTCTCATCATAGTTTTTTAAGCTCCTTCTATTTTCTTTCAATTTATGCTTCTTTATGTTTTTTCTATACAATTTATAAAAAAAAAAACAAAAACATACCACTTACTTCTTTGATGTGGGTTTTGTTTTTCCCTATCAACCACTTTGTAATTCCCATAATTCCAAACTATAATGAAAAGATTTGATTTCCCTTCTCTCTCTCTTCTTTTTCTCTTCAGTTAGCTATCACTTATATTAATGCGGGGGGGTGGGATGGTGGCGTGCTATTACATTTCCCTACTAGCAGACTCTAGTGCTTGCAATCTGTCATTATTCATCCTCTTTTCCTTACAAACCTGTATTTGATCATGGTATAAGAGGTAGATGGACTAAATAACCTAATGAAGTTGTTTCAGCCTTATCTGCTACAGATCTGTAGCTGCAGTTTTATTGTTATCTGCCAGACAAACACAAAACCTACCTTTTATTGATTTGTTGATGGAACAGTGTTATTCAGCACTACAGAATGACAGCACTTTCATCTTTTAATTTCCATACGTTTGGTAGTATTAAAAGCTTTTATGTTATCTGTGTCATTTGATCTGGGATGTATCATTTAATGATGAAACTCTACCTATCAAAATAAGCTTTTCCTTCTATATCAGTATCTATTGTGTAAGTGGTTTTGGTTTTGTGACCATATTAAAAACAAGAAAAACTGGTTTAAGACTACAGGTTCTCATGGAACATTTATTCTATTTAGGATATCTAAAGCAATTTTAATGTGTTCTTATGCCTACATTTCTTTTTTTGCTACTCCTTCTTGACTCTTTGGTAAAAGACAGAGAGACCATGAGCCCTTTCTGGATATGTGTACTTGGGTTTTTTTCTGTTCTATGAAAATGCTCATTTAAAAAAAAAAAAAAAAAAGTCTTTTTTTCTACTTCTTGACAATAACAAGAATTTTTAGGACACCATGTTTTTCCTGTGACTGGGTTTTTTTGGATTTCGAGGAATAATGAGTAAAAATTGGACAGATTTAACTCTCCTACATCTCAGGAGGCAATTCCTGAAAAATTGTCTATCCTGATACAGGTGGTAGCAGCTGCAGTAGTAGTGTCTTTTTTAAGAAAAAAATAATCCTGACGTTGTGAGCTATTTCCTTTTCTACATTTTACTGAATTAAGTATGAGCTTGTAAAATGTTGATAAAATAGTACCTTTTCCATTGAAAAAGACCTTTCAGTAGAAGACTCCAGAGTAATTCTAACCATATCCTTCATCTAGGAGACAAATTCAGTTATGACTGAACAGAATAATACATATAATTTTGCAAATCACAGCATCTTAGATTTACATTAACTGTGTGATGATTGAGAGGTAAGGAATCTAAAGATCCACAGCAGATAATACACTGACAAAATCTGGGAGTCAGCGGATCTAAATTCCCTAATGATTTGACTACATAAAAAGGAAGTGTCAGACAGGAGAGAAACTACTAGCAGTGTGTTAAAGTCCAGGCTTTGGACTAGTCTTATCAGAAGTTTTTATTAATAGCTGAAAAAAATAACAGGAGCATGACAGTGAAAAAAAATTAGACAAAAATGTTGACAAGGAGGATTACAATAGCTTATAAAATCCAGATATAATGATTTAAAGGAAGAGATAGCATTGAGGGCTGGATTAAAAAAAGAACAGATTGTAAAGTAAGATAGACATCTCTTCAGAAAGGAAGAAGCATTTTTCTTTCATTGATTCTAAAGGAAGCTGGCCTGACCTCTTGCCTAATTTTACACAGATAAAATTAGTTGAGAGGAATAAAATTTCCAGAGATTAATAAAAAGGATTTTAGCAAAAATAACCCCCAAACCCACGCATATTGACAAACTCAAATGAGTGACTGCAGCAAAAAGATATTAAGATGCTTGGGGGCAGAAGGACATGACCTGTGTGAGGAAGAGGATGAGGAAACTGGAGAAAAGGCACCAAAAAGATAACCTAAAGCAGTATTCTATAACCTGGGAGGAAGGGGTTAATATAGAAGATGGAGACATACTCTTCTTTGAGGTGCCCACTGAAAGGAGACACAACAATCTGGGGCTGCAACAAGGAAAATTTCCCATTGAATATGGGAAATAAATTATGAGAAAATGTTGGACTTTTCAGTACCATTTTACTATTCAACCCAAATCTACTCTTAGGAAAGTAATATGGCTTACTACATGATACTACACAGTACTAAACAATGCTACCTAAGTCAAACTTTAAGCCATGGCTTGGATAGCTTGCTGCTACTGCCACGAGCTGCCAGAAACAGCTTCTTCTGCTTGAATTAGTCATCTTTTTAGGGCCATTGCCTCAATTCATCATTTCTGAACACCTCTGATCATCCTAGGTTTTTTTTTTTCTGAGAGATACCAACCCCTCCAATTTAGGCTAATGATATTGGTATTGTGGAGTATTTGCATAGTAAACATGTGCTTTTTGAGTAAACACTATTCTTGTAACACTGGAAATTTAGCAGAAAAAAATAGCAGCTGAAAATGCCATGCTAAATATCGTATCAGTCTGACAAGTTTGGTCAAACTATTAACCTAAGCCACTACAACAGCTGAAAAAGAAATCTCTTTGGCAGCTGCCTTGTCAAGAGACAAATACAGGAAAGTTCATATACTCATGCTCAGAGCAATAATTGGCTAATTCAGATTTTTTAAATACTAATATTGAAATGAAGTAGTAATAGTTATTTCCAGTAAAATCTTTTAGGTATTACTTATAAATATTGTGCTTAATATCTGATATATTTCTGAACAACAACATATATACTACTAATATGTAACAAAAATGCAATTGATTAACCTCTCACTTATACCGAAGGTCTTTAAATATGTACTTGTAGTGTCCAGCACGTATCACCATAGTTGAAAAAATCCAGCCCAAGTGAAAATAAAGTGCTAAATAGATGTAACGCATTATTATTCAAGTCTAGCTTGCCAAAAGCACGAGCAATCCAAACCATGAATTAAAAGTTATAAAAAAGAACAGTTAAGTTCACTGTTTCAGCAATGCCTCTCACCAAGCAGCAGATAAGCCAAACTAGACACTTAGTTCACACTAGCCATCACCACAGCCAATGATGGTGAGGAGAAAAAAAAGAGGATGATTTTTTTCCAGTCATATATTTTGCACAGATTTTTACTTTCCCACCCCATTCTTCTATAGACAAGGATTAATGTTAGTAAATATGGTATATGGAAATTAAATCCCACCAAGCAAAACTTTTCTGGTTTTATTTTTTTCTATTTTTTTTACTACATCACTTCATTTTTTTTTCTCTGTAGGCCTTGAATATTTAATCTAAGACAATCTTCTTTTTTTTTTTTTTTTTTTTAAACTAGCTTCCCTCCAGTTACTACATATTGAGCTTGAAGTATGATATTGTCCTACATTGGCCTAAACCATGACGGATATTCAAAGCTGGATACCATGCATCAGCTAAGGTCTTTCCAGTGCTAAATAAAAAGGAAGGTTTACTTTACATTGTTTATAGAAGTCTATTTTCCTGTTCATACATTCCAATATGGAGTTTTATCTTCTTTTATCCAGTGCAGCAATTTGAAGGTTGTTGATATGAACTGAAACCATAAACCTCAACAACTCTGTAAATCTTTTTCCAGAATGTCTACCTTAGTCCTGCACTAGTCACTTAGCTGTTGTTAGTTTAGGGATGTTTAATAAAGCTTAAAATAGAGGTCTAAACAGCTTTTGGAATCATAGAATATTTTTTAAAACTACCCAAGAAGACAGCAGCACCAGAAGAGCACTTGCAGTACTTAGTTTAATTTCTTCTTGTGTATTGATTTGATTTTGTTTTAATACGTGCACTGAAAAGCCACATCACAAACATAAAAAAAATCTTTAAGCCTTCTGATAAGTCTGCAGAGACCACCACTTTGTATTCTTTTTATTTAGCCTACTCTTATCTGCAACATATAAAAGGAACAGCAGTAAATATCAACCAGCCAATAGATTCCTTAATTGCTAAATCTTCAAGAAATTAAAATCTCTTATGTGGCCTTAATTTGTCAGTATAGTCAGTATCACTGCTCATTCTGATACATCCCTTTTATATAATGGTCCAATATTCTCTCAGTAAATAGAAAATCAGAAAAAGTTCTTTACTGTATTGCTAAAATCCTGCTCTATTTTACAATCTGTATAAATTACTCACTTTATCCCATTAATCCTTTCATCTCTTCTGAGTAACTCCCATGAATGCACTCCAGGAGGCAGAGAGACAAAAGTGAGTTGTTTTGCAAAGTAATGGTGTAGAAGAAATGTTTTAAAAATTGTGATGTGAATTGAGAACCCCAACCTAGACTCAGCACACTTCAGTAGTACGTGAAAGATTCAACATTTCTTCTAACTCCGAAAGTGAAGTGTCTGACTAAGGTATTTTGTTCATAGCTTCAGTTCTCATTACTATTGTGGGGTGTTATTACAGGTGGTGGTTTGGAAAGGTTCCTAGTTGTTTACTATAAAACACACAGTTAATATTGCTGGTCCCACTGATTTTTTTATTAGAACATGCTTTACCGTCAAAACGGAATAATTTTTGTCTGCCAATAAAGCAATGCACCAAGGTTTATCTAATCTTTCCAAGTTTCTAGCATCAATCATTCCTCTATACATTTTGCATAATTTGCAGGAAGGCTGTAATTTTCTCAATTGATAATGATCTCTTCATTTAGTTTGTTTTGCAGCTTTGTTAAATATTAATGCTCTTTCTTTGGTTTTCTCTTTCTAACATTTTGATTATTAAGGTCTTTACATTATTTTGTGTAGGTGGCTGAGACATTAAATCTTATTTCATAATTAATTTTCAGGCAAGTTATTATTATGATCTTTCTTTTTTTTTTCCCTTGTGATCTTCCTAAACTATCTTTTAGAATATTGCTATTTTATTATTTACATGGACTTACAGTAAAAGCATCTGCTACTGCTTGATAACCGGTACTGATTTCAGCAAACAATTAGAGATCAGCACTTTTACAACTGAACCCTGATATCTTATCTTCACTGAAAATAAGCTGTGAGTAAATTTAAACAGATGCATATATAGTTTTCAAATCAAAATGACATAATCTTTTCAAAGATTAATAATATAAGATTCCTTGGAGTGAAACATTATGGATGTTGACACATCTGTGACTAGTTATACTGTAGCTCTCGCATAAAAAAGTTGTAACAAATATGAGATAGACCAATAATGTCTGTGGACAGTGTACAATCCACAAGCAAAGATAAAGTTCATCTGTTTAACTTTTCTGAGTGTGAACAGATTTCTCTAAAGATTATAAAGAATTTTTTCCCAGTAACTTTCTATGTATTTTGTGGCACTGTGGATTTCACTTTTCTCTGACGCAGCAGCATCCCCAAGGTTTAAAAGCAAAGGCAACAGCATTCAGTGAGGAATGTGATGCTGCCCAGCTGTGTTTTATGTCACTGGCTGTATTAGCAAATTGGGTCAGAGAAGTAGTGTGATTTTGCTGTGAACCTGTCGTGCTGTCCACTCACCACGTGCAGGTTTGGCTCTCCGAGCAGTTTTGATGTACGTGAACTAGATATTCCCAGTGCTTCAAGGGGGCATTAGGTTAAAAAGCAGCCCGTTAGCTACACCACCACTGAGTCATCCAATGTGCACGTAACGCTTCTTGTCTTCAGTGAACTTTGCATCATATTTAGTGGAAGCTTTTTGCCCAGGAGGCAGACTAAATCTAACCTGAAGCAAAGTCCCTGACCCTATACAATACAGAGGTGCAGGGCTCTCGGCATCAACCACCTCCGTCTAGTGATCTGCTCCTACTGCACCTAATTACTTGCTAATGCAAGAATGGTCTTTTGGTGCCCTCAGTTTACTGAGTCATTCACAACATCTAAACATTTCTATAGCCATAAAGAAGCAAGGTGTCCTAAGGAATTTTTAGGTAAAACGTGAACTCACCTAAACAGCAGAAGTTCACGTGGACTGCATTTGTTACTTCGATCTTTTTTAGAACCACCTTTTACTTTCTTTATATATATACATATATATATAAAGCATTTTCCAATAGGTTTGTAATAAGCAAATCCTAAACTATTAAGTGGCAATATTTTTCTTTACAATATGATTTTTTTCAAAATTATTATGGTTTAGAAAATTTAGCTGCTGGGCCACATACAGTAGAGACATAGGCACCAATTGCTTAGCTTTGCAGGACCTGGGTTGGGTGTCACAGAATCTTCAGAGTTGGAAGGGACCTTTAGAGACCATCTCGTCCAACTCCCCTGCTAAAGCAGGATTGCCCAGAGCACATTACTCAGGACTGCATCCAGGCGGGTCTTGAAAATCTCCAGAGGAGACTCCACAACCTCCCTGGGCAGCCTGTGCCAGTGCTCTGCCACCCTGACCGTGAAGAAGTTTTTCCGTGTGTTGGAACGGAACTTCCTATGTTCTAACTTGTGCCCATTGCCCCTCGTCCTGTCACTGGGAATCACCGAGAAGAGTGTGGCTCCATCCTCCTTCAACCCACCCTTTAGATACTTGTATGCCATAATAAGGTCTCCCCTCAGCCTTCTCTTCTCCAGGCTAAAGAGTCCCAGCTCTCTCAGCCTTTCTTCATAAGGGAAATGCTCCAATCCCTCAGTCATCTTAGTTGCCCTTCGCTGGACTCATTCCAGCAGTTCCCTGTCCCTCTTGAACAGGAAAGTCCAGAACTGGACACAGTATTCCAGTTGTGGCCTCACCAGTGCCGAGTAGAGGGGGAGAATGACCTCCCTCTACCTACTGGTCACACTCTTCCCTGTGCAGCCCAGGATTCCATTGGCCTTTTTGGTGACAAGGGTGTCTGCTCCCTTAGGCAAACTTCAGCTGCATTAGGCATTTAAGGTTCTTGTGCACTGCACAGGGAAAGTTCAATGCCTCAAACCTGAAGATGACATCAAACAGTGCAGTAAATTAACCATCTGGGAAAGGTTGATGATACCTATATATATGGTATAGCTTTCTACTAAGGATCCACAGCCCAAAATCTCCTCATAGCCTAGGATCCCTGTAATGTCATGTGGTAAGAATGGGTACATATCATTCATTCCAAAAGGACGACCTTTCTACTTAAGTCACTAAATTAGATGCCAAAATCTTCTGTAGATAATATAATCTTTCTTGTAGAACAACTGTTTCTCTAGGAGCCTAGTGATTTACTCAGTAACTCAATGCACTAATGTTGGTGTGAGACTTGTTTTTATCTTTCTTTTGTCTTTGATGTTTTAAACCCAGTTATTCTACTTCTTAGGTGAGAACTCTGTCAACAAAGTTCTGAACTAGTCAGAAATATTTTTTATTTCTTCCAGACAAAACTGTACCACTGCTCAGAATGGATCTAAAGATGCATGTTTTTATATGCCAGTAACCACTGGAGCAAGCCAGCTAGCTGAAGGGATTCTGGCTTCCATCCTTTCCTCCAGACAAATCATATCTACATTATACAGCTACTGTTTCATGTAAAATTCATCAGCATTCCTCAAGACAGGAATGCAGAAATCCCAACTCCCTGTGAGCTTTACACAGAATTAGCCAGAAAATTAATGCCCATCTTTTCTGCAATAACCCTGAGGGTAGTACCCCATCTGGCAGTAAGTGGCTTACATTCACAGCTTGAAGAGTTCCTCCTGTACATCTTTAAATCAAAAGAGATTGGATACAAAAAAGTTCGAATAAAAATCAACAGAAATCTTGAAGTAAGGTCTACAGCCCCAGTTTCCCAGTTCACAGAGCTTATTGCAAATAATGACTGTTCAGTTCAGTAAACATTAAGTGTTTCATTTACAAAAGGCTGTAGACCCACAGACACTGCATTCCTTGCTGTGTAGTGATAAAGTTTCAACATGTAAAACGAGAGGAGATGGATGCCTATGTATTTTATAGAGAAAAGTAAGTAACTGAAAAAACAAGAGAGCTTTCCTGCAGGTCTAAATTCATGTAGAGACGATCATCCTCTGAAGGTTTTCACAAGCAAACAACTCACTCCCATTGGCTGTAAATAGAATATTGGTGGCTCTCAATTTAGGAAGATGGCATCTCAAAGTATAAAAATATCAGACCAGATTATGGGGGCTAATTTGAAACAAAGCTGTTATGACAAATTTCCAGGTAATACAAGAAGACTTAAATTTTGGGGGGATTTTTTGGGTTCAGGCAGCAATCGGGTAGGCAATCGGGTTTTTATTGCAGCTTTGGCATGTAATGTTCAACTAAATCCTTCTTTTAGGTGCCTGCAGTGTTTCCTGGCGTGGACCTGAGTCCACTGCACAATTGTATGTTCTTCAGTCTTATTCACATAGAAAAGATGCCACAGTCTGCAGTGAACCAATGTTGAAAATCTGCTGCAGCCTGTATTTTTTGCCTATATCAAAGCTAATATGGTATTTTCTTTGGTTCAATAGGTTTTAATTAGAACATTAAGTTCTTAGACGAATTCTAAGTTCTGGATATTTAGCAGATTTATGGACCAGCCTGCTAAGCAATTTTTCAAAACTGTGCATTTCAACAAGGTCCTGTGAAATACTTGAAAACTTGGTAAGATATACGCCTGGCTCTTATGCTTTTTGAAAAGATCTATATTTGATACATCACAGCAATTCACAGCAATAATGTAACATTCTTAGGTAACAGATGGTTAAATTCATTTTATTATTTAAAGAAGCAAGAGGGAATTTCTATGAAGTCATTGTTATTGGTCACTGGAAGATGTCTTTAGCTGGGAGAGTTGATAGCATTCACTAGTGTCAGAACTGGCTCTTATTTATGTGATAGTGAATAATGATTTTTAAGGTGTGCTTTTGGTTTTTTTTTTCCCCTGAAAAGAGAGAGGGAGCAAAGGGAGAGGACAGAGAGAGGGAGAGATTACTTGAGAGAGAGATTTTTTAATATCCTGTTTGATTCCTCTTTTACCTATTCCATAGAGAGGCTATTTCTCTTCTACTTAACTAGAATAAGTTAAAGATACTCAGCCAGAAAACAGATTTGCGAAATAACTCATCTTATAGTTTACAAAATACCTGACAACTTAAGCTGTACAGATAAGTATTTAAATGTCATTTAATGTAATAAAATCTCCTGTGTGACCTCTCAGAAAAGCAGTATTTCACCAGTTGGGAATATATCATGAAAACAAACCACTGGAAGACTAAGTCTGTACATTCCAGAGCTGCCTTTGCCATTGAAAACAGATTGTTTCTTTCAGCCTCTTGACCTTGTCAGCCCTTTGAATTTCTATTTAACAACTCAAGGCCTATATACCATATACACCACTAATTAGATCACATCACTTAAGAAAGAACTATCCTAGTCTTTAGTTTGCACATTTACATTTTAATTCTAAAACTTAATAAAGTACATAATACTTTACATTCTCTTTTGAAATATTATTTATACTTGATTTCAACATCAAATGTGATATTATTATTCTGTTCTATTTTTCTCATAGCTACTGCATTTTATGAAGTACTAGCATAAAGCTAACAATATTATTCATTCAGTGATTACTTTTCTAATTCATACACAAAACGATTATTTCACTGAAAATATATATATTTTAGTTGTAGAATTCAAAGGCAAGTATCTAGAAATTAAACTGTAAGACAAATAAGACAGGCTTTTTTACATTATGGCAGTTATGCTATAGAACTATGCAATATTGGTTGTGCAGTATTTTGCACAAGACCTCCAGAATATTAACGTTTGAATGCAACAGGTATCTTCCCAGTTGCACAAGCTGAAGTCCTTCCTGTTATCCACCGTTAGATCTGTTGTGACTAGTTGCACTGGCAAAGTGCACTCTTGTTGTGAGATGATGGTACCTAGTAAGTGTAAGGATCGAAGTTTGTACCTTTTGTCAGCAAGCTCTGTCTGTACAGCAAAACAATTCACAAAAACCAAAGACATGTTAAGGACATTGTAGGATCAAAAAGTAAACAGAGCCAATAAGTTGAAATAGTTATCATTAGCTGCCATCACTAAAACATTGCACCATCAGGTTCAGCAAAAATTAGAAATGCAAAGGTGATCATGAATAAAACACTTTGGACTTTTAAATACTGCCCATTATTTTCTGTCCATGCTTCAGTGAATGAAATTAAAGAGCTCCAGTAGCATAATAAGAAAATCCATTTTACATCTTTCAGTAAGGTTTAATTTTCTTACTATATACACACTGAGGCTTTTTTAATCACAGCAGAACTACCTTCAGCATGAAACCACACCTTGAAGAAATCTTTATTTTAAATAGCATTCAAAACTCTTATGTAACCTAGATTATGCTAAATTTATTCAAATAATGTTGTTAGCAAAGGAAAATGTGTTACTGTTATACAGAGTTTGATTACAGTAGGTTTCTTCCTAACTAGCCTTAGCAGAACTTGAATGTATCAAGAAATTCTTGTTTTAAGTGAAAATATGCAGATTAAAATGAGTCTTATTCATTGATTTGACTACTGTGGTTATGCAGTTTTTGACTGGTAGCAGGGAAGACAGAAGGCTTTTTACGTATTTGGTATAAAGGATGTTCTTCAGAGCAGGTTACTTCCAAGGGAAAAAATGGCAGCTGAAAATATATCAGTGAACCTGCATTGTTTAACAAAGGAAAGAAATATGTTACTGATTGACATTACAGCTTTTGCTTTGGGAAAGGCTCATTGCAACACTGGTGATCTTCAGCAAGATGCTAGAGGCAATGGTGTACCTTTATATGTTTAAGGGCTAAAAGGAAAAAAAAATGGAGAAGACCTTAGAGCATGTAGAAGAAAATAAAAGATTGAAAATATATTTTTTCATGAAATATTTTCATTTTTTTTTAGTAAAGATTGCTTCTTAGCAGAAACAATTACATGTAGAAAATATTGGAAAACATTGGTGCATACAGTACTGTAACAAAGCAAATCTCTCTAAAAGATGAACTATTTTATAATTATTTGTTTAATATTTTATAGCAACTCAGTGTATATACACCATAGCATGATCTAGGGAATTTGAAGACAATGTTTCACTAACACAGAGACAAAGGTTGGATGTGCAGACTGTTTCAGCAGAGGCAGCAGGGCAGCCTCTGGCAGCGCTCTATTCATGTCCATGTTGTGGGTCCTGAGTGTGTTTCCGGAGGGCTTTGACTGCAGTCTTCTGCAATATAGATGGATTATCCTTGGGCATTCAACAGGGCCTTTCAGGCCCCCTGGCAAGGAGAGCACTTCTAGACTTCCCCATCCCTATGCTGTCTGCAAAACATGCTGATAAATGTTAATACTTCCTGTAAGAAAACTTCATGACATATATCACACACGAAGGAATCACGCTTGAACTTCTGGGCTCACAAACTTTGCCATCGCTCTTCCAAGGTCAGTTCATACTTTTATACGGCAGCCAACACTGCCAGAAAACAACAGTGTTTGCTTCTGCTAGCTTGGCCTGTTTGATTGAGCAAATGAGCCCTTCTCTTGCCTCCCAAGACCCTCACCCCGCCTGCTCTGTGGCCTTTTCGTTTTGGTGCTCCTCCCAAGGGCCAACAGCTACTTCTTGGAATTCACGTCTCACCTAGAGACGTAAAATAGACTATTAGGGTTCGTTGGGTTTGTTTGATTTTTTGTATATGTGGGATGATGTAAGAGTAAACTAAAGCAGGGAGCTAAGACAGCTTCTTCAGAGAGGCCAGTCAGGATAAGACTATTATGTCTCAAAACCCAGACATTTTATTTCGTCTTCGAAAATCTTTAATTTGTCCAGAATTGAAACAGTTTGTTCTTATCCCTCACAATTACAAAGAGAACAGACTTCTGAGCCAGTTTCCATGCTTCGCTACCTCTCAGTCATATACTAATTGTCCTGAAGGTTAACAGAGAGGACACTGTCTGGACCATGCTGGAACGCTCTAAAATCACACAGCCATTGGGAAAGCAGACTTAAACTGCTTGAATCAAAGATTCAAGATCAAAGATCAAAGATCAAAGATTCAAGTCAGTCAACATCAAGAAAAACATCTCTACACACAGACCTCTACAAAAGCCCTTTAAATGAATTAGTCATGGTACACATCACAACATCCAGCTTAAACCAAGACTGAATTCCACTAAGAAAGCAACAACCCACTTTGGGTTTGAAATCAGGGCTGGTTATTGTTCCTTTGGGCGCTCAAGCAACTGGTTAGAGAAAGACACATAGACAGCCCACCTCGCACAATGATACTAGTTCACTAGCTTTATAGTGATTCCTGGAAACAGATTTTGTATGGACATGGACATACTTGGGAGAATATTGTATTTGCCAAGACACATACCAAGGGCAAAGTCACACATGTATTTTGTACTCGTTGACAAGGCACTCTGTCATTAGCTGTTGTTGGCCCAGAGATCTGATACATCCAATTTCTACACAGATTTGGGTGACCTGAAAATCCTGGTCTGATCAGCCAGGTTGGAGGAGTGGACCAGACATGCTGCCTTTGAAAGCCGAGAGGGTGTGGGTGCTAACTAGGCTTGTTCACCACCTCAACAGCTATTCTTGGCTACGTAGAGAGTTCTCTTATAGTAAGAATCCCTTAGGATTCCACTTCAGTGCCGGAAAAATTCTTCCAAATAGCCAGTACTTTGGTACTTTGGGTACCTACGTGGACAGCCAAATAAATCAGAAATCTTATCTGACTGTAACTTATAAATGTAATAGAGTTTTTGAAGAAGAACATCATGCATGAAGGTGTAAATGCATCGTTGTCACTTAATGTGGAGAGTTTTATGCCTTGGAAGATATATGCTGGACTAGGGCAGATGGCTCCTGGATTCCTGTGGCTCTAAGGGTACACACTGGAAGGTACTGAGACCTATCCCTGTCACCACCAACTAGCTAAAATATACTGTAAAAGCCAGATGGTTTAGCCATCAGAAATCTTGTCCTGCTAGGCAGTGTGACAAGACACTAAAGATGCAGCCTTGTAGCCCCTACAGAATCAAGAAGAATCATGCAATTTATAATACAATAATTTTGTTAGAGAGCAGCAAGGGCCACCTACTGCCTGATGACATGCTGGAAGGCAACGGTGACCCCAGAGAGGTAGAGCCTGGACTGAAGGAAGGCAGTCCTGCAGGGACTCAACGCTGTGAGCAGAGCCTGGGGGCTGGTCCACTGGGTCCCTCGACACCCCAGACACAGCAAGCAACCAACCGGGCCCAGGCAGTCCAGCCAGCAACAAAAGCAGATGGGGCCAAAGACAAAGTTACAGCGTGATTCCAAAGTCCACCAGTGAGTCAGGGCCAGAGGTAGGGCTGGAGACAAGCTGCAACTTAGGTCTGAAAGGCCCATCCAGGAGATGGACCTCCAGCAGCACAAGTCCTAGGGCCATGGGAAATAGGTCAGAGAAAGGGCTGGAGACCAGCATACTTAACGTGTAGCTTGGGCAGGAACTGATGGCTCCAGGCTGACCTGAAATGGAGGTCCTGGCCCTATGGGCTGTGCTGGGGGGAGTTCCCAGGTGAGTCTGGGCAGAGCCAGTAAGGCCAAATGGTTCTTTCAGGACCCTGACAAATTTGTAATTAGACTTAAATTCTAAAAAAAAAAAAAAAAAAAAGTTAAAATGAGATGTCAAATAATTGATAGGTAAATTGTTCCAACACCATGATTAAACTGTTCTGATCCTTCTTTACCCATTGCTTATTGATGCATTGAGAAAAGCCCATTGCAATATGTTTTACAAAACAGATGTCAAACAGTGGGCCAAAATGATACTGTTGACCCCACTGAATATTTAACTTTGCACATATATAAGTAAGGCAAATTAGGCTCATGAGAGGCCTAGTTAATTAGGAGTTTTGCTATTTGGCAACTGAGTTATAGGTACAGACTTTTTACCCAGACAAAGCTATAATTAATTGGGGAATTGAGCATAGAACATGATAACTTGCTTGGCTGGAATATACAGACAAGTACCAGGACTTAGTATGCTTAGTATCAAGCATTTTCGTAAGTCACTCAACAAGATTAAGTCGTAACAATATCATAACCTTTCCTGTATTAGAACCATTATGGTTGGAAGAGACCTTTAAGATCATCAAGTCCAACCATTAACCTAGCACTGTCAAGTTACCATTAAACCATGTCCCTCAGCACTACATCTACACATCTTTTAAATACCTGCAGGGATGGTGACTCAATCACTTCCCTGGGCAGCCTGTTCTAATGCTTAACAACCCTTTCAGTGAAGAATTTTTTCCTAATATTCAATCTTAACCTCCACTGGTGCAACTTGAAGCCATTTCCTCTTGTCCTATCACCTGTTACTTGGGAGAAGAGACTGACCCCCACCTCGCTACAACGTCCTTTCAAGTAGTTGTAGAGAGTGATAAGTCCCCTGAGCCTCCTTTTCTCCAGACTAAACAACCCCAGTTCCCTCAGCTGCTCCTCATAAGACCTGTCCTGTGCTCTTAGACCCCTCATCAGCTTCACTGCCTTTCTCTGGACACACTCCAGCACCTCAATGTCTTTCTTGTAGTGAGGGGCCCAAAACTGAACACAGTATTCGAGGTGGGGCCTCACCAGTGCTGAGTACAGGGGGACGATCTCTTCCCTAGTCCTGTTGGCCACACTATTCCTGATACAAGCCAGGATGCTATTGGCTTTCTTTGTCACCCGGGCACACTGCTGGCTCATATTCAGCCAGCTGTTGACCAGCACCCTCAGGTCCTTTTCTGCTGGGCAGCTTTCCAGCCACTCTTCCCCAAGCCTGTAGCATTGTATTACTGTTATTGATGTAGAATTGAAATAAATGTACAGAAGTGATTTGCATAGCAAGTAAGAATTAAACAAAAAATATTCTGTAGCATCAAGGAGAACAGAAATGCTTGGAAAATGAACACATGAAGACAAGAGTATTTATGTAGTTTGACATAGTTTTACTGGAACTTCCAGGCTAGAAATAATAGGTTAAACTGCTTCTTGGACTAACTCTGCTGCTCAGTTATGTTCGTTATGCCTGAGTTAGAGACAACTGCTTTGATTTTAACAATAAGAAAACAGAAGCCTGAGCTTCTGTTGAATGATACCTCACATAAGTCAAAAAATAAAGCAGCGAAAGTAATAAATGTTTATTGCATCCTTTCTAATACGAATTAATGAAACATAAGCATTTCCAGCAAGGTGAGTGGATATATTTGTTTCCCAAGATTGGTTGTTCTCAATGAGAATTACAGAAGAGGAATGGTTACAAATCTGTGAACATTTTAGCAAAATAATGACATAACAGCATACATGAATATATAATAGCTACTTGTCAGGCAGAAATGGAAAGTGGGGCTAATAGATAAGAAAAGTAAAGAAATGAGAACAATATGTTTAAGTTGATTTCCTAAGAAAATGAAGTACATAAAATTATACTTGTCTGTTTGTGTGGCTGGAATACTCTGAGAAGTGTCAGCTAAATCTGATAGCTAAATTTGATAAAGAAGTGCGTGGGGGAGAAGTTATTAAGTTCCTACAAATTTCTTGAAAGTAATTTTGCTTGCATGCTGTTAAAGCCCTTTATATTTCTCTTGTAAAAAACTCCAGATTTTAGCTCATATCTGCGTTAGCAGTAAGAAATGACACTGACACAGCATGGTGGCTGGCAGGCAATATTCTGAAGGAAAAGAAAAAGAAACGATTGTGTTGGTGAGAGAGATTAGGGCAGGATTCAGTGCAAGGTTAAGATACCCAAATGTGCAATGCCTGAATGTAGATTTTGACATTCCCGTATGAGTGGTGATCATGTCAGTGGAGCAGGAGAGGGATTCAGTTCAGCCCACCTGGTCAGTGGACTCATCGCTGATGGTAACTGCAGTGAACATTTATGGCATACCCTCACCCAGAGAACCCCACTATTCAAATAGTATTCTAAAACTTTGAAAAACTTGTACTGGAGAATTATGACAATTTTATCATACCCTTAGAATGAGCCCTTTTGTGCACGAATTTTGTGGCCTGATGATAAAGAAAAAGAGATGCAAGGGCATAGAGCTTATAATTAGTATTATGCACCATTGGAGAATCCATTTAGTAAAACAATTTATGTACTTACAGAGTTAACAAGTCCTTCTGAACACATATGGTATTTCACAGCTTCAATAATGAAATGCAGTAGCATTCGTAACATTTTTTAATAAAAAAAGTTTAGTCATCATCTTGTCTGAATGACTAGAGGCTACAGTCACGCTTACTTCAAAAGTCTCAGATTTTTAAATCTTAGATTAATTTTTCAGACCAGACACTGTAATTAGAATCTCCTTAATGCCCTTCATTAATATAAAAGTCACAGCATCTTGTTATACGGACTAACTTTCTAATGCAATTGCCCAAAACTATTATATAAAGTCCTCTAGGAATTGGTTCTGTTTTATCTGTAGTAATGAGTCTTCTATATTGTCTACATTTTCACACAGTGGTTATGAAGCTTTACTCTATGACTTCTGTTTCCCTTGGGCTCTATTTCAACTTATATCAGTGCAAGGGAATGATCAAATTTTCAAGGTAACAGCTTCTGTTAACCTCAATAATATGAAAGTTCACAGAAGGGTTTCACTGGCCAAGCAACACTTGCATTTAGCTTTTTTTTTTTTTTTTTAATTAGAGTAGCAAAACTTAATTAGTTCTAAATGTAAAAAAAAAAGAACAGACACATAACAATACTAAGACAAAGAACTGAAAATATGGTTCATGTTTCTTTCTATTGCTGTGAAATTATGCTGTTAATAAAACGCACATTTCACATATATATTTTATCTAATATGATGCATACTGTATTAAATATAATCAATATTATTCTTGCTGTGATTAACACATAAGCAGTATTTCTGTACTCTGACACCACAGTTTCAGTCTCAATTCTTTGGTTGTCTTGCAAATGAGTAGTTAAAAGAAACAAGTTTGAGAGAATACTATCTTTTAATGAATAAGACACTGCAGATAAATATCCAGTCATCTGGATAAACATGCAAGCAGTATATTCACAGCAATTATAATCATGGTCTATATGCATCTTTAGACAGAACTGAGCTGTTAGCCACAGAAATACCTATAATAAACACTCTAAACAATTATTCCAGGATTTCTCCTGGAATAGTAATAGTAATAATAATAATAATAATTAAAAAAAAAGCACTGTTCTATAGTGTTAAGCTTGCCACATTTTGCTGTGGTCAGTGTTCCCAGAACGAGAATTCCAAAAGCAGGGCTGCAGATAAAAATCCCCTAAATCCACTATCTTTAATCCTGACAATTCTGCTGTAAAAACCAAACACAGCTGATCTCAAAAGTGCCATATATACACCAAAGGTGTCGCACAGGGCAGCTGATGGGAGCAGTTGTTTCCTGGATTGAAAAAACATACTTTATCAATCTGAGATTATCATGGTTTTGAGGATTGTCACAGAAAATCACTTGCAGTCAGTTATGAAAACGGAACCAGAGTGGCAAGAGCATCCTGCACTAGAGGCTAGTTAAGGATGATGTAAGCGCTTGAGACAAACAGATAGAGGTTAAGTCTTAGCAAGTTTTAGGAGGTGTTCATGGACTAATTTCAACTGAGTTTGTTTTAATGACAAAAGACAGGGACTCCCATAATCAGAAAGCAAATCATGCACTTTCATCACAAGCTGTAGATGAAAAAAAAGATTTCATCTACATTGAAATGTAGATGAACAGAACTTCTTTAATCTATTTATCCACATGTTTCACATCTGGACAAGTATTACTTCTTTTAAGATTAAGTAAGAGCAAATATTTTAAAAATCTATGTATTTCCAATAACTGCTTCATAAATGTGGGGCCAATAATGAAATTACAAAATAAAGGCCTTGTAAAAAGAAGTGGTGGAATAGAAGTTCTATATGAATGATAAGGCAACACAAAAATAACTCAGAGCAGCCTTGCATAGAATATGAACAGGGGAAACGGTAAGCTGAAACTTTATGGGATCTTACACATAAGCACCCTCATAAAGAATTAGCAGCTCCACAGCACAATCCTCTGAAGTGTCTTTTAGAGGAAACCAAAGGGTTTTAAAGCAAAGACATATACATATAACTCATGTTTCTACACAGAGAAAAAAATCAAAAAGTTAATTTGGGAATTTAAGATGAAGAAATTATGCTTAATTATTACCTAAAACATCCCATGGGAGAACATTTATTTAAATATATTTTGCAATTTAAATATAATTAGCATGATATTAGCAATTCCAACAACAAACACGTAAATTGGCAATTCAAAATGCTGACTTGATTTCATTTTTGTTCAAGGTAAATGTGCAACTTAGAAATACTTCTCTCATTTTGTTTAACAAATTGCTATATTATAATAGAGAAGAGTTGTAACATATTAGATATGATTGAATGCAAGTAAAACCAGGAAGCTGAAGGTGTCAAATACTTCTCTGAAGGTATTTAGCCCTTTGCAATAGTTGGTCCTTAAAATTTAACTCTAACTGTTCCTTGTTTGGTAATCAGTGAAATGACATATCATAACTTCTCTCAACGCACCTTTTTGGGACTGTCCACACGACACAGTTCACCTTGGAGAAGAGAGCCCCACAACTACCCTACTCTAAGTCTGTGTTTCTGGGCCATTTCTCAAAATGGAGCATCTGTTGCTCCTTATTTCCTTGTTCTACTCTTCAATAGCCCATGTGTGTCTGCTAACATCTGGACTTGGAGCACATGGCTTGCTGCAGCATCACAAGCTGCTTCATTACCCTGGGAGCACCAGCTAATCCTGGCGCCTCTCCTCCCCCCTCCTCCACTTGCTGGTTACTCGTGACAAGCCTGGACATGGTGGTCCATCTTTTGCAGCAGACGCAGCACAGGGAGTGCACACTTTGCCAGCGCAGACTAATAGCTTTTCTGTTGTTTCCTGGGGGCGTTTTTCACATTTCTCCTGATAACACTTCATTCCCAGCCTTTTCTAATTCCCAATTACTTGCTTACTTCCAATCCTCTTCAAGGCTTTTGACCTTTTTTTTTTTTTTTTATTTGAGGAAAATAATTTCATATGCAGAAACTGATGCACATTATGTTTATGTTTTTATATCTATATACATTTGGGGACTATCATAATATCTTCATTTAGACTTTCATATCAAACCAAGTTTTCCCAATTCCTGTTGACTCCAACTGTAATAAGATTACTCTTTGAGTGTCCATTAAAATATTACTGTGGAATCATATAACTGTAAAAACAAATAATCTATGGCCCAGTTTAGCTTACTTAGCTTACTTTTCATTAAATTTAGTTTTTATCATTCTGTAAATTTTCACTTGCTTTTTCAGATGCGGACGAGGGATTTTTCAAACAAACATGATGGCTCTGAAAGTGCATTGAAATTATACAGATGCTTTAAAAAGTAGTTACTTTTTTAACGTTTGAAAGCCATGGTAAAAATTACTAGAATTAAGCAAATAACTCAGTAGAAACTAATTACTCAACTTACGTTGTTTGCTACCCCAGCTGCTAATTGATTGTTCATATATATTAAAATAAGCAAATGGTTAAACTTTAAAACCACTCTTTGGATTGATCACTGTTTTCTACACATATTACACATTCACACTTTGAGTTGTGAATGATGAGTTGTAATTAGCTAAATTAACTATCCACTCATATGGCTGATGGAGGGAACCCTTCTGATAGTAATAATTGCAGATACATCTGAAGTTTGTATTTGCATGTGCCAATATAAAATTTAAGTTCTGAAACTGGAAATAAAAGCTTTGGTGACTGTATGTCACCAGCATGACATATTTTCCTGGAATGTGACACAAAAAAAGTATGACGATATCAGTTCATATAATGGCCTGAATTATTCTTTTGCTTTTTTTTTCTTAAAATAAAAATAAAAACAAATAAACCCCAACCTCTTCACTGAGTTCTTGCTCTGACTTTACTACAGACAGTATGCAAAATGTAACTACCAAAGTGCAATGGCTGGTAGCTTTGTTTTTGTAAGTCACTTCAAGTTCATCTTTAGAGATTTCAAAAGGCTGAAGAAACAGGTATGACAAAGCATTGTTCTGTATGTATTAAAAGACATACAAATTCCCTTCTTTCCTCCAAACTCCTCAGATGTGATTCTGGGAAAGTGTGGTTTGACATTGTTTTCTCAGGATGAGAAATTTTAGATGAAAGATCTGTGATTTTTTTATATGATAAGCCCAACAAATTTCTTTGGTGTTGAACAAGCTCAGGTAATCTAAATTATGAAAAAAAGCAATTAGATATGAACTATTAGGAAAACTTCTGTTGATTTACAGCCTCTTCTTTTCCTTAATTAAGCCTTAATTAAAACACAACCTTAATTAAAAGCATTGCTTCCGTCAACAGAGAAATTGCAGCTTTATAGAAATATGAACAGCAGTGTTCAGTGGCATCACTTCAAATGCACGTGTGCTATATAAAAGCTCTTAATATTGTTAGAGAAGAGACTGACATAATAGCCTGTGTCAGAGCACCTTTAGCTAATGCCACTGAACACGCAGTGACACAATACACACAGTTGAGTGACACGATGGCTCGTGTCAAAGAAACAGATGTAGTACTCTGAGGATGTCAAGGTACATTGAGCTTTTGTGAACTTCAACACACCTAGAAGCAATATCAGATCATCACAGTATGAACGGAAAATCTGTGGACTGTAACAGCCAAACAATATCTGGTTTCATGTAATGTAAATAACTACAGCTTACATTTAAGTATCATAGTGATGTTGATTAAAAATCATTAAGAAACTTGTGTTACAGTCCTTTCTTATCTTAATTTGCTGCATTCCTATATATTATCATGACCTGAAAAGATAAGTGGATGCTAAGCAGTATGTACAAATATTCAAGACAAAACTATACAGATGAAGAAAAAAAAATGGATTGTTGAGATAATAAATATATCCACTGATACATTGTGGCATCATAAAAAAACATTCCTTTGGGGAAAAAAAAAAAACAACACCCTAAGAGCATAGTACGCAGCCCACGCCTCATAATTATGGGATAGTTTTGGAACATTTTAAATTATTTCGTTAAAATAAAATACTGTCACCTTTTTGCTTCATAATGCCTGCAGGCATATGCTGTCTTTGTACCATCATCATTAAGAGAATCCAGTAACAGGTTAAACACTAAAGTTGTTCTTCTGCTCATGTTACTGCAAGTTTTAAATATCGCTTGATTCCCAAGGTTAGAAAATTGCCCCATTGTATTCAAAAGGATTAATTATGTCCTTCTTTAATCTGGTGATTGTTCTAGAGAAACGGTTGCCTGCCTCTTCCAGTGCCTTTTGGTAAGCAAAAGGACAAATTTGCTAGTTCAGTTGCTAATCTTTGTGAATGGGTACAATGCTGCAAAAAGTTAATGTTGGTGAAGAGGGTTATACAAATATGACCGGGCGTCACTAGATGTCAGTATTGCAAACGGGCTTGTGCGTCTGTTTATCCAAAAAAAAGCAGGGCAGCATCTTGGGGGAATTCTTTTATAAAAGTTCTCACTGGCAGGTGGCTGTCTGCTTTTGCATTTGGAAATGCATTGCACATTTTGATGGTCACAACATCAGTAGAGTGATATGTGGTTCAGGAAAAAAGCAGTATTTCATTCCAGGCTTTATTTGTTTTTTACATATTGTGGGTAACATAAAGTCTAAAGGTTGGACTACCTGAATGACAGCCATTCCTACGCTGGACTATTGTTTAGGACTATTTAATGCTGCCAGATAGCAATGTGGTCAGGGAAAGAAAAAGGAAGGTGTATTTATGAGATGCAGTATTTTCAAAAATTTTGAACAGTACCTGACTGAGCCGTGCATTTACGATTTCAGCAGAATTGAAAGTTGCCTTTCCCTTGCAGGGAATAAAAGTTCAGCGCTGTGTTCTCCTAAGAGGTCACAGATCTTCTTTTGGTGAGGAGATCGAACTCTCAGATATCAAATCCATTGCTGTGTGTTATTTGTGGTTTAATACTTGAGGGTCAGGACTAAGAAGCAGGCCTCTGAGATTTATATCTTGATTTTGCAATCAACCCTTTTTGCGAACCTCAACAAGTCACTTATCTCTCTGTTTCAATTTCCTCATCCTCAGAGAAACAGAATTAAGGGAAGGAGACATGACAGGATGTGAATGAAAAGAGCCTGAAAAGGAAAAGCCATTTTTTCCCTGATTTTTTTTTTTTTTCGGGGGGAGTGTTGTTTTACACCTTTCAGATGGTCATAATTTGAATGCAGTCATTATTTAATGATAAAAAGTCCTCTACTTCCCATTGACATTAACAACAATGAACCTTCTATGCTAATAGAGCGTATGCATGATAGCTAAACAACAAAGTGTCTTCTAAGGCAAGAAGAAGATCAGTTAGTAGAAAAAAAGTCAGAAAAGTGTTAATACTGTCTGATAATATCATGTAATTATAAAGCTATTTCAAGAAGCAAATGAACAATGAAATATCTGGGCCAAAATAAAATGCAGTGCAACTCAAAAGAGGCCAAATGATGAACCATGTTATTTATCTTTTTTTTCTTTTGCTGAAGTAATTTGAAATGCTTGAAGATGTTGCTACTAATTATGAAACAATCTCACCAGTTCACTCCTAAAAAGTTCAGAGTCAGTCTAGAGGGAGAACTAGAAATTATTTAATTAATGTAGTCCAAATAGTCATGCTTAAATTGTGTCTCATTAAAAAGCCTCCCCCATTGTTGCTGCTGGCTTCTGGAAATTCAGTGTTTCCACTTACATGTCCAGGGCTAGAGCTAAAATAAGAGGTAATTAGGGGAACATTAAACTATTGTTTACATCAAATTAAAGAAGTTTTATGATGCAGAAACTACAGAATAAAGTGATTCTGCACATAAAACAACACAATGAATGGAGTTAAGTGGAGCACCACTACAGCATCAGCTTCGTATGAGATGTACAGCAGAACAGTATTAATTTGCTGATTCTGTTATCTGGCATAAACGGATGAGTTTGCCTTTCTTAATTCCAGTTGTTTCAAGTAGTAAACATATATGATGATTTCTTTACTGTGTTAATGACTGACGTGATGCCAACCTGGGCTATATAGGGATGTAAAAATCACTGAGGATGTCAAGTACCAGATTCCTTTTTAGTGCTCCCCAGATTTGGAGGATATCTAACAGAAGCTGGTTGCTTTTAGTTCCCATTTTTAATCTTAGATAATTTGGGAAAATTTCAGAACAAGCATATATGAACATATGGTGTTTTAAATCACAGCAGAAGGGGCTGATAGGAGTAGGTGTACCATAACTGGAGGGATGTGTTCTGTTAGTTTAAAATGGATTTTATGGAATTTCTAATGAGAAGGCATCAGAGATCCCAGTTATTCCCCACATGGAAGAAACTGAATACTAGCCACCTCTGCATCCTGTTTTATCATGATAACTAGATCAGGAAAAGCTGACATATTCCTGCACAGCTGGAGCTTCAAATTAAGCAGTAAATCCTCAAGACTACCGTCTTTCCTCAACACTGTTCAACCAAGAGCTTTGTGACAGCAGTTTGCTGGAAAACAAAAACTTTACATATATCAGCCATAATAAATAAACCCAATATTTACATACACATACATTCAAGAACTATAGAGGTAATGAGAGAATAAAAGATGTAACTGTCTTTCAAACAGCCATAAGAAACCTAGGCTGAAACACCCCAGTAAGGAGAATCACTTGATTTTTCAAACCACTCTGATTATAACCCCATAACAATTCATCCGTTCCACCAGTTCTTGAAGAACAAACTGCAAAGCTGCAACGGGCACAGCTGGTTGGGAGTACCTGAGGTAACCTTCTACTTAGCTCATTCTGTCCATCAAAACAAAATTGCCTTTGCAATCGCATTTTCCTTCCTTTAGTTGTTAAACTGACTTAATGGAAAAATCTACCACACTACCCTGGAGTTTATAACGTGCAATAATCATCCCAACTTTGTCTCTTCATTCCAAGATTTTACATGTAATGCATAGTGATACTTATCCATGAATGTATTTAGGCATATATGAGTGGAGTTAAATTGCTAAAATGAAAATATTTTGCATCTGTGCAGAGTTTCTTCTCTATCACTAGAGTAATGGGTTAATTTCCCACACAAAAGCAAAGACTTTTCTAATGTGTTTTTTTTTAAGTCTATTGAATTTTAAAATATTAGAGTGAACAAAATACAGTTGTCACTTTTGAGTAGGAAACACTACTATGTTAATATGGGGTAGATTCAATCTCTGTTATTAGTTGTGCTTGCATACTGGTTTTATCATAACATTTTAATTGCCAGACTTCAAAACCAAAATACAGTTATTATTAAGCAAGCATTTGGGGATGCCTCTCCTAGAAACGCATTGCCTGATCTTGCTGCACTTTATAAATGGGCCTTATATGGATACTCAAGACAGTTGGACAAACCTAAATTCCCTTATGTTAGATATTTCTGAAAATCTTCACTTAAAAGACACAGCTGGGAACTTTATTCATGAGCATTGGAAGTATGTGAAATTATTATAGTTCTTAAAACAGCAGTAGAGGCGAGATGCTTAAAGATGGTCTCTTTTATTTCTTCTTTCAGTAAGTAGTTCTGCCCAACACTCAAGTAAAAAGCATTGATGTCACATAAACACAAAAGCTATACTGATAAAAACAAAATGAGATGTTTAAATGAACTCTATTGAATTACTTCAGACTTCTAGCAACAGGAATTGGAAGAGACAATGATAAGCATTTCCTTCTTCAGATGCATTTCTGTACAGTAGCGGAACTCCTAAAGAAGCTCTAGAAGACTTTGCCATGACACTGGTAATTCCTGCATACAAAAGGGGACTCCTCAGCACACAACACATATTGACTTTATGAACACTAACCAGAAATTTTAAATTCATCATTCTCTACTGGATGGAGTGAGAGGAATAGATAATCGCCAAATCCAGTGTGTAGAAAGTAATTGTATCAGAACCCTCCTGGCTTTGGGAGCCTTTTGTGAATTGAAAGCTACAGCAAGATTGGCACTTTCATCATTATTTAATATCAAACTTATAAATGAAAATCCTCTTCCTAGTTCACTTGATGGTGGGTTCCATGATAATGATTCAAAATATAATAAAACCCCTTGCAATGCTTTATAAGTCACGTGTTGACACACTTCTTGAGGACTCATGTCCTGAGTCTCTTACTTTAAAGGTTTTTCAGAAGTTAATCATAAAAAATTATCCAGCAGATTAAAACCCATTCTAAATGCATACATAATGCAGTTTTGTAAATAACCTCTGAATATGTGTTATCAAGATTGTAAACTCTCTGGGAAATCCTTAAAGAACACCACAGCATCTCTTTATTACCAAAGGCCAAAATGGAAAGCACCAGATTTACTGTTGTAAAATCTCAACATAGTTCAACTGAAGTCATTGAAATCACTCTTATGTTTGTCAAAAATCAATTAAAAAATGCAGGTGCTACCAATTTTTTGTATTTAATACTAAATATCTGATATGATTTCCAGCTTGACTAATTCAAAGCACATGTTGGACTTCAGCAGCTCACATGAAGAAACGTCTTTCAATTAATAATTCTTAAATTAGTCCCCTCCATTATCTAGTCATTTATGTGGGAAAGATCAAGAGCAGTAACATTCAGAAATCGGCATCTACACAGTAGTTTTGTTATAATGTTTAACATAAAAAACTGCATAATTATGTATGAAAGAAAGATTTATATAGCAAACTGTAACTGCTCATGCCAAAGTTCTATTCAATGACTCAAAAAGGAACCATTAAGTTGTAAATGGGCAATTTTTAATTTTTTTTTAAACTAAATATATACTTTTCAACATATACATATATATATGTTTATGGTCCTTTGGTGCTACTCTGGTTTATGAGGTAAATAGCAGCCACATACTTACATACACATACACTACACATACAGATCTGTGCATGGTTTTAAAATATATATACATACATATACAGAGATATACACACAAGAGACCATAATAAGTGTTTTCTAGCTCATTGCTTATCTCAGATTATACATGCTTTATGTCTTTTGTACTCATCTCATTCATATGATAAACATTAATTTAGCGAGAATTTCTAGTCCTGGCCTGCTAAGTTTTTAAAAATTGTCTGTAAAGTGTGTTGGCATTAAGGAAGAAAAATTAACATATATTCTAAGGGAAGCAGGAAAACTTGCAAATGATTGCACCTGATTTCAGATCTGTATTGTTTATATTAACCACATGGTACTTCACCTCTGATCAACAGGATGTGATCAAAAACATTGTAAAGAATGAATATAACCACAGTGCAACACCAACCCAAAAAGAGACAATTGCAAGTTGGCCTGAAGAGTTCTGACACCAAATGAAACCTAAAAAAAAGCCACATTAATAGTGAATTTCAGTTTCTGTCAGGCATTTTTCTTGTTAATAATCCTTAGCACTCTAATTGCACGGCATTTTGCAAAGCTTGCAAACAAATGACCTCCTCCAGACTAGTATGGCATAAAAAAAACAATTATGTATCCATAATTCATCTTCTATTTGTTCTATTTTTTCCTTTGTTATATGTTAACTACCACAAACAAAGCAAGTTCTGGGTTTGCCTATGATAGCATATCAAGTTAAAGCCTTACCAGGAGCCTCAAGTCTAGCAAGAGCTTGAATGAAAATTTGACTTACTGTGTGTATACCAGAGTTATAGAACTTTCTGCAACATGGGAGCTCACATTCTACAGAAGTAACTCTTTTGTCCTAAAGAAAACAGGTTCACTGTCAAATGGGGGTGATTTTTTGGTGATGGTCTTTATGGCCAAATCAAACGTGATCTGCTGAAGGAGGAGAAAAGCCAGATAGCTAATCCCGGGTAATGTGCCATGTACATACAAAACTAGTGCTGATGTAGAAGCTAACACTTGGCTAACCTCTCATCCCACTGGTAAATCTAGTTCCACTCTTAAAGCCAATCCAAGGCTCTTTAAACCTATTTATGTCTCTCTTTATGCCTATGAATCACTATTTTAAACCAGTTTAATGATCTCTAATGCACTTATTCATCGTTTTAAAACACTTGGGACTGAGGCATCTGCAATTGCCCAAGGGATAATGAAGCATGAGTTGGGTCAGGCAGAGACGGTGTAAGTCCATTACAGTAAGAAGTGAAGTGAAAAAAGTAAGTTTAAAGAGAGAGAGTGCTTGACACACAGGAAGGAGGCTGCCATTCCTACATCGTAGAGTGGGACTATCAAAGGCAGAGTAGAAAGAAGGTTGGGGGTGAACAGAACAAACGGAGCACAGAGGAAAGAGGACTGAGCAGAGCAAAGGCCCTTTAACAGAAATTAGATGCACTGAGGAACAGCACCTGACTTTAAAGATGAGAACGAAGTTTCACATTTCACATATAAGAACAAAGGTGAGGCTGGTGAAGAGTTTCCAGGGGGAGCAGAAACACACTAGAAAGAGAAGAGTGGAAGATTTTATAAGGGG
Source organism: Charadrius vociferus (assembly GCF_000708025.1). Classification (NCBI taxonomy): domain Eukaryota; kingdom Metazoa; phylum Chordata; class Aves; order Charadriiformes; family Charadriidae; genus Charadrius; species Charadrius vociferus. The sequence continues at coordinate 1,119,624 of NW_009648340.1, forward strand.
GGAAGAATGGAGGAGTAGAAGGTTAGTTACATCATCTGCAGAAACCCTAGGCCAGGACTGTGGCCCTTTCCAATACTTCTGAAATCTGACTTACTTTGTCCAGGGAAGAGATTTTCAGGATTTAAAGAGAAGGATGTAGTGTTGATTTTTACACGTAGGCCTATGCACCCATTTGAGAACCACCCATGTTCAAGTAGTGCAGGAAAGAGACCTTAACCTACCAGCGGAAAGAAGGAATCATAAACTGTCAGGAAACAGAATAGATACTGTGAGTTATATGGAGGTGCAACAGACAACGGTGCCACTAACACATATCTATTTATTTTCAGATAAACAGGTCCTTAATAGTACCATAAACCAAAATCAGTGGTCATGTCCGAAAAACCTTTAAAAGACAATGAATCTTAGCATTTTGTTTTTGGATTTTTTTCTCAGAAAAATTTAAATATTCATTATAAATCTACATCTAGATGTCTTCGAATGCCTGTGCTCAGGAATGAAGACTTTTCTTTGTACACAAACATGAAGCAACTACCCTTTGCAATAAGAATCACCTTGCACAATTATTCCTATGATTAAAACTTGGAGTGCTCCCAAAAGAAGCAAGATATTCGGTATGTCCATTGCTAAACAGAATGTGTTACCATTAACACAAGCGGTCTCTGTGCAGATCAGAGGGCAGCACCACACAAACTGTTGAAATTGTGATGACAACACCAAGCCATCTCACTGTCAGATAATGCAAAGGTGGTATTTATATAATGCTTTGCAGCGTTGCTTAAAGTGAAAGTTTCGCAACCACATATTCCTTTTTGTGGATGCCTTATGCACCCAGTACGTTTTTTTTTGAATGCCAGTGTTTGGCTGCAAAGTGCATGCTTTAGAGGATTTCACTGCATTCCTGAAAAAATCACTGCGTTCCTGCGGGGCTGAAGGGAGCACAGAAAGGATTCTACTAAGTGGCAAACATTGAAAAATGAAGACTCTTGACATTAGGCGAAAGACACATAGCCTGTCTCCTGAAACAACCATAAAATAAATTGAAACATTAACAATGTCCTTGCCCTCCAATAGATGCATGATGGAACTGTTAAAAGCTTTGTCCAATGCAGTTTAACAGGCTCATATAAAGGCACATTACTGATAAAAGGAAAGGTATGCATTTCTAAAGGGAGGACATCTCCCTAAGCTGGGTACTAAACACGTCACATGGAGAAAAAAGCTGTTTTCCAATTAGTAACATTCCTATAGTTGTAAATAGAAAAAAGTTCTGCTATTCATCCTTTCACGTGCCCCATTTGAAATTATTCCTTTACACATTTGGACTTTTTTTTTTTTCTCTTTCACAGCTCTTGTTTAAAACACCACATCACATCTCCAATTCTTAATACAGTCATTTATATGCAGTGAAAAGCTGGAAGTGGCTGATAGCCACTAAACAGAATCTCGTTTGGGACTAACAGCTTTGGGTGATGGCATCTAAGGCGGTGGGCCAGAAAGAAAAAAAAAAGGAATGGGGGAGAGGGAGGGTTTGAACATGACCATTCATCTAACATAAAAGGCAATCGATTTCCATGCAACTCAATAGAACTGCTGATTTGGAATTCATTCAAATACAGAGCCCTGAACAGAATCCTTGAATGAGTAAACAATTTGCTTTTGTTAAAGACACATGAGTTCTCTCATCATCTGACATTAAAAAACAATGCACAGTAAATATTCTGAGCTCAGGTTAATTACAAAAGAAACTTCTCATTCAGTTTTAGAAATGACTCTTTAAAAAAGTATCATTTAATATTGAATTGAAAAGTGTATTCAATCAGTGTAAGACTTGTTCAAAAGTTTATGAACAATTCCATTTGTAAATGGTTGACTCCAAAATTTAAGGACAGATATGGACACCTGAAAAACAACAAAAAATAATACCAACAGATACACAGATATTTTTTTTTAAATTACACATATATAATAAGTATATGGGCCTTTGTTTACATTTCAGCAACTAATGGCAATCAAGAAAAAGGGCTTTGCACTCTTTATAATGAGAATAACCCAACCAAAGTGTAGACATTGCTCCAAATAAAACTCATTTAAACATGCAAGGGAGGTTTAAATTGCTTTTTCAAGATAACCAGATGGTAACATCCTGAAAGACCATTTGACAGAATCATACAGAAAACAATAAAATATATTTATATCTATTAAAAGAATGTAAGAAAATGAAGTTATGAAACAAGTTAAGCAACATCATTTACTTAAGCTCAATTTCCTATTTATGGATAATTTTCTTTTAGGAGAGGAACCAGATTTATCTAAACAATGGCAACAAAGGCCAGTGATAAGTCTCTTATCTAAAAATAAAAAAAAAAAGGGAAGTTGAGATTTTAAGAAAGTTATGCTGAAGGTACTGGATTCCCAAAGTGAAACAAATAGTTAGGAAAATTACACACTGCATGCAATAGGTTGCTAATATTCACATAAGATCTTGTTTTTCAAGTTAATTTTTTTGTAAACACTACCTCTGTGTTTTTCTAATATGGAAACTTTGGTTCTGAACTGTGAATTTTGGAACTAAAATTGAGGCAACTTTTTCAGATGCTTAGAGTAGAGCTCTGGTTCTGGATTATTGTTAGTAACTCTCTGGAAAAAAAAAAAAACAAACAAGCTTCACAATGGTCCTATATACAGCTTTCATCAAAAAATATATCTTTAATATAAGAAGAAATATGACAAAATAGTGTGCAACACTCATTCAATTCCATGACATGAAGCAATATGCTTGATATGTCACTGAAGACGACTTCCATTGACCTTGGTAACAATTTAAGCTGGAAATAAGGAACACAAGATGTCCTAATATTTCATATCATTACTGGCTAAGACATTAGGCCTTGTGGAACTGTGGCTGCTGAAAGCCAATAACACCTTACATTTAATTTGCAATCTTAGTTTTGCTCAGCCTCATTAGAGATTAAAATGTCTAATGATTTCTTTACCGGGCTTTGTGGGCCAGTGTTAACACCACAGGTCTCCTGATGGATCATCCATTCTGTGGACTAGTCTTGGCCTGTTTAGAGATTTCTTTTGGTTTTTGCTCAGCTTAATACAATCGTGTGGTGTGACGCATATTGTTATATGTATTTTGTACCTGATAGATAGTTACAACATGTAGTTCTATGTCAGTTTAACTATGTATGACCCCAACAAAAAATACATCATAGAGGAGTAAGGTCTAAATTTGTCCTCCACATTGTGAAAAGCTTTTCTCACATGTACCAATTTCTTCCTGTGACCTCTGTCAGACTGATGATCTTAATTAATACCATGTTTAGATAAGGATGCCTCATATCTTCTGTTGTCCTCAGAATTCCAGTCATAAATTCAAATCAGCCATGTGCTGAATTAATTAATTGTTCTTAGTTAAGATTACAAGTGATGGGGAAAAAAAAAATATGATTGCTTGTAGGAAGAAACAATTTCCCTTTGGCACAAACACAGTTTTTCAAAATGTGTATGTATATTTTTGATTAACATACTCAAATAATGAGAGTCAACACAATAATGTGGTGGTTTGATGGAACAAAATAAGAAAATGGATTTTATCTTACTGATAAGAGGAAACTTAAATTATTATACAACTTCCAAATGAATTCAAAACTTACAGAGTTGTGACAAGTTCTTACCTAAAAATATATAATCTGAGTGGTTTGGTATGTGGAAGATTTGAAGCAAATCCTGAAGCCGAATCAAATGCAGGCATTTGGAAGGCTCTCTTTGAATGCACCATTCCTGAAGAGTACGTCTTGGCCAAGTCTTCAGTAACTGAAAAATCCTGTGAACTGCAATCTCTAGATAACATGGTTTGTTCTGGTCCTTAGATGGGCTGGAATTGAACTACCTGTGTAACCTATTTGTGCTGTGTGTTTTTGACTGTGTCCTTGTATCTAGAAATTAATATGTAGGACTAGTCCATTTGTTGTGCTTCACATCCGAAAAATCTTGGCTACCAGCTGTTAAAGATAATTTTCATTGAATATTTCTGACTTCATTAACCTAAAGAAATCCTACTGATTAATATGTTTATCTGTTATTTGCAGTTTATTTTTGTTTTGTACAGCTGTGTAACCTGATAAACTCCTGTTTTTGCATCATGTGTTAAATGTTAGCGTCTCACTCAAGGTTACTTGGCTGCAAACATGAACATCATCATATCCACTTTCTAGCACTGGAAAACTGCCACCTTTTGATAGCACAAGTAGGTGAACTGGGGATGAAATGTTGATTCTTAGGGACTCTGAAAAAGAACTAAACACTCCTTCCTCATTTTGTGCTAAACCAAGGTCTACAGAAACAAAAATAGACTATTCCCTTTACCAAGTAAAATACTTCTATCTCTCATGCTGACTGAAGTAATTCTAAGTTTCTAAACTAAATTTGCGACTATAGCACATTCCTATTAATTTTTCCAAGACTCAGATTTCAGCTGAGGACCCCATGAGAATAAAGACTTAAGACCCTGCCTCTTTTTACATAGTGGGAAGAAAGGCCGAGAAATTTCCTTGAGCAAAGCACTGAGGTGGTTTGTGTAAGCTGTCGCTATACCAACTCTCCTAATTTTCTAAAAGACATCTAGTTATTAGTCATCCTTGAAATATTTTCCCCAGAACAGACCTGCTGAACTGTGAGGTCCTTGGAGTGAGAAGGAGGAAAAGGGGGTGTGTATTTTCTGAAAGTCTGTTTACATAATCTTAGGAAAGTGAAGAAGCAAAGAAAGGATTTGCCTGCTCTCCAGCTGACCTTGAAGTCTGTAGGGCAAACCACAAAAGTTATGTAACAATTAAAACAGACAAGAGGAAAAGAGGCAAATCCTTTAGAATCCCCAAATATAGAAATTCTATGTATGATTAAGCCACCATTGTTTTAAATCTGCCTAGTGTGTTTTGTGAGCCCAATCTTGGTTTAATTACTGTGGTTTAAAAAAAAAAAAGTCTTCACCATTAATTTATAACGCAATACAATGTAATATAAAATAAACAGGAACATACTATATCCAACACAGCTGTTGGAAAATTGAATGGCAATAAAATTAATTACTCAAATTTTAGCTTTCTCAAATTAGACAAAAGTTTGAGTTTGGTATTAAATTTTATAAAATAATTCTGTCTTCCAATCACATTTGATTTTTTCTTTCTATGTGTAATGGTCATCTTCTATTAAGACAATAATCAGTAATGAAAAATAGACAGTAGGATATTACAGTCTTCATAATTCTGGATCATCTTGGAAGTTATTTGAATATTAAGCTGAGATCATTCTACAAAAATGCTGATCTGGCACAGAATATAAATGGTGATCTGAAGAGACTGTCACTATACTGTAGCAATTAAGGAGAGAGCAGAGCCAGCTCTCATAAGTTCTATCCAACAATTTAACTATAATTTAAAAAAAAAAAAAGAAAAAACTCTAATGTTTTTGTCTTTTTATAATTCCAAAATGCATTATTCTCCACAGTCATCCAACCTGAGCAGGCTGGGGCAGATATTAGTAGATAACTTCCATAGAAGTGGTCTAAGACAACAGGGGGTTCTTTCATAGTAGCTGGTACACATCCCTCCTCTGTTCCCAAAAAGGCAATTCAGAATAGTAGCCTTAACAGATCACTGTTAATTTATCAGTAGTTTATACCTCATATGGGAATAACTGCATTGGATGCAGTCTCTTTAAAGGGAGAGTGAGTTGAACGCAGGATTGACAAAATCAGCCAAATAAGTTAAAAGACTGAAGAGTGGCTGTTCACATAAAATAAAAAGGCAGACAGTTGACGGATAGGAAGATACTTATCTGAATATAAAATGTCTTGTGAATTACCTAGGACTTTTGAAATACTAAATTTTAAAGGAGAAGGGAACATAAGTAAAGCTAGGTGGCGATATGCTACAGCTGTAAAACATTATTTTCCGACTTACAACTTCAGAATGATTTACCTGTCAGGCATCACATCTCCAGTGACGTGACCTTGACCTGTCAGCCTGGATGCATTAAAATACTCTGCCTGGCCTCTAACACTAATAATGATCATAGACTACGGCATAAAGAATTCTTCAGAATGCTCTAAAGAGCAAGGGTAAAAGAGGAAGAATGACACAAAATGCTTCACATCACAGTTATAGCCCTGAACTTTTTGTCTGACAAAAAGGTCAGCGGGAGTAAAGAAGACAGATATTCAGGAAATAAAGGTGTTGCTTGTTTTCTTCCAACAATATAAAAGGATTCAATACAAAAAAGAAAAATTGCTGGCATAAAGGACACAAACTAAGAACTCCACCTCCCCTCTTAACGCTCTTAGAGGAGTACAACTTGATAAGTACAAAATTGTAATGACTGTGGTCAAAAGCAGAACGGAAGAAGTTTAATGAGATGACTGTAAGCAAAATTAGGACATTCTGTATCCAATCTGTGCTGCATATAATTTGGCACATAAGATCCATATAATGCCTATAACATGATTTCTTCCTTCCCACAAAAAGAGAGAGGGGAGAAAAAAATTAAAACCCCACCAACATACATCTCTCTTACAGGAACTGTGATACTGCTGTTCGAAAAAAAAGGTAGCAATGCATTTTAAAACATTACCATTACAAAAGCATATTTGAGAGCAATTACAGCAGGCAGAATAATTAGCTTGGTATTTTGTGGTCTGATAGCTTTCTGCGTGTTTTGCCCAAGACTGTCATACCTTCTTAGTACCACTTCTGGATAAGATACAAACTGATTTCTTAATTGATCCAACTTTACGCCCATAGAAGCCCCACAGAGAAAGGAGCCACGGGGCGTAGAAAAAGTCCGCGGCACAAGGTCTTGCGACCCTATTAGCAGATACAGCCGCTGTTGAAAGGCACAGCTCGTTCTCACTCTGTGCAGAGTGCACAGACATGCAGGCCAGACTCAGCACTCTACTGTCAAGGTCCAAAATATATGTGTTCCAGTAAAGGAACTATCAGGGTACGCTAACTGGGTGATCCTCAGCTAGGTGCCCTTTAGAGCTGGGCAACAGTTTTGAGCCATAATGTTCTCAGGAATGATAAAGACTTAACCCACTTTGGGAATGTCTTGCAATTTTTCTGAACTGTTGATGGAAAAACAGAAGGAAAGAAACTATAGGAAGTTGAAATGGGTGGTTTTATACTTCCCAAATATAGAGTTTTAATTTTAAACTAAATTCCATCAGATGTATTACAAAACAATCTTCCCCTCAAAAAAAATGAACAGAAGCTACTTCTCCCTCTCCTCTCTCCCCTCTCCCTTCTTTTTCCTCTCTCTCTAGTATTTGTATGTACCCTCATTCATTACTATTTCTCATCCCTTCAAAACCTCATTGTATTTACTTTCCTCAGAGGATTACTCAGTTTGGACATTCTAAGAGTCTCCGTTTTACAGATGGAAGAACAGGTCACTAAGGAGCACTTTTAGTACGGGCATCTGCAGTGGGATCTAGCTGGAAAGCTGGAGGAAGGTAGATGACAAAGCAAGCAGCATCTCAGGTCAGCCAACTGCCTCCTGACATCACAGGAGAGAGGGGTAAGTTATTCCAGCTTGAAAAGCCAGTCTGTATCTCAAGTTCACACAACACTCAGCTTTTGCAGCTTTTGGACCCTAGGAGGAGGCTCAGCACATCACAGACTGTGCTCCCCTGATCCCATCCTCCCTAACAGTGGCAGAAGAAAAGTTCAATTGGTCAGGGGTGTAGACAGAGCAAGGCTGCTCTCTCTCGTTCTTCCTCCAGCTTTCTCCTTCTCCTGGCACTCAAAACAAAATGACATTTCCTATCCCCATCTGAATTCTCTGATCTTTCCCACAACCTTTTCTTCACAAACTCTTAGGAAACCCGTTTGTCCCCTTCAGACCCCTTGCTCTTTCAGCATCTCTTTGCAAGACTTCACTTAGTGATTCCACTCCTGAGTGTTCTTGTGCTATCCCTAAGAAGAAGCAAGAAAAACTGAAAACCTACATCTGCAGCGCATACTTGCCAGAGAAAGAAGTATCTACATCACAGCGTTGCTTTGTATTTCACAATCAGAGTAATCAGAGTATATAAGAAAGGATAGGACTCCTGCTGATATGGAATAGCAACTGCTTTCTTTAAAATCAAGCTGTAAGAGGTTCCCTTTACTTTCAAGGAGCTGGAAGATAGTGCACTCACCTTATTGTAATAACCTATTGTATCGACCAAGATTGAAACCAATCTCTCCCACCTTCTAGAGTAACATATTACCTCAACCTCTGAGATCAGGCAAGTGTTAGAAACAAACTATTCAAGTTTTTTGTGAAGTATGAGCTGTGTGCAACAACAAATTTATAGGGCTAGGCAGAATATGTGCATGGACAAAAGTAAGTAGATTTTGTAGCCCAATAGGAGCTCAGCTGGAAGGCACAGCTCTGTTCTTGTTCTGAAGATTGTTCATTTTGTGATGACTATTTCATGTAAAACGCAGAAACGACTTTCAGAGGGGGAACTCAGGTTTCTCCCACCAAGTCTGAAGTGTCCAAATGCAGGTTACAGTTATACTTCCTTCCCTGCCTGATGAATCTTAATTTTTTTTTTTTCCCCATTGACAAGACTTCCCGAAGTCCTCCCATCCGCCATACAGGATGACCTTGTATCTGTCTCAAAATTCTGGTTTCAGCCTGTGTGCTGGAAAAATTAGGTACTGCATTGCCTAAATGCAGGATTATGAACCTTTGTCTGGATCCCTTCAAGGGATTTTCCTTAGATCATAAACAAATCCATAGCAAGTAGGGAACTGAAGGTTTGCGTCTTAGACAAGCACCAAATCACCAAATGTCTTTCTTTGTCCACTTGCTAATAAGGAAGGGTTTATAAATTTGAAGCTGAAATTCAGAACTAGACTAAAAAGATTTACTTCTTAGAACACGCTTTGTCTTCCACTATTTCAGGGGTCAGTACTGGGTCCAGTCCTGTTCAACATATTCATCAATGATCTGGATGAAGGGATAGAGTGTACCAGCAGCAAGTTTGTTTGACACAAAACTGGGAGGAGTGACTGACACGCCAGAGGGCTGTGCTGCTTTACAGCGAGACCTGGACAGGCTGGAGAGTTGGGCAGAGAGAAACCTTATGAAGTTCAACAAGGGTAAGTGTAGGGTACTGCACCTGGGGAAGAATAACCCCATGCACCAGTACAGGTTGGGGGCTGACCTCCTGGAGAGCAGCTCTGTGGAAAGGGACCTGGGAGTCCTGGTGGACAACAGGATGACCATGAGCCAGCAATGTGCCCTGGCGGCCAAGAAGGCAAATGGCATCCTGGGATGCATCAAGAAGAGTGTGGCCAGCAGGTCGAGAGAGGTCATCCTCCCCCTCTACTCTGCCCTGGTGAGGCCGCATCTGGAGTACTGCGTCCAGTTCTGGGCTCCCCAGTTCAAGAAAGACAGGGATCTGCTGGAGAGGGTCCAGCAAAGGGCTACAAAGATGATTAGGGGATTAGAACATCTCTCATATGAGGAAAGGCTGAGGGACTTGGGCCTCTTTAGTCTAGAGAAAAGAAGATTAAGGGGGATCTTATTAATGCTTATAAATACTTAAAGGGAAGGTGCCAGGGGGATGGGAGCAGTCTTTTTTTCAGTGGTGCCCAGTGATAGGACAAGGGGTAATGGGCACAAGCTTGAACATAGGAAGTTCCATCTTAACATGAGAAGGAACTTCTTTACTTTGAGGGTAGTGGAGCACTGGAAGAGGCTGCCCAGAGAGGTTGTGGAGTCTCCCACTCTGGAGACATTCAAAACCTGCCTGGACGCTGTCCTGTGCAACCTGTTGTAGGTGACCCTGCTCTGGCGAGGGGGTTGGACTAGATGACCTCCAGAGGTCCCTTCCAACCCTGACCATTCTGTGATTCTGTGATTCTGTGATTCTGTGATTGCATTGAACTCTCAGATATACTGAAATAATATTGTATACTATAACATCTAAGAACTTGTGAGTTACAGCACAAGGGACATTCTTCATTGTGATGCTGGTCGTTGATATACCAGAGCAGTCTGGTCCTTTTCATACCATATTCCAATGCTTCCACAGCAGACAACTTCAATCCTGAGGGTACACTCACTTTCACCATTGCAGTATGGCACAAAGAAGAAAACTGCAACTTGCAGCTACACTGACAAACATCAGGGCAGAAACTATCTTAGCACAGGAGGATATGAATATACAAATGGTAAACTGTCTTGAGGCTGTGATAGTCTCTGTTTATTTTATTATCTTCATTTAAAAGAGAAATTTCAGAATTACCACTTTTGAAAAGAGAATGAAGAGGTAAAACACAAAACCTACCCTTTCAAATTAAGTGCAACATGGTACATCAGAAAGCTAAACATGAATTCCAAGAAATATGAAGTTGCACATAAACTAACTGGTAGTCTCAAATAGACATTTATTAAAAATAGGATTTTCTTAACGATGTGCATATACACACATTCACATACCACTTCTTGTAATGGTCCATTCAAAGGTACCAATGCTTTTCAGAAGATGAATTTCTAAGAAATAACTGAACACCTACACCTCAGGCTCTGAATGTTTTCTGAAAAAAAGAAACTCTCCCTTTTTCAAAACGCAGTTTCATATTATCATTGAGGTATTGTGAAGTTTTCAGTTCTTGGTATTTCATTTGGCTATTGTAATGATTGTTACTTCTGTTCATTGTTTTCTTCATCCACTTGTAAGAAGACCAGATGAAATATTGTGTTGAAAAATCGATGTGAGAGAATAGCCATTAAGTGTAACTTAAATATATATTTTTAAAGTATGCATGGATGGCTAAATTACTTGGATATAAATACGTTTAACTCACAACTCAGAACTAAATATGAACTGAAGATGTGAAGATTAGAACAGTAGTTTTACTGTGTTCACGCTTAAGTGCTCAGCTGCGAAGCAACCAAGAATCACAAGTAAGTAGTTTGAAGCTTTGATTACCTTTACAAAAGCAGCTTTCAAAATAAAAGGATATATTATAAAGTGAAACTACAAAACAGCATAGAAGAGACATTTGTTTCAGCAGACTTGGCTGCACCAAGGATCAGTCCTTGAAAATGCATGGATATCGTATACTGAAATCCCTTAAAACCTTTCCACTTTTGAATGGAATACTACCTCCTTTCTTCATTATCTCTTATCAATGCAAAACCCTAGGAAATGCCAGAATAATTTCAATCACAAACTATTGGATGAACACTCTGAAAACTTAATGAGAATTAGTCAATGAAAATTGTTATATGATAGACTAGCCTGCAATTTCCCAAAGTATTCAGAATTCAGATGATCTGGCAATATTTGGTCAATTGCTCTTGTGCATATTGAAACTTCTGGACCAAAATGCAACTAGACACAGCTTTAGTTATTTCTGCTATGCTTGAAGAAAATTAGATGTTTTAAAATGCTGATGAGGCCCTAGAAGATGAGAGACTGCTAAAATTAGGAATTCAAAAAACATTCTATGAAGATATTCTGAAGCATCTCATGTAAAACTTCATTTCTTAAGGAACAGAATACTAAAAATGCAAGAAAGCACAAACATATCTAGTCTGAATCAAGGATTGTATTTTTTCATTATTATTATTATAAGAGGAAATATTCAACTGGAGCTGACTGAAAAGAGGAAACTGCATCTCCTAAGAGATTTTTGGTATATCAATGCATTTTTCTTGTTCTGAAGATAAGGGATGAAAAGTAAATAGCGAACTTTTCATTGAAAAGTAGAAAACCTCAGTCCAAAACGTCAAAAAATATCACTTTGATGTTTTCTGTTTTAAAGGAAACACTTTTAAATATTCCTACTCTTAGTATTTAGCACTGGTTTATCTAGGATATTTACTCTCAGATAGTAAATTTTAAAATCCTTGCTGCAATATCCCATAGGTCCCTTGACTTTCTTTGTCTCCTATTTGGTCATGAGGTGCACAAGTTGCATCTTCTGCCATTGCTACGTATATGTAGTGCTGGACAACGGATGCCAGTGAGATGCAATTGCCACCTTGTATCACTGACATTTTATATAAGGGAGTAACCCCAAGATGCAATCATTCCTCTGAGATACAGAGGATCAAGAACCTATCCTGAGTACCCCAGTTACCAGGTGAATAGATCTTCTTAGCTGGAAACTTTTGTATTTCTAGCTAGATTCTACTGTAAGGTTCAACATGGACCTGCATATTTTCCTAAAAAACACTGGTGAGCAGATTTTTGGGACTGACAAATCTACATCTCTTTACAAAATAAACAAACAGTCAAGAAAACTCTAATTTGTTTTGTGTGCATATGGTTTTAACATTAACACTGCATGGAAGACAATTTCCATTACACTCATACATACCCTTGAATAGTAGTCTTCGTTCTTTAGCACTCATTGCAGATTTTATTAGTATTTCAGACAAAAAAAGAATGAAATCATGCAAGATTCAAATAAAAAATATTCTGAATTACACTATTATGTTTTTGCTGAAAACATAACTTGGCACAAGACAAGAAGGCAGAATATGACATTAATGATATTCATGTGAGTAGAATCAATGCATCATGTTGTCATAAAACTGGCATTTTCATTTCTCACTCCCACAGACATAAAATAGCAGCATCCAATATGCTGTCAAGGCACTGCATACCAGGGGTAAAATGCATTCAAACTTTCAGATGTGTAAAACAGATGACTGTTTCAGAGTGTTTTAGGAATGGTCTAAAAGTAGCCAGAAACATTTAAACTGTATTAGATAAATTAAGCTTGAAGAAAATACACTGATCTGTATTGGTAAACAATACTAAGTAGCAAAAAAATCTGATTTTGCACTTGCTCTCCCTAGGCTAAGCTTGAGATGCAAATCAAAAAAAAACAACCAATAAGCCTTAAACAGCTGTTACAAAACAGTTTACTTATTTTATTCTCTCAACTGCATGATAAATCATTGAACTATAAGGTGGAAATCTTGTTCTTTAAGAACCAATATACTGAAGAAGTCAGAAACCTAACTAGCAAGTCTCAATAGGTTATAACAATTTTTCATTTATTATCAAAAGCTGTCTTTCTTTTTTTTCACTGGAGCAAAGAAAATGATGTTGAGAAACTGGGTCCAACTCAAAATGCAGAAAGGAGAAAAACACAGAAAAAATGGCTAGTTCAGTTTTACTTTTTAGCTATTCATTTTCTACATTGGCCAGGAAATAGTGATTCACAACCACTGGCATGATGAGCTCACAAAGAGAAGAAAATAGGCAATAAAATAGCTAAAGATGCCAAAAATTTCTAACTGTCAATCAACATCAACAATTTTATTTCATATTGATTTTTTTTATATAGATGAAAATCCACTTATTAAAACTAATCCATATAGTTTCCCTTCATCTTTGACCTCAGTCAACAAGTTCAGAACATACTAATGTAATTTATGGCATAAAATGTGGCCAACTCCACAGTTTGTGTGATGCTACAATTACATCATCCATAACGATATCCTTCTGTTAGGACAAGTTCAAATTCCTTGTTCTTGGCATTCAGTGACCCAAATTACTCAGCCTTAACCTATAACTTTGACCTTGTCTTCTTCTATGTGCTAAGGACATGAGTTCAGCACTGCTTTAATTTCCTTCTACCATTTTATCTTCATGCTCTCTTTCCAGCTGTCTCACATTCATGGAAGGTTTCTGAGTCCCTATTTACAGATCTTATTCTCTCATCTTTCAAATTACTTCTAAGCCTTTCTCCTAAAATCTTCCATTAAAGGAACAGTCTAATGCACTTGGAAATCAAAAATGCATGCATGTCTGACAGCTAATTGCATAATCCTTTATAAAAACTACAGTCACATTTCTATCTTTTTTTGTTTACTTTCTCCTCTTTTTGTGTCACATCTGAGTTTAAACTGTAACCTCTTCATGGTGGGGACCTTTCCATTAGCTGTTTCATCATTATTTTTCTCCACTCAAAAAGCAAAATAATTTATGTTTGCCCATGACCCTCAAATATTTAGTCAATCCAAAGTAAGACAGAAAATAAGGAGGATGACAAGAAGCTGAGAAGAACAATTTTTTTCTTACAATGGAGCTGTGAACATCTCAGTCCTTAGACAACAGAATGGGAGGTAACTCTAAACCCCTCAAAAACAATGCTTATCCATAAAATATACCCTTTCAACTCCTGAAAAACACCAATAATTCACTTTTACGAAAAGACCTAAAAATTAAAACTGTGGCATTTCACCATGAGAATCATGCTATATAACATCACCATCTGAACAAGGTGTCTGATTAAAGATGAATGTCTGAGATCCATCCACATTCAGCATTAAAAGAAAGGCGCTTCCCTGGCAACAACTTACCCCACCCTAAAATAGATGCCTTAGAGAGGCAATATGAATCACAGTCTGAAGGATGAATGTATTTTGAATATTTAATATGTGATTTTCTTTTTCATTAAAATGGGCTTGGAGATCCTGTTTGATACTACAGGAAACAAGCAGAAAAGTAGCTGTTTCAAAGTAGCAGGCTCAAAGTCTAAATGGTTTATATCAAACAAAAAAAAACCCTAAAATAACAACAACCGGGCAATATTCATATTCTAGTATGGATTTATGTAAGTTACCTCTTTCAAAGTTACTCTTTCAAAAAGTAATTACTTTTTTTATATTGTTTTCAATTTTCTTGTATTTCTACAACTAAAGCAGTTGGCCCTACCTATAAGGAGCAAAGCATTACAGAGGAAGGCTTGTCTTCTCTTCTCTTTTCTCTTCTCCGTTATTTTCAGTTCTTTTGAACATCTGTTTTTAAATTTCTGGGTTTGACAGATGCCTCAGCCCCTACAGCAGAATTTTACATTGTTTAGGTAACTGTCTGAAGTCAATGACAGCAAATCCAAATCATGGTCAATTTTCAAAATGTTTTCTCATCCCCACTATTACTGCTTTCTGCCAGCTTGTATCCTTTAGCAGATTGATCACTGTTTTAGCGAAGTGCTATAATTTTGTACATTGTACTTTTGGAAATCATGTTAATCAGCACTTGGCCCAAGAATAACTGAGTCAGATGGGAAGAGGAAAGAAAATCAATTGGAAATTACATGCTGTATGGCTATTTATGTGATCCTTAAAAAATTCATATGGGTTATATACCACTATTTTTTCTGAAGTTCATAGGGATTATCAGTTTGATACTACGTTGCAGTAAATGGCATTATATTGGTAAAAGATGTAACTAGGTCCTTAAGGAAAACGTTGAACATTCTTCCATTTTGTATACAGAACATGAATATCGATTTTCAGTTTGGAAAAAATTTTTAGTGCTTATTAGAGAAGCATTCTTGACTTCTTAGTCTCAACTTTAATTTTCACCACCTCTTCAGCAAAAGAATCAAAATAACAATAAAATTGATCTAAATTAATAAAGGAACTAGAAACAAACAATCAAAAAATACTTTAACTCTGATGAAAGCTTTAAGTTGGATTAGATGATTATTGTATGTTCCAACTGGAACTATTCTATTCTAAAATGAATATGGCTAATCTAAAGTCAATAGAAATAGCAAATATAACAGAGACAAGGTATTTTCTCTAATACAACTTAAAGAAGAGGCTATCAAAGTGTCTTTGTTTTAAATACATTTTTCATATTGTTATCATAAAACTTCCAGCGTTAAGGTATATATAGTGCTAACCCAATGAATAAACTGCAGGTTTTTTTCAGATCAAAATAATTTCATTATAGAAGTTAAATGCTTGTTTTGCAAGTCATTCTTAACCTGTCTTAACCTTGGGTATATTAATTGTATTAGAATGCTTCTCCTTAGTGGGAGAATAAATCCAGGCAAAGGTCTACTGGACTCAAGTCTTAGGATGTTAACTTGAAAGGAGTCCTGCAGCAGTGTACGCGTGGGATTCTTCACACCGAGCACACGTGTGCTGCACAGGAGTATCTACATTGTTTGTCCGGTTTGTCATAACATGGCAGACTCACTGTCACACTGAACAGACACACATCTGCACACAGTGCCAGGGGCCACTCTCACTCCCAAGTCCGGAATTCATCTTTTCTGTTTGAATAGATTCAGCTTCGACTAGTTTTTTCATCTTCTTTTCCTAATACAAGGTGTGGGCTGAAGAGGAAATGCCACACGCAGACTACCCATGAGGGCAAATAATTCTTAATTTTACCAGCACTAACCAGACATTTGGTGTGTCTGCAAGGATAGTTTAGTAATGTCTACCTGATTGCTGTTGAAACTAAAAGAGAAGATAGGTGATGTAAAGGCCATAAAATGCTAAGAGAATTATTTAAGATAACATTAAAACAAACACGCAAAGTTTTCACAGAAGCTAGATTTTGGATTGGACAAAATGACAGTTGTTGAAAGTTGCCCTTGTCAGAGTCAAAATAGCAATCAGTTTGAAAAGTGTTCAGGACAGAAATGTTTCTTTGAAAACAGAGAATGTCACACCAGAAAATGAGAGAGGGAGAGAGAAAATGAGTTTCACTAAAACAAGTCCCTTACAGAGGTGAAATGTCCTGAGATTCCTTTGGAGATACAATTTCCTTGAATTTAGTACTACTTTCACCACCATAATAAAGGATACAGCAATCCATTTTAGCTAAAATGCTTTGGGAAACAGAATCCGTAGATTCAACTATAAGTTGTTACGGAAGTACAAATACAAATACATATAGATACAGAGATAAAGAATAAATATAAAAACATGCATCTATACACACGCACATATATTTATGCATACATATATGCATAGTATAAAGCATTTGAATTTTTTTTTCATAAATATCCTGTAGTATAACCACAGAGATTAACAACCAAATTTAAGTTGTAACATCCTACATTATTTTAAATAAACAGAGGATAAAAACCCTGTTGGACTTGGAGTTTGTCTTCTCGCAGACAGCATCTGTTGCTAAGTACATTTCATAAAATTTGTGAAATTAAAACTAATTTAATTCTGTACATCAATTATGCAAAAGTACTATTTTTGAATATCAGATCTCTTGCCCATTTCTTCTTACTTCACCAACCAAAATAAGATATCATAGTTCCCATTTTTTGCACTAAAAGACTAAAAAGAGATTTCTAAATTTTATTCTGTTTAATGCACTATCAACAGAATTGCTTCTTAAATTATAGTCACTTACATGACAAAACACTCTGAAGTCAAAGTACTTTTCAAGTGTCACCAGCAGCATAATTTGAAGTTAATGTGGTTGTCCAGACATAATTCACTGACTAAATTTAACATACAAGTTCATTAGTAACTAGCATTCATGGGAAGAATCAAATTTCACTCTGATAGCCAGAGCTGACATTGCAGGATATTATTTAAAATCATTTCATATTTTGCTTGTTATAGTATCCTTTACATACACAAACAATTGTGAAACTATATACACACTTTTTAAAGTACAGCTGTGTTCTAAACATTGAAATGGTACAGAAGACTACAATTCTGGCAAATATTTCTTTATGTCTAACATGTAAATACTGCTTAACGTATTTATGTTGAACGAATCAATACACACACAAAACATCAGACAGTTGAAGAAGAGCTATTGGAAACTGGCTTTTGTCATACTGGAGTAAGTATACATTTTCTTTATGTCCTAACAAACTGGCTAATGTAAAACAGATATAGGCTACCAAACTGTCAAAAATGCTATTGCATTCTAATTTTAATAAAGAAAGATTTCATTCTCATCAGCAATGATAGAACACATTGCCAAATTACCTTTGTAAAATATATTAGTTTGCTAGTGATGATCACATTAGTGTCAGTAAAATTTAGCCCATTAGGAAATGTAGGAATGACAAATTACAACATACAACTCTGACAGATAAATATTACGGTTTTTTTTTTCCCTTATTTGAGATTATTGTGCTGCTTTTCTTCACTTTAATTTAAATGAGACAAGGATGTGTTCTTTTTTGCAGATGTATTATATGTGTTGGTTGCTTTATGAAACGGGAGAAATTTCTTGGGGATCTATACTCTTCTTCCATGTATTTTCTATAAAAAATACGAGATTAATCTTTCCAATTGGGAATTGTGGCTGGTATCTGACATAGGGGGTATCTCACTTGAATTGAATACAGGCCTTTACATCTGTGTAGTTAGGAGAAGTAATTCTAATTTCTTGGAGGAAGAGTTTTACTTCATCCAGTCTACCTAAAAGCTTTAAGATCAGTCCCAGTTCTAAGCACAGGTACCCATTCTCCATAAAGTGGTACCTGTAAATCCCCTAATACTTACCCTTGAGCATATTTCCCATCATTCAGTGCCACAAGCAAAGAAAGATTCTTCTTTGGCTTCCCTGTGTATCTGAAATGAGAAGTCACTGCTTCTGCTCATTAAAGTTAGTCATTTAACCTCAGAAAGTTATAGCCAAAAGTGGTTTTGTTTTTAAGCCAAATACTTGGTGGCTGTCTGATATTCTCACAGCAAGATAAAAAAGCAGCTTCAAAGAATAAAAAGAAACAAAGCTAAATTCCAGCCAAAATCACAACAAGAAACCCTGAGGAGCTATACAACTTTTCACTCAGTTAGTATTGATTTTGACAAGTGATCAAAACAAGGGTTATTGGAAGAAAAAATGTAAGGAGCTTTTCTAAAATAAATAAAATAACAAAAACTACTAATAAGATAATTTGCTAAGTAAACTCTAAACACATAGTACAGCAATGTGAAACAAGAGTTCATTGCCATCAAGGCTTGTAATAGAAGAAATGTCGTCTACCTTTCTTTGAGGCATGAGTTCTCTGCTACAGAATAAATAATGCAAAACAAATATTAAATAAATATTATTTGTAATAATAAATGCTATTTATCAAAAAAATCCATTGAGCATCTGACTGCACGTGTTGTTCACAGTGTAATACATAATACTTAGAGATATTATATATAGGCTAGAACTCTGTGATCTTCCAACCAAACCGCAAGGAAAACAAGCCTGTATACAGCAGGGCTTGATGTTGTGCTATTGTTGTATTATTGAGAAGAATTATAATGCTTCTCTCACAATCTACAAACTATTTTATTGTCAGTGCTGGCAGACTGTAACTAACATAAACGGATGTATCTTATTTTCCCACATAAATGGCTTAATAATATATTAAAGTACATTTTTAGATTTCAACATGCATGTGTAAATTCAAGGACTCAAGATCGGGGGGGAGATTGCCTTCATACATACATATAGGTTTATTTTATCTGCAATTTCATCAGGAAAGTCCTGAACAAAAGACAAAACCATGCACTTTTTTCAGGACAAAACATTTCCAGCCAGGACCGCAGTGTTCAAATGGTGTGGGCACATCACCTTGGATCCAGAACACTCATTTTCTCATTAGCTATTCCATCTTTGTAAGAAAGGTCCTAAATTCAATAACTCTCACTGGCAGGCCAATTTGTTTTTAACAGCTACACTCTTTGCAAGACACCTTGTACTGCAGTCATGGGGTTTTATTCATTTGAATCATATGGCTAAATATAATTATAGCCGTCAATTACTTTGTACTTTGAAAAACACAGAAAATGTCTTACATTGTATATAAGGCACCATTAGTGGAATTGTTTCCTTCTTAATTGACAGAGGTTGGAAGTGTTCTTCAGGGGTTTGGATTTCTCCTATGCTCGCCCTTCCCCCTCACTTTTCTCCAGAAAAAGAGTCGATGAATTTCATGCAATGACTTTTATGTGTAAATGCTTGAAAGAGCTGGGAGTGCCGACCAGCACATGGACTGTAATAATCTGAGGTAAGACATTTAACCTCCAGGAAACATCATTTACTTATGCAATCTTTGACCCAGTTAACCTTAAATTCCTCGCTAATCTGTGCGACAGCTTCAACAGAAAAGGTAAACCACCTCTTTATCAGGACTAACCTAAAGCCGCTGTGGTTAGGATATTCTCCTGAAATGCCCCCATCGGTTAAAAGAGGTGAATACAGAAGTCCTGTACCCTCACTCTGGCCCATACTGAAGAGCGGGAGTGTATGTGGGGATGGATGAGTGGGGAGGGGGACTGCCTGGACACCCCACCTTTTCCTCTACAGCTCAGAGATAAATGAGCCCTGCATAAAAGTCGGAAAGTAAAAGTCATCGTAACCTTCCCTTAATGAAGCAGTCCTCCTAAAGCTACTGCCTAATTAACGTAATTCCCTTAACTTAGACAGAATCTCACTCCAGGGGCCTTTAAAATATAGTCTCTCCCTTTATTCCTCAAGGCTGTAGGTAACAGACGTATTTAGCCTTTATTAAACCCTTGAAAAGAGGTGTGAGCTAGTTACTGCAGCGAGGTGGCACGCATTCTGCTTCAGCATACACGTCTGCTCTCTCTTCCTAAACCCACAGAAGCACCTCCTGGCACTCAGTGGTGCATATTAGGGGCAGGCTTAGAGCCTACCCGTACTCTCAGCGTCTCCCTGGCTTGCTGCCCAAGCACACTAAGAGAGGGCATCTCCCAGTGAATGAACGAGGTGTTTGCAACTGTATTCTGCTCTGTCTACATACTCAATAGTCATCTCGCCCAGCATTTAGGTGCGTTAGCTAACTGCTGTCATCTAACAGGACTTCACTTTCAGAGATGTAGCTTATCACTGAGCTTCCCTCCTTCCGTCTCTTCATGCAGAATGTCTGAATTCCTATTCTGTTTCAGGCCACAAGGAATTATCAGCTAGCTGGGGGTTTGGGGGGGGGGGGGATTTTTTTGTTTGAGGGGCTTTTTTTTGCATTTTTTTTATGTCTGAGAGCAGACTTGAGACGTTTCTATAAGTTTGAAGCATTTGCCATGTCAGCTCTCACCAGAACTGTGTTGCCAAGCACGTATAATTTCAATCATTATTACATGTTTCCAGCACATTCTTAGGAAACAATATTCTTGGAGAATATGTAAGAACAAACTGACCTTCAGATTTGTTTCATATAACCTATGATTCAATAATAATGATTTTATAGCTCACCTCTGTAGTTGTAATTTTATTTACTTGATTTTTAAAATAGAATTCCTAGAAACTCACCTGGCAGTCACTGCAAAATTACATTAAAAATTATAAACAGATGGTTTGCCCAACTTGCTGGCTATCAAATTCATATGTCATCACCTTCTCAGAGGTGGTTAATGTAAAACAGAAATGTTCAGCATCCTTTAGTAATAATTGGCTACACAAACTAGATTAATTATATGAGGATAGCTTTCAGCAACTCATATCATTTACTTACAGTGAAAAGCAGCAAACTATTTGAGAACATATTCTGTGTCCCCAGAGTAAGAGGCTTAACTATTTATAGTGAATTTAAATTAGATTCACAAGATTTTAAGGGAGTCAAAATGCTAAATGAAAACATCTTACCTAAAGAAGAATGACTTTCTAAAAAAAGTTAATATTTGAAATTTTAATTGTTATTTATTGTTTGCAAAATATTACTGTAAAATCAGAGCACTCACACAGCAGTTCACACACCTCTTGACTAACTCCTCAGATTTCAGAAAGAATTTTCGAGAATGTACTTACAGGTTCAATATAAATCCCCTTAACTACTACAAATTTTTAATCACCTAAAAAAAAGACGCTTGAACTATGCAATTTAGAAGTTAAACATTGCAACATGACAGTTCCCTACAATTATGGAAAATACTAAATTACATTGTCAGACTCCATTAAAAAGAGATTTACTTTTTTTTTTATAAATCTGGATTCTAATTTAAGAGTATTTATTTTAAAGTAGACACCATTTTATAAGTACAAATATAACGTACATCACAGCCATTCCAACTGAAAAAATGCATCATACACTAGCAAGTCAGTTTTAAGCCTATGAATTACAGATATGATATGAAAAATCTATAGTAAATGTAAGTTGGAACAGCTCTTTTGCTGAGTTGAGAAATGGCCTTGTTTCTTAGAGACAAAAAAAGTCCTCTCACTTTTTAGGCTAGGTCAGATAACACAACTGAAATGCATCCATCTTCTTTGAGAAATGCGATAGAAGTATTTTCTCCAAGGTATATGACCTCTATAATGTGGCTAGCTACCCTGCACCATATCAAAACATATTTTATAAAGTAGTTTCAAAAATAAAAATCTCTATAATCTTCTGATCCAGTGTCCCATATATACAAGTGCCAGACAACCTGAAAAAAATATGGACATTTAATCCCCCTAAATGATGTGAAGATCAAAAAGATTTCTAATTAATCATTGTTGGATGAAAGCTGAACTTTCATCAAGAACTATTTTAGGTATGTTTTTCAGATTAGTCACGTGTTTCAGATAGCTAATCAGTTCATAGAACATTAAAATTCATAGAAAGAAAATCTAATAATTGCCTAAAGTATCATGGGGAAGGGTCTACAAAACTGCTAAAATATTCAAGTAAGCATCTTGATTTCTGTGTACTAACACAAACTGAACTATCTAGGGGCAAATGAGTCACTGGTTTGCACATACATTCCAAAAGAAAGTAACATTTGACTGTTCTGCTTTAACACAGCATTTTACTCTCCCTAAGAACAGGGACGTATATAGTATTGCAACTCTAACACTTTCTGCTCACAAGAGAAATATATCTGAAATTTCTATATTTAATACTGTTTCCTCCTCTACTCCAGCACTTTATCCATGCTTCATCAAAGAATCTAAAGAAGACTGTAAAACACAGGACTTCTTTGTTACAGAAACACAATCAAAGAAAAAATACTGTTCCACAGATAGAGACATTATTTTCATATGTAATTTCACAGGGCTTTCTTCATTATTTTTTTTTTTTCATATTTTGGCAATAACCAGTGTGAGATGTTATTTGAAAATAAACTGTGTATAATGACTCTCAGACTTCAAAGAACAGTAAGCAACATACAATAAAAAGGTATATAGAAATAGGGCAAGAATTGGTTGGAATAAGAGATGTTGCCTGAGGCGCCTGGAGATGGAACAGCCTCAGCCATGTAGTGAAGCAGCCCATGTAGGAGCGATGGTTGCCCACACGCCATGCAATCCAAGTTTTATGGAGTTGGTCAGTGAAAAAAAACACCCATGTCTGCCAGGCTGATATCCTTTAGTTTTAAATTTCCCTTTTGATCACTGGTAATCAGATTACTTTTACACAGGTCTTTGGAGGAGAGAGGTGTCATGTCAGTGCCTGTAGGTCTTTCACCAACACTGAAAATATCTTGGTGCTTCTTTTGTGTCTTCAGCTATGAATGACCTGACGGATTCCTCATTAAATTTCTTCCACTATGGTACTGGTATAATTGCTTTACTTGCTAAATAAACAAAGTGCTCTTTACATTTCCATGGATAAAGGAAAGGAACTTAAGTGAAAAGAAGGCTCAGCCTAAAGTATATAGCCATTTGTTGCAAAATAAGTGTTGCTTCAGAAAATAACTAAACACACCATTTAGGCATCTTAGACAGAAATACCTCCTGTAAGTAGGAAAAAAGTAAGTTTTTCATTACAAACAGAATTAGGCTGACATGAACATTCGTTCGATTAAATGACTGTAACATATAAAAAGTGACTTAATGAATTAGAAAAATTAGAAATCATATGAGATGCTAGCCTAGGAATTAAAAGCTGATTTATAAAACCTCTAAAAATAATTTTGTTTACTGCTAAAGGGGAAAAAAAGAGAAGGAATATATAAACGTATTGAATCTAACATTTACAAGTGTTTATGTGAACAAATGAAAATACAAAATTTTAAAGACAAACAGACTAAACAGTCAATTTAAAAGATTTAAGCTTTGGAATTAAAATATAAACTCAATTTTTCTTCCCAATGTCAGCGTACAGGATAGTTTTGCGTATACAAGAATATGTAAGCATAACAGAGCAGCTCTTCACCAGGGAATGCATTTGCAGTCTTGGGCACTATGCTGTAGTAACTCTGCCCCTCCACAGCTCCTCAAAGCTTTAGGATTGCACATGGAACTGGGAATTCCCCATCTCTCAAAACTCAGGGAAAGACTCTAAGGTGTCCCTGAAACAGACTTAACAAAGGAACCTTGTTCCCATGCAGAACAGTGGGAAGGATAGGAAGAACACTTAGGATCTACTTTAGGGTTTTCTGAGTTGTGCCGGTGTCTTGGTGCCATGGCAGTGGGATGCACGGAGCTCTGATCAGCTCCTGCCATCAGTCACTTGAGCACTGATGGTCTTGCAGCTTAATGTGATTATGAATGTTCATTACAGTGTTGGCAATCAGCTGGATCACTTGAGGCTGATCATGAATAAAGAACCAGTCCTCTGTAGAACATGCAAACACTTCACAGATCATTTGCAACCCATGAAACACATTTGGGATATCCTTAAATGGAGCCCACACTACTTGAAAGGATGGAAAATAATATGAGGGGACAATAATATGAAGTAAAAGTAAACCCATGTTCTTCAGAAAAACACAACTTTTGAGTCAACTGTTCTAAACCAGTAGATCAGGCAGAGTTGCAACTCTCAAACATTTCTATGTTTTTCATTTGCACTGCAATCCACTTCTCTAATTAAAACTTATGTTACAATTCCAGTACATCAAATAGACATGG
This sequence comes from Charadrius vociferus, assembly GCF_000708025.1. Classification (NCBI taxonomy): domain Eukaryota; kingdom Metazoa; phylum Chordata; class Aves; order Charadriiformes; family Charadriidae; genus Charadrius; species Charadrius vociferus. The sequence continues at coordinate 1,144,216 of NW_009648340.1, forward strand.
ATGGGAAAAAAAAAAAAAAAAAAAAAAAAAAAAACCAAACCAGAAACTACCTTATTCTACTTATTTCAGATGAATTTCTTACCTCAAGTCATTAGGTCACTGTTTTGAACCTGAACACCCAGATTAATACTTTAGTGGCAGTAAAGCAGATAGTATAAACACGCCCTAGAGCTTTTACCACAAATCAGACTTGGTTTCCTGATCTTACCAGTATGAACAGCTTGTAAATGTTGTTCCCGAAAGACTGTAGCTGTCTTACGGATGGATAACATTCTGCCTGGAAGCCTCCGTCTGGAACTGCTGACAGGGTTTCTTGCCAGTACATTTCTTCAAGCTTAAATATCCATTTAACTGTGACTGACTGGTCGGGATACAGAATGACCACCAAGATGCCTTCAGAGTACTCTTTTGCATTTTTCTTACTCTGAATAAATAAAATTCTTCCGGATGTTCTCCACAGAGAAATAAAGGGAAAAAGTTCTGAGTTCTAAGTTTAGCTTCTGTTTCTTTACTTTTCTTCAAGGTATCAATCTTAGAAAATGTTAAGGGAGGCATCCATTAAGGATAGACAGGAGTTCGAATGATCTCTTCACCCATTCTAATTTGATAAAGGGCAGGCATCCTATCACCTCGATGACATCCCCCGATGAGACTCTTTTCCCACAAGCCATTTATGTTGAGTGAAAGTACTGGATAATAGAAGTCAATAAATATTGCATTTCTGTAAACTGTTCAGGCATGGAAGCTGGCAAATGAGCCTAGCCATGAATGTCATAAAAGTCACTATTATATAATCAATAATCATTCAGAAGAAAAAGGAAAAATTATTGAAAAAGCAACAAAGTAGAATGTGTCTATTATTCTCTGTATGCTTAGATTAAATAAACAATAAATGAAAGGAAATGAAAGAGGATAGTCACAGCAGGTTGCCATTAGAAAGATGTAACAGTTTAGATAGAACACTCTGTTGAAAGATCACGAAATAAAACAGGAGGGTTTGATGTTTAGACTTGTTTATTTGCCCAGTTTTTAACAAAGAATGCCAATCTCTGCGTAACAGAGGAAAAAGATAACAGCAGGCAAAGAATTTAAGTGACACGATGGACGAAAGGATAATATCAAATGCTGGCAATCAGCAGAAGAAACAAATAGCCAAGTGAAGCTCAACAGAAAAAAAAATTATAAAGCTGCAACTGAGAGCAAGACTCAGAGCAGAGCCAATAGTCATTCATGGTCAAGAACAATTTAAAAAAAAAAGGACAAATTCAAGCAAAAGCTGTAAATATGGCAGGGGGTGGGTGGGAAGGTCATGATAGTTATGATACTTGGGTAATAATGAGCCAAGTACAGAGATCAGGGAGCTAATTTTAAATATCCTTCCACTGCAGAGGGACTTAAAGTTTTGCTATGCTATAATTACAATTAGTAGGACAAAATCTATGCTAGAAAAATGTTGTTTTGATTGCAAAATCAAATACGCAAACTGAGGAAGTCTGATTTACACACAGTGTCTCATTTGTCTATATTTCACGAAATGTATCAGGGACCATATTTTTTTTTTAAAAAAAAACCAACATGAAAATTGATTGAACACTGTAACAAATTGATTCCCACAAGTATTTGTGTGGGTGTGGGTTTGGGTTTGTGCAAGTATACAGAAATTCAGGCAGATTTATTTTCATAATTTAAATTTTTTGCGAGGTTGCTTTTCTCACACATTCTTTCACTACAGTTTTTTTTAGAATTTTCTTGTGTTTTGTTTCTCCCATATGACTTCCTAGCATTTTCAGGAAAAAAAATCATTTATGTATATTTTTGTATATGTATAAACACATGCAGAACCCATACTGTCAGCATTGCAAAATAAATGCATTCTACTCAAGCCAGATGCTGGATTGTTTTATATTAGCAGACCACTGACCGTATTATATATGGAATTATTGAAGGGACAGGAGAAATCGGTAATAAACCACAGGAAATAGCCACTGGAACTACATATTGACTGAAGAGAGACAGTTAGAAGGATGTTTGGAAAATAGGTATTTTGTATATAACTATTCCTTTAATCATGTTCCAATCACTGAATTCAAAGAATATTGATAGAATACAGGTTACAATTAGAGAAAATCTGTCCAGTCTGTGGAAATTTCTTCTATTATATGTAACAATCTTTGTATCTACAGTCTATCCTCCTTAATTCATATTTCTTCCCTTTTTTTCTGTTTCCTTCCAATTGATTCAGATATTTCTGGTACTGAGGTGCTTAGAACTGTACACAATAATAGATGTGTAGTCTAGCCAGTGAAATAGGGTCTGTCATCTCTGAACAGTGACGTGGTGCCCTTTTTGTGCAGGCAGCATTAATTATAAAATATTTTTCTGAACACTCTCATTCGATCATACAGCTTAGTGGGAAGAAAGCTCATCCTGCCATTTCGGCGTCTCACCCTGAATACCACTGCAATCAGTACAGTGAAAAGGAAGAGCATCCAACAAGAACTTGAAACATGGGGATATTTTAATATGTATTTATTAGTAAGCTGATTATTATGCATGTAAGTGGATACAGATGTCAGTTTCTCTGTGCTACATCAATTTGGGTGATGAATATATTTAATTTTGCTTTTGAAATCTTTTATTCACAGGATGCCAGATCTTCCCTTTATATGGAAATAGTAATTGATATTAGGAAATTGTGTAAAGATATCTTTAGTGTGCGCAGTTAATATTTCTGTCATGATTAAAGCGCATCATTAAGAGTACAGTATTGGTTCAAAAAATGTGTGTAAATGTGTACTATGCGAATGACTGACTGTAGCCTGATCCACAGCCTATACAAATCAGTGCAAAGACTACTGTTGCCAACAGAGTACTTAGACTTGTATTTCATTTCATAGGTGCATTACAAGTGAAGTGTTTTTTACCATGTCTGCTCAAATAATGGTACTGTTAAATCTCCATTCCTCTAATAATAAATAAATATTTGCCTTCATCTGTCCTTTCCCTCTCAAAACAAAGAAATTTAATATCAGTTTGAGAAATCCTTTAATGCAATATTTGCAATGCTGTTCTGAAATACTCTGGTATATTAAAATGCTTCAAGGTAACCAACAAAAGATTTTAACCTTTTATTTCACTACATAAATTCTCTATTCCAATGAAATGTATTATACAGTTCCTGTCTCATATTCCTTTTACTTAATGAAAAGGAACCCCCTTTTTTGCTTTATTTTGTTTTGGTTTTTGTTTTTAAATAGTGTTTAGATGGCAGTTCCAGGCAAATTACTGTGTTTACCGTACTCTGGAAAAAACTGCGTGTGGAAGATTGCTAATCTATAATTTGTGAAAGCTGACTCAGGAAGCAAGATATGATCCAGTCTAGGTAAAGATGATTCTGAGTCAGTTACCAGAAACTACCTTCACAGCAATGAGAATAAACATAAGTGCATCTATAGTTAAAAAACATTTTGAATCAATATACCTAATGAAATCTTTCTCTTGTTATGAAGAGGCACATTTCAAATAAATATATTAAAATCTAGCAATACATTTTCATATGCAAATTCAATAGAGAAAGATATACCTATAAAATATGCAGTTACAGACTTGTGTGGAGCTTTGGCAATATCTCTCAGCTGACTGTATGTCACCTTTAAAAGGCACTGATTCTGCCATAACTATTCAAAAACCAAGTAAAACCACAACTACTGTATCAGAGCACAAAATCTGTGACTATGTATATATATATATATGTTACTTGGTTTCATATAGGTAGTTTTATTATAGCCGGTTATACAGGAAGAATTTTTTTTCAACCCTCTTAATATATAATCTTAATTTCTAGTGCTGAATTCACTAACGTTCTTCAATCATACTGCTGGGTTTTTTTACTTTTCTTTTTTAAGCTACAATAACAAATGTTTTCCACAGAATCTAAGAAGTATCTTGAGTATATTTTATTTAAAATTAAAATAAGGAAATAAAGTAGGTAGTGTTGGGAGTTAACAATGATTAAAAACAAAGTTTCCAAAACTTCCTAAATATGCTCTAATATAGGAAACTTGATTTTGGAAATCTTTCTTATACCAACATCATATCAGTTCTTGTCTGAACACGCATCATTATGACTGAAAATGCATACTGACCTGGTGGGAGGTAATTATCTAAACTGTATAATCAGAAAATTGATCAATTCTCATTCAGCCTCACCCTGTTACCTAGTACCTGTCTGCAGAGCTGATAAGCCCGGCAAGAGTACAAAGGTGTTCTTTATCACTTACTTGAATATCACCTTTTCTGGGTTTATAAAAAATGTTACCTACCCTGAATTAAGGAACATTTTATTTTAAGGCTATCATTATTTGTCTAAGATGTTATTTGCAACATGTGGCACCACAAAAAATGCAGTATAACAGCAATAATATTATAGCAGTTCTTATACCAACATTGTATGAGTTTAGAATGTTATTCCATGGTTGGAAGAATGAGCTCTGTGATTTATGACTTTCAATATATGCAATTTCAGTTACAAAACATTAATGGCATTTTGTATTAAATTTTAGCATAATCATGTAAAGATTCTAGATTTGTCTCATGTATTTCATCCTTTCAAATTTAGAAGTAACTGCATCTGAAATGCACCCACACACTTTGGCAGCTTTTTACATGCAAATTTACAGTCAGAAATATTTCTGAAAATTTCTCATGTGTAGAAATACTGTATTTTGCTTGTAAGCCTTTTTGTTTCAAAAAAGCTCCACTTGTATTGAAACAAGGAAGAATCTCACCTGTCTTCTTTATTACATTGTAATAAATGAGAAACTGTTCAAAGGGACTCCAGAGAACTCAGTCAAAATATTTTATATAATTATACTCAACTTATTTTTAAGTGTCTAAAGCAGTTGTCGTGTAATATGCCAGATGCAGAAGCCAGGCAGAAGATTCTCTACAAAAAGCCAATAAATATTAAATGAACGGTCCCTATCACTTATATCAGCACCATCCACATCGTTGAAACCACTGTCTCACTATTACAGATATTTCATTTTCTGCTCTGCAAAATAAGTCCAAACATATTGAATAAATCTAGCCAACTTCTGATTTTGCAAGAAAAAGTTTAAATAGTAGCAAAAGTTAGTATGTATCACCTGTTTCCATGGAAAATAATTATCCCTTGGAATAATTTTTTGCTTACATGTTCTCAAACATTACTGCAACACACAAATATACATTATATTTAATTTATTCTCTTTCTCTTAATTCCTTTGTCCACTTTGTTTCATATTTTACAAATTTAACATTTCCAGATAGCATATTATCTCCTTAAAATGAGCTTGATGGTTTAACAGTATTTAATACTCAGTAAAGTACAGATATTACCATTAAATCTGTTCTATTAATAATCCTTCTATTTATAGATAATTGATTTAAAGGGACTTCTTGGGACATCCAGACAGTAATTTTTAGTAAAACTTCTCATCTGCATTAAATATTAATTATTTCATATTATTACACTTTTTTCTTAATATCCCCCAATTGACCCTTAAATTGGACTGAGTATGTCTCACTCTTATGGAATCTCCTCCTCAATCGCAGATTCTGGTATATCCATAGGGCACTCTACAGTTGTGAGGATTTTTACAGATTTCCTGAGAAGCAGAATTTTGCATTTTTTGGTGTTTTGGGTTTTTTTTGCAAGTATAAGCATAATATTTGTAAGTTAAGATGCAAAGGGAGTAGTCTGAACCGCACGACTTCCAAATAAATAAGCAAAGCCCTGAATCATATGGGAGGGCAGCAGTCTTTACCATCAGATACTATTTATACATTTATTGTCAGGTATTGTATCAGACTTAGACATTTACAAATACAAATCCTACATGTTGCTGTTAAGAAGTAGAAGTCACAGAAGTGTGTTCTAGTATCACTGAAATACTTCAGAATTAAATGCAGATTTTAATTACTGCTGTTTCCGTTAATATACAGCAATGTAAGTTCTACACAGAAAAATGCCATATTTATTGCCTCTCAAAGACCATGGCCGAAACGACATTTATCCCTGTCTTCAAACAACTAAGTTTCCAAGGCAGAAGCTCAGGCTCTGTAGCTCATCAGTGAACATGGACATTTATCTCCAAAGGACAAATTGAAAATAATGACTGAGCAAGTAATCTTTCTGGATGTTTCTGGAATTTCGCTTACATCTTGTGTGCCGTGTAAGATCATTACTGTGGGGTTAGTCAGCATAAGGCTTTTTGCACCAGGTCACACCTTGACCATTAGTTTCTGAAAGTGATCAATAGCAGGCAACTAGAAAACAGTGCAAGAACAGGACAAATTTAAAGCAGTATTTGTATGTTTAACCCTCAGTCATTTGTTCCTCTGGAAGATTTGCAGCTAGAGGTAACGGCTTTACATTTAATTGTCTTGGATACATTTTTTTTTTTTCCATGAATTTGCATGCAGAGTTTTTGAACTCTGTAAGATTTTGGCATTCCTTATATCCTGTGACTATGAGTTACACAGTTTAACTATGCGCACTTTGAAAAGTTACATCTTTTCACTGGATTGAACTTGTCACTCCATGTATTTAAGGGATATACAGGTGTCTGTCTACATTAATGTTTTACCTTGGATCAGAAATGTGATTCTGAAGCAAATCTGATCATCCCCGCTTAGCAGGCTTGGATTTGACACGTAAGGAGGTCTCAGCGTGCTGCTAGATTGCTTTTGGGCAAAACTGAACTGGAAGATGAGCCCTATGAAGCCTCTGAACACGTTCCACCCACAAAGGGGCACTTCCATCAGCTCACAGGACCAGGCTAGCATAGCAGGAGCCTGAAGTACACCCTCCCAATCAAATGCACGTAGTAGGGGTCTCGAAAGCCAAATAATCTCACTCCACAGACCTGTTCCTGCTATGCCACACTACTTGCTAATTTAAACATAGGCTACTTTACCCAGGGAATTGTGGAACAGAATTATTTTCCATGCTTTTTTAGAGGGTCTTCCTCCATTTTGCATTTAAATACAACAATACTTTCATTAGATCATAGGCTACTACAATCTGTCTTTCTGTACACCAGTTTTGTTCCCTCCCTCAGAGTTAAATAGTATTTCATGCTGGGAGGAGCATCTGAAAAGCCCGTGTCTGCACAGAACAGAGGACAACATCAGACATTTACTTTCTTTTTTCTTCCCTTAGTGAGAAAAAGAGAACAGTATTACTGCTACTTTTGTACTGAAAGTCACAGCTGGATTGGTTTATCACTCAGGTGTTTGACTACACTAACAGTTGCATTGAAATGGCTATTCGGATATGATATTCAAGCCATTTTGCCATCTATGACAAGCTCTGCTAGACCTTTATCTTTTTTCTTTTTTTTTTTTTAATAATTTAACTTTAAAGATAAGACAAGCCAAAATCTAAGACTGCAAGACTTCTCACTATAGGGATGCCAGTGATCCCTTCGAAATGGAACTAGCTACTGAATAACTGAAAAACTCTTAAAGGTGTACTACATATGTTGACAAGAGCATGTACATATTCAAGAGAAAAGAAGTAAAACCAACACAGTTTTCTAAATTACTGCTTGAAGGTTTTTAACTCTTTCAATAATAACCAAATAACCATCTTCCTTGCTTTCACTATTGACATCTCATGTCACAGAGTGCTGAGGACAGTGATAAACATTTTCATACTAATTGTATCTTCTTTAAAGTCATTCAGAAATTTCCTCCTTCACTCAAGACTAAGGAAGATAAAATCACAAGAACTGTCAAATACATTAGGATGGCCTAGGTGAAACATTAGCAATGAATCCAACACTAGGTCATTCACTTGATCAGTTCCCTAAGAATACATAGAAAAGACATCATATTTCATATTTCTTACACTTTTTAGCAGTTCAGTAGGAGTAGAAAGACAAAAGAAAGGAAGAGATGCCAAAAGCATATTTTGTTGTTCACTGTTTGCAAAGGAAAATTGAGCCAGCAGATCATTTAATAGTAAGGTGATACTAGTCTACAAACTCTAAATACTACTTACAAGCAGGAATCTTTCCTCTGAATTTCCATGGTACTAGTTTCTACCTGTTTTGTTTAGGGGTTGGTTTTTTGTTTGTTTGTTTTGGGGGTTGGTTTTTTGTTTTGTTTTGTTCTAGTATAAACAATTTTGACATTGCACAGGTCTCTTAGAGTTCCTTTCTCCCCTGAGATCAGGGGTAAAGGAGATTGCATCAATGTCACAGGTTTTTTTTTTCTTTTACCATATTAAGTTATCCTATTTACTTTTTAACAACTACTTAACACCACCATATACCTGCAGACTGAGCTCCCTACTACTACCAGATCTTTAATTTCTGAAAATGTTGCTAGACACGTCATCTAGATGTACGAAGTGTCTAGAATAATTTTGAAGTGCAGTAAGCATGTAATAGCTTGCTGTTATCCAAGTTAAATTTAGTAAGCTGAAATAATCTTTTTCAAAAAGATTTCAATGATTTTTTATATGTCCATATTATTGTTTACAAGAGTCTTAAGAGAGTTTTTGAAGGTTTTTTCTCAAAAAAAAACCCAAAACATCAACAAAAGAAGATTTGATTTTAATTTCACCAATTCATTATGCAACGCTTCTTGTTAATCATTAAATATTGTAGTTTAAATGGAGATTACTAGTAGGCAATTTAGATCGGTAACTTGCCTATTTATTGAAACACGGACCTTTTTTCATGTGTGAAGATTTCTCCCACATTATCATGCATCTTTATAAAGAGATTTCAGTTTAAAAGAAAAACTAATATCAGTGTCCATCTCTTTGGAAGAGCATGTAAAAGGTCAAAAAAAAAAAAAGTTACACAGTTTTGAAAACCGTTAGCACCTAGAAAATACTAAGAATTCAGTTAATTATCACAGTCAGCCTCTTATATTAAACCTCTGTATAACAACGTATTGAGAAAGAGAACTCCCATGGCCACATTCTGGAAACAGCTGTGTATAGCAGCTCTCTGGGTTTCACCCACAGTACACATATGTATATGGGAAATTCTGTAATTTTATGGCTTGTTGCAGGGTAGTCTAGTAGATGGGCTCTTGCATAAAGTGACAAAATACTTTCTGAAAGCAAACATTAATACAAACCCTTCTGGGAGGAAAAAAAATTCTAATATTCAAAGTGCGAGTCATGCCTTGAGAAACCCAAAGTCACCTCTCTACCTTACTGCATGCTTTGAGTCTGTTTATTCCTAGAGAATAGCCACACATACAGAGTTCTTCATGGCAAGAATTGGACTGTTGCACCTAAAACACATGTAAGTAACTGAATTTCCCTGAATTTAGGGCCTTTGAGGCCATATGAACTGAAAAAAGAAAGATCTGGGATGTGTGGAAATGGCTAATGTTTAGTCTGTACATACGTAAAAGCAGAAAAATAATTTCTAAGACAATATATACACAAGTTCCCCTCATCTCTGATGAGGGAGAGTGAAATGAAAAATGGATGAGAAGAAAGTTAAGTTTGTGATTAAGGCTGACAGAGGCTATCAGAACATGAGATGAAGTGCCAAGAAGAAAAGAAGGAAGAAAATAAAAATGCAGGAGATGGTGAAGGAGGAAAGAGTTAGTGTGAAGCAAGAAATTCTATAGTAGCTGAGTCGTTAAGTTGCAATGAAAAAAAAATTACATCCCACACTTTGAAGTTAGTATCCCAAAATAGCTTTTATAGAAGAACCGCGAGATGAGAAAAATATTCCAGTGACCACACATTTCTTAAGAATACTTTATGATAAGAACCAAATTTAGAATCTTGACAAGGATTTTATACTTCATCATTGTTCATTTTCCTTACTAACCTTTTGTAATGGAAACTCTAAACTAAATGGAGTACCTCACATCACCTTTTTCTGCCTTCCTATTAGTTTCCTGGGGAATTAAAAAAGGCCAGAAAGATAACTGCCTTTAGATGACATGCATAAATTACAGTCTTAATTACTTTCCAAATATGGTGGTAGGTTACACTATTCTGTAATTCTAAGGATCAACACTAGCATCTTTACTGATGACAATTAATTGGCAGTTTTCTAACTCATGTAACCAGACACTGTCTCTGAGAATGCAAGACCTTTAAGTCTATTCAATGTCACTATTTATATCCTTTTGATTACAGATTTCTTATAATTAAATTTTAGAGATTTTTGTTTTGTTTCTTTCCTGTCCCGTAACAAAATGACATGATTTCTTTGAAGTTATAGACTGAAGTGCATACAGTAACACAACAGCAAGTGAGATGAACTCTGAAGTCAGCACTGAGGAATATAACCATTATTGTAATGTTTAACAGTACGAATTTCTGGAAGGGGTGACTGAAAAATCGATTTTTTAGTTTTGTGGACAAACCGACAAATCAGCTTTTTACTTTCATTAGCTATTTTAAATATCTTATTTTCATATTTTTTTTAATTTGAAAATAACATTTTAAATTCTTAAGTTTTCATGTAAAAATAATTGAAGCTATATTTCAGCTTTATGAGAAGAAAACTTCACTTGAAAATCACAACTTAAATTTACAGTTTTAAGTGATATAATTTTGAGCACCTTTTTTCAATGTTTACTCTTCCTCATAGACGTTGTTAAAGAGCAAGCTGATTAGATGAACCTTTCTCCCGTGTGGAATCTTTTCTCCTGTGTTACTAAATAGAAAGTGTCGTATTCAATGCTATAAATATTCAGGAAGGATAACAGATTGCATGATATTTCTTTCCACTTGATAATGCCTTTTACAGAATATTCCTCTGACAAATATGGGAACTATTTAAATACAAAGAATGGGCCAGCAGCCTTAATCTTTCAGGCGACTTTTAAGTTACTTTACAAAATTACATTCTGTTGATACCTGAATATTTGAATTTATATTATTTTTAAAATTAAATTGCATGTTAGGAACATATTTTAGGATCTTTCCACAGTTGTCTCTACAATAAACTGTTCCATGATCTACCAATCAACCAAATATCTAGAGAGCCTATTTAACAGTGTTTTTCCTAATCCAGGAATCAAGTATGTTGCTATCACTGTATTAAAATACTTTATTTTGAGTAGCTGTAATCTCTTTTCTGGTTCATTCTTTGCTAAGGGCATGGAAAAATTTTATTCTAATTGAACAAGTCAATTACATTGCTTGCAAATCTCTTAAGGTCAGGATTTGGCTTGAGTGGCAAAACATGTTTATGAACTACAAGTAACTGATTAAAAGACTTTATTCTTACACCACAATCACATTCTCCTATGTTTTCATAGCCTAATATTTGTAGCATGTTAAACTGCTCACAAAACATCCATTTCCATGCATTCATTTTATTCTAAGCTTCTGGGATTAACATAAAATGTGTCACAAATCTTAAGGATTGAGAGAGCAATTATAGAAGTGCTGAACAAAGAGACAATTATGTTATGACAATAATCACTCTTTTAGGAGTAAAAATATCAATGTCATATTTGGTTATGTGCTCCTCTCAGTCCACAATATATTCTGTACTTGATATGATACAGAAATCATCAGTTGAGAACACTTATATCTTTTATAGTCTCCTGTGAAAACCTATTTTGATCAGATGGAATATTTTTGCAATTTTACGTTGTCTTAATGATTTTTGCCAAGAACGACTATACAGAAGAACCAGTGTGAACTCTGAACTTGGATGAATCCCACCATTTATAATACATTAGTAAATAGAATACAGACCACTTTTTTTCAGCTTATACTGAAAACTTCTGTTTATTACAAGTGTAGCTCTATTAGAAAAAATGTTGGAAATAATAGACATGAAAATACAAATGTTCTGTAAAATGAGAAATGGGAATATGCAGGTCAGGTTGTTCTTACATCTCTAAAATATATTGTAAAGAAAAAAATCAACATAAGTACAATAACAGTTGATTGAGTGATTCAAGCGTTCTAAGACAGGAAATGAGAGGAACACAATTTAGTGGTTAAAATTAATTAGCTACAACATTTTGTGCTTCTCATGTGTTCACCAGTCCTTGAAATTGCAAGAAAAGAAGTTGACAACAATAACCCTGATATCCGATTTTATATGCACAAGAAATATTTAGGATAAGCATTATCCAAACACATAAGATTTGTCGGTTACTTTTTGTGCTATTTTCATTTAGTTGATTAGACTCTTGGAACTGCAACAGTCTTGCAAAAGTTTAGACATTCCACTGGTGTTTTCCTTTCACATCCACCTTTCCAATCTTACTCTTTGCAAGAAATGCTTTGTTTCAAAGGAGAGTCAGCTTTTTTTAGACAGGTTATTTTAACAACTCGGTTAAAGAACACAGCTGTTTTGAAATACATATTTCAATAAATATGTATTCATTTTACATCCAAAAAGCAGCAGAGAGTCTTCAGTTGCTAGAAACACAGAAAGAGCAGACACGGTTCAAAAAAAATCCAAAACCTGGTTCCTTGTTTCTGGATTGCATATTGTTGTAGATGAAATTCCTCTACTTGAAATCAGTAAGCATGTATTGTTAAATGAATTTTTGCATACTCAGTCAAAAATACCATTTTTTTAAAGCCTTATTTTCCTTTGATATGAATATATGTAATAATTTTGTTTAATTGTATCAATCAAGAGCAAGTCACATTTAATAATCCATAATTTACTCTCTATTATGTGTTACTGTTTATCTATAAAGTGATATTTCATTGTATGTAATTAAGGGACAGCATAAACAAAACATCAATGCACAGCAGTTTAAAGCTGTTAGGTATACAACATTATATGTTCATAGAATCATAGAATACCAGGTTGGAAGGGACCTCAAGGAACATTCTTGGCAAAAGAAAAGTTGTATTGCACAACACAAACAATACTCAATTTAGACAGCGGGAGATAAAAACCAATAAACTGAAATCTTTGATTGTATATGTGGTTCTGATAACAGTTTAAAATAATATTCTTCACCTTTAGAATGGAGGTAGTAATGCCTAGCAAGCTTTGTTAAGGATATCAAGATGTATGTATTAAAAAAACCTTATATGTAAGACACACAGTTTTTAAAGTGTACATCACAATAACCATGGAGGTGAGATAAGTTTAATAGTATGTTTATTTCTCCTTGTATTCTCTCTCCCCATATTTTCAATAATCAAATAACCCAACAGTAACAACAGCAACAAACAAAAAAAGGAGTTTTCTCTTAAATGAATAGGTTGAAGTGGTGCTTATTAGATTTATATAGCTAAATCCACAATAGCTCTTCAGTTTTGAAGCTGACTTGATTCTTTAATTAAGCCTGAATTTAATTCTTGCTTCTAAATTGGACCAGGAAAAATGCAAGAGTTATACATAATTTAATCTCCTATTACTTATTTCTATTCAAAGCTGTTCTTCATTAAGAGCTCAGCTATTGAATTAACCAGCATGGGACAACCCAAAAATATGCATATTGAATCTCTCACTTCAACGAAAATAATTCTCTTTGACCTCAGAATTGGCCTGAAGTGCTGAAATGATATTAGAAAATCTGATCCATAAAGTCATGTATTTTGTTCGTATGTATTTCCAATTGAGAAGTGATTTCATAAGTAGGTTAAAAACAGGTTTGGACTGCCTTAAGAAACAGTTTAGGAAATACAGTTATAAATAGCGGTCTCTTCATGCCCCAGTTGAAACATCCAGGTAAAATTAGGGAGTGCTTCAGAAGAATTCTCATGCAACAGCTATTAATTTCTTTAATAGAGATATTAATTACTTCTTTGCAATTTCTCAAGGTAAGACGACATTCAAATAATACGTGACTAATATATACCAAAAGAAATATTAAAAGAATGAAACACCCCTGTATTTAAACCTTCTCAGTTTTTAAAACTATTTCTTAATACTGCACATGAAAATAATTTTCATGCCAGGGTAAGGACTTTAATTTTTTTGTTCAGTCTGTGTGCATTTACTCATGTAAGGCTAATAAATTTTCCCTGTACAGTAACTGAAAGGGGATTCTTTACTTCAGCCACTCTGGTACTTATTATAAGAGAAGTATCATTTATGACACAGTGATAAACCTGTCTAATTTCTTTTCTTCCTCCCTCCTCTTGCCTTTTTTTTTTTTTTTTTTTAATGTTTTTAGAAGATTATTGCATTTTAAAACCATGACAAATCAGGGAGAAATTTTATGTTTTTCAGAGCCAAACACACTTCTTAATGTCTTATGCCCCAACCATAAATGAGTTCTGAGAGATCCATAGGGTCAAGAATTATCACCAAAAGGTAAAAAAGTTCAACACAAAACATGCTGTTCTACTAAAGAGCCGAGGTGAAGAAGAATGAAGCATGGCTGAAATGAGACTTTAGGTACAAATCACAACATTACCAAAAGTAAATGCACTACGCTTTAGTTATAAAGTCACACTTACAACAAATACTGTTCAATTGTGGTTGTTGTCATTAGACATATTAACATATCCAGGGTCTTTCTGCAAGTTTAAATGTGTAAAATTTAAATACACTGATTTTTGGCTAGTTTTCCATGAAAGAAAGGTTTAGAAAACTGCTCCCTTGTTAATACCTTCTGAAATAGTGGCTGGTTTCAGTTAAATTTCACACAAAGCTAGAAATTTTGAAAGATGAGTGTCCCAACTAAGAAGCAGATTTTGCCATGAACTCCAGCTATACAGGCTACTAAAAGGAGCAAGTGGCAAAAAGTGGCAAAAACACTGTAAATTCTACTGCTTAATCAGCACATGTGTTCTGAAATACCAGAGGGTCCAAATATGAAAGAAAATAGATGGAAGTCTCACCTGTGTTTCTGGTTGTAGGAGGCACTAATGCTGTGCAACGCTCTACAAGGTCCTTTGATTGGAAACAGTGCTTAGGGGCCAAGGAATGAGATTAGTGCTCATAAACTGTCCCTGACTGCATGTTTATGAGAAACCCAGGATAGCCCTGAATTCCCGGAATCTCACCTTTGCCCTACCAACACAAGCATGCAAGACTTTTCTAGTTGAGAAATGTCATTTGAGTTCAGTTGGCTTTAGCCTTCTGTTTCTCTAATTTGACTTCTAATGACTTTTGTCCTCTGATCCTGAGCATCTCACAAACATTGTTTCTCCCAGAAAATTAACTGGCTTTGAAATATTTCTTTTTTAACTACTCGTGTGTTTTCACATGGAACCAATGCTTATAAGAAATTCATTCAATATACAAGACTCGGTACCTATGCTTAAATCTGCTGCTGAATTTTCTATTTATCTGGCTCTGACAGATGTTTCAAGTTTACCAAGATATTGAGAGATAATATTCAAGCATTCAGATTTCCCTAGTAATTTTTGATAGCATGGGATGTGATGTCTGCAAACAGGAATACGCAGGAAATATTTTTACAATTCATTTCTCAAGTCACACAATGAAGACATAAATCCAAAATTTCAATGCATGCAGAACTAATTGGGTTTTTTTTATCATTTGCTCAGTATCACTACCAGTGACATAGTCATCTCTGTAAGTGCATTTCTTTTCCACATTTCAATTTAGTAAATGATGCCATTAATAATGCACAATAATAGTAAAATCTAGTTATTTTCATGGCTGAGAATAAAGGAAAGAAAAAGGTCTCCTTCCTAAAAGTAAGCAAATATCCTATCCATGACAAAGAGCTGAAAAAGACTGTTAAAAGTTGCTACTTCAGAGCCACATTTCACAATTGACAGCTGATTTAGTTGATTAAGCTGTGATCAAGAGGTAACATCACTGACTAGAAGTGTTTAATAGGGTATTTCAATGAAAAGAAATTATTTCAGTTGGGAGAGACATATTCAGTGAAAATTTCCATCTTTCTATTATTTTATATTGCCTTGCCTTTAATTTTCATTCCTTTCTCTAAAAGCTATTAAATCATTTCTCAGAATATTTTTTTCTCTTTTCACAAAGATACTTTTAAAGAACAGTTCACACATTTTAAATGCTTTTTAAAGGCATTTATAAAAATTATTTCTCAGGATCCCCCTACAAGTTACTCATCTTCAATACTGAGGATGAACTCTTTTTCTTCTCTCCATAATAAACGTAATGCTTACTGAAAAAAATACAAAAAGGTACATAATGCTTAGGAGGAGTTAGAGTACAACTATTTTGTTTCCTCAGAAATTAATGGAAAACCTCCCACAACTTCAGTAGAAGTGTTATATGGCTCCCTGTTTTGTTTTTAGCTAGCCAGCTCTGCTACAGGAGTAAACTAATAAGGCCAGTCACAGTGCTCTGCTGGCATCAAATATAGTGCTCTGCTGGCATCAAATATAGTGATGCATAAACAAGGAAAGGGAAAAAAAAAAAGGTAATTAAAATGTCCATTAGAAAAATTCAGTGGTGGAAAAACAATTATTGTTTTCAACTTCCAAATCCTGGTAAACTTTAAAAAGCCAGACGTATTTCTAAAAATAGTACTGATGACAAAAATTCTTGGTCTTTATTTTATATATAAATAGAAAAAAATGTGCAATTACAGTACTGAAAAGACTGCAGCTACTTCGCACACCCTTATTTTTAGGAACATGAAAAACTGCGAAGTTTTAACACTCATAGATGCAAATTTGTTTCTTCACAGAGAACCTGCTGTGTGCACATAGTGTTTGCAGACTTTTTCTATTCTATAAAACATTGGATAATGAAGCATCACAATCAGTTTATAAGTTTTGACAATTATCAGCCTGATGGTGCAGATTAGTGACCCAAGCGAAGCACAGAAAAGAATAATTGTCACAAATTACAATTTTCAACATTAAAATGCATCATTTTATTATTATCAATAAAGCATAATCTGAAAATGCTCTCTCCCTCTCAATGGATGGCAGTGGCTGTTGATTAGGACGTGCTGGTGAAAAGAGTGATTTAAGCTCCACCTGTAATTTCATTAGGCTGACGTCCAGGAGGGGAGACTGTGAAATACGACAGGACTCTCATCTGCCCTGCTTTCCTTGACTCCACAACTCAGGTACCTTAGTGGACCTCGTACAGGGCTTTTGCAGCACCCACCACCAAGCCAGACCTTCCTAAACGGTCTCCTCTGCCAGCTCCTGCCTGGGCTCACTCGCACATCTTCTTGTCCTCTGGAAGGCTTCCAAAGAGAAGCCCTGTTCTGCAAAGTCTCCGGTGTGCCACGTTTCCCAGGCATTTGGTCCATATACACAACATAAACCATAGTGCTCATACATGTTCAGAAGTGTCTTCAGAGCTTTATGGCTCCACCTCCTGAAAGCACCAAAATGGCCATAGCATTTGCTGTTTTAAAAAAAACCAACACTTTACTCCCACAGGTGCCTATAGTATTATCTGTAACTGTAAACATCTTTATGAGAAGGTGAAATGTGTCTTTTATTTCTATTTCCTCCATTTCTAGTCTAGCCTTCCCTGTGCCTGATTATTCAGAATCTTTTGCAATAAAATCAGTAATCCTGTCAAGTCAAAAGGAAATACTATTTGGGTAAAACAATATAATAGATGAGTTTAATCTAGTTTTGCTGAAATCTGGCATATATATCATCACTTTATTCATGTATCGAAATAAAAAGACCTGAAGTTCTTCCCTGACTGCATACTTCTTTGACTCAGTAAATTGAGTGTTCTCAATCTGAATGTTCTTGCGGCAAATTATGGTCAAGTAATCTTAATCTGATGGGAGCCACAGTTCCAAAATTGCTGTGAGGGCATGCACAGATCTCGTCCAGCAATGTTAACAATTCCTAAACTTGTGTATTGAAAATGAGACATGGACTGCATGGGAAAGGATGTTAAACAAATGACAGTGGACTGCTCTGATCAGCCTCATTACCTGAGCAGACTTAGCAGGCTCTCAATTTACAGTGCAAACCACAGGCTGGTTGGCAAAAGCAAGATAATAGTCTCTAAATTTCTCTCTGTTCACATAGTGATTTTCAGCAACCTGCAGAAGAAGAATCCTCTGAAAAGGAAATGCCCTACAGCAAGCGTTCATGAGGGACCATAGTTGTATTTGGAGCTTTCACCACCAAGAATTTCATGGAAGAGGGCACTGGGCAGAAAATCGAATTATCAATATGTTGGCTTGCTCAGGTAAGCAAGAAGGTAAATACATCTGTGATTACAAACGACAATATAAGCAAAGCCACTAGAAGGATTTTTGGGTAGTCTTTGCTCATGAACCTCACGCTCACAGCCAGGGTGAAAAGTTGGACTGCAGCTGCTAACATGGTAAATAAACTATGACTGTGTAATGTCCAGCATATTCAGCTCCATGAAACGATCTAAACTAAAATTGAGAGAGAGGATTCAGAGTAATACGTGATCGTTTACATAGTTTCAATCAAACACAAGGTTGACCTGTATGGAGAGAGAGGAAGAACATTAATTTTTAATATTACAACTTGTTTTGGATGCCATGATCATATGTAGGGACAGTGAGACATAAGTATTATTACCCAGTTCAGAAAATGTGAAATGGTGAAAAGCATGTCTTGTGTGCAAATCTTGGAGTTTCAGAGTAAACACTCAGATCAGGGAGGGCTGGAATATGATGTATCAGAAGGTAAAATGACCAACACCTGGATGCAGAAAATAGCTGTGAGATTACTGGATGATCCTGAGGAACTAACACAAACCAGAAGATCTGTTTGGCTTTATCCGCTTGTTGTTGTGTGTTGGCAAAAACTTTCCCAACAAAAATTATTTCTGGCTCTGGGCCCATTAAAGTACCCGATAAGTGAAAGTTGAGAGTTGGAAAACACTTGCAAGTAGTATAAGCTTTTTAGCTTGCTACTCATGCCCTTCACTGCTTCTGCTTTTATTGGGATACGTGTCCTAATCAACATCACTCAAACATTTCATGAGGTTAGAAAGATGCCTAAGCATTAAGAACGTCAAATAAAGTGAGGAATATGTGACAGAGTAAAGAAGGTGTGCCCTTCACTAGAGGCAACCAGTTGCCAGTAGGAGATGGAAAACTACTTAATCCTTTGCTCTCACCCCATCACCCAGCCATCTAGAATCTCATGCTTCCTATAACTGTCAGTACGAAGGCAAATTATTTGTCATTTGTCATGACAAGTCATAATATTGAAATCTCATTCTGAAAAGCAGAAGTCTCACCAAGGATGGGTGACAAAAACCGTTCAGAAGACTAGAAGAAAGGTCATGTCGTGTGGCTGATGTTTCAGTGAGTGTGGTATGTGTTAAAGAATGATTTTTACATTCCTAGATCTTGTGGAGAGATGTTTTAGCAGCTGAAATGAGAGAGACATAATAGTAGAATCGTAATAGCAGCACAATGTTTAGTCTTCTCTTGAAAATTATTTTGAACAAAGAAGAATCTACTGTAAGGAGCTTCTTTCAAATGAATACAGCACACCGGTGCTTCTTCTCCCTCCTAAGTTAATATATTTTAAAGTTATTTTTAAATGTACCTTTTATCAAACTATGGCTTTTTAAAAATATTTCAGGAAAAAATCTGCACACATAACATGCACTTGCTTTTTTTCATAAATTATGAAGCTATTCAATGTGTGAAGATCTGGAATAACGCAAAACTATGCATGTTATAAAAAATGTTCAGAATAAAATGCTACATTCTAGCTTCCTTCTATAAAACCATCTTGCATAAGATAAACTTGCATTTGCCATCTAACTCTTGATTAAACTAATAACGGCTTGAAATTACAAGCAATATGAGAGAAATGGTCATGGCTACTGAGAAAAAAAGTTGGTAAAATGTAGTAATTTTTCAACTGGTTTACACTAGAAGTAGTAAAACCAATGCTTTTGTTTGGTTTGTTTAGAAGGTTATTTTATGAAAAAATAAGCAAAAAGCATTCATAGGTTTCACCATTTTGAATTATTAAATCAGTTCTGAAAATTGTAGATTTTTGAAAATTCCCCAAAGCACATACAGCTACGTTTTCTTTAAAGAGGAAACAGATAATTCAAGAACTATTTGATGGGACAGCGTTTTCTGTGAAATTATGATATCGGGAAGCTTATAAGGTAAACAAACATTAAAAAGAGAACATCAGGTAGCACCCAAAATCTAGTACAGGTTTAGTTTTAATTCCAAGCATATGTTAGATATGGTTGCCAAGGCAGCTGGAGTTTATCCCAGTTGTTATTCTGCAGGGTAAAGAAGAGAAATATTTATTTTCTTGCTAGCTTAGTTAAGACTGGGCTTATTAGTACTTATTTACCCAACTTCATTCTTACCCTGTATTAAAGAACAAACTCTTAAGTTGAAGTTTTCTGTTTCCACACGTACCTCAAAGCTTTTCACAATGCTGTGGCTTTTTCCATTTGTTCCCTGACAGCGTGTTCAGAACCACCGCAACATGCAGTTAAGATTCACTTACCGAAATTGCCGCTTACAATATCCATGCTATACGAGGTGTCCATCTACTACAGTGCACCTAATCTGTACCACCAAATGAAACTCTGTAGCTGTGGTTTACTTTTTTTTTTTTTTTTTTTCACATAAGCAGTGGTGTGCTTAGTTCAAGAGTACAACTAATCTGTTCCCTTGTCTAGGAGGGGTGAGAACTTGGCATATGCTTTTACAGATCTGAGGCAAGGTTAACAGAGTCTCTGCAGGAGCCTGAATGTTAATAAGATTTTTATGATCATCATTATATTAATATCCTTATTTTTAACTTGTACATAACAAATAAATTAAACACCGCACTACTGAGTTTATGTTCCTGTTACTGTGATAAAAGACAGCATAGTGACTTTTGTTGTAGGCACTTTATAATTATTACAACTCCTTATCTATACAGCTATACTTCTTTAGAACACATACAATCAGGTTGTCGCTTTTACCAGGTCACCTTAACAGTGTAATGTAGTGTTACGTTCAGATTAAAGCACATTTGCACTTGCATTTAAGGACTGTTAAATAACCAAGAGAAAGGGGGAAAAAATAATTAGAACCTGAATTATAGATTTTTGTTAGTTCAAACTAGAACAGAACACCTATGCCTGCAGTATACTCTTTATTAAAGTATTATGTATAAAATTGCTGTTTTTCCAATCACTGGTACACAGAGTAGCCTTCTTTGGAAAGTACAAGAATTTCCATGGACAGCTGCTCAGTTGCACACTGCCTTTAAGGTTTTTGGTTTTTGTTTTGTTTTTTTTTTTTTAATGAAGCTTATTACTTTAAAGTTATTATGTTCAATAAAACATGCTAACCTAAAGTAAGCAAAGACCTCCATTAATCTTTTTAATTCTACCACTGTAGACAGCTGCCATTATCACAGAAGTAAATTCGTGTTCAAAGAAATGTAATTGTTCTGACCTAGCTAGAACTGAGCAATGGGTGTTGGAAAATCAGTTGTTAAAACTACAGCAATTTGAAATTCCTAAATAAAATTCTCTATTGGCACAGTTCAAAAACAAGCAGTCATAAATTTAGCTAGGCTGGTCACTTGTTAGAAACACACAGCGTTCATTGCTACAGACCAAACCAAAAAAGGTTTGGTTGAAAATCTACATTTTGCCTAACTGGAGAATTCTCTCTTAGCAATGAATAAGTTTATAGACTATTCTTTTGAGTAATTCAGATCATGTTTTGGAAATAGAGTTGAATTTCAAAATCTGACTTTTTTCATAACTTCAAAATATCACATTCACAAGAAAAGGTTGTCCTGAAAGGTGCTATTTTATCTCTTCCATCACTTGCAGCCACTCTAAGTGGAGAAATGTATAATGGCTCTGATATTCACATGACCTTTACATGAATTGACACGTTCCTTTCATTACTTTCACAAGCTTACCTAGAAAAAGGCATTTTTTTATTCTGAAATAAAATTCCTAAGAAGTATCTAGTCACCTAAATACAAAATAGATGCTGCTGGAATTCAGAGAAAATACACTTTCCCTAAAAACACCTAGTTATCTGGTTAATTGTTACGGGCATAGTTCCTTCTGTGCATGCGTAGAGCTGCCGAACTCTTGATTCAATACGCAATAACTCAAAACTGGAATTCTGCGACTGGAAAGCTCACTTAATCTTGGAGGCTTAAGCTAAGTACGAAAAGTAGTGCCTGGGAGACCTGCCACCCTAGGCAGCTAGCTACTTTGCTGCTCTCAAAAATTGATCCTGTGGAGTTATAAGAGGAAGCCAGATACTTTAGCTGTGTGTACAAAGTGTTTATCCCAGAGAATTTTGACACTAGATGAGATTACCCAGGTCACGAATGAATTCTGATTACTGTAACAGAACTGTGACATTTCTGCCAGCTATATAGTGAACAGTGTTACTAAATACCATATTCTTTACTCATTAACTGATTCTAAAGCGCATTCATCAACTCAGTCTAATATACAAAATGAGTCATAACAATTAGAAATTAACTGCAATGCAATGAACGCTGTCTCTGAATCAATGCTTTATTGTCTATGCTGGATTTCCTCTCTTCTTTGCCCTCATCATCAAAACAAAAACACTTCTCCATCTCTATTCATTATTCTAGATCAGCACTGCAGACTGCAACCATTTCAAAGCAGTCAGTTCACAGACATAGGCAGCAGAAGGAAAAACATCCTCCGTAATACAATTTGCTATTAGTAAATCTTGGTGCAAGCAGCACCACATGGGCTTCTTAAAAATTGGGCAGTCCCATTATCATCACTGGGAATTCTGGACAGCATTTATTGAGAAAATTATCAATTTTCTAAAGTTCTACCATTGAATGAGGAAGTGGAGGAGTATTTTGCTTTGGCTCGAAGTGGAGGAGTATTTTGCTTTGGCTCAAATGGGGTTTGAAAGTAAAAATTTTCCCATGACCTTGTAAACAGTCTTGCACTTGAGTGCAAATTGGCAGCATGAAGGGCAAACAAAAAGAAAGCCAAGCCACAAAACCCTCCAGCTGGACATAGTCATCTCTTTTTCAGGTCTGGCTCTGGGCACAGACAATGCCTCTGCTAACAGATTCATACATGGCAAAGTTGTCCCTTTACTGCTAACACCCAGAAGCTCATTGTCACTACTGGGTATGATAAAGTGGAAAACCACTTCCAGTGCTGACATCATCTTTGTGACAAACCTTCATCCACACGCAGTCAGTACCTCCCAGTGCACTGGACAAAGTGGAGACATTTTATAGAAAATAAAGGAGTATCAGACTTTCCTGGTAGGTTTACCAGGGGATGCAAGGCTTTGGTTACATTCCAGCACGCACGGATGAAGCATCTTCTGTGGCTCACATGGCAGAAAAGGAAGTTGCTACACAGCTCCATCCAAACCCATACATCATCTCTCACAGCTCCTACTCAACCTCAAGATAAATGCATAAATCACATAGATTTTATTTTGGGAAAGAGCAAGATTACAAATAGGCAGTGATCTAACATTTCTTCCCACACTGGAAACCTAAACTCATGAGCCGAGAGCTAATTTTAGCATCATAAATTCTTTCGAGATCTGTATAATTTTTTGTTTTTTAATTTGTGGAAAAAGATTCTTGTAAAAAAGATGGGCTTATGTAGACTTTTTTTTTTTTACTTTAGCTGTAAAGGACTAAAACTGGGACAAAAGCCACAAAACTTAAACTCCTGTTGGAACTAGATAATATAGAAACTTGTTATTGTCCTCTTAGATCACCTTTGGATCCAATAACTGAACTATCAGAAAAAGGTGTTCTTCCTTTTCTTCTTTCCTTCTAGTAATAAGCAATCAAATCTTTTTTTCCAAATAGTTTTATTATTATCTAAGAATGGAAAATTCAGTTCAAGCCAGAACCTATCTTGGCTTCTGCAGGAGAACTCAGAAGAAATGAGGGATGATACACAACATGGAACCCTTGATAATCAGTAGTGCTGGCTCATCCAGAAATCTTAAGAAAGGAAACTGGTAACATGCTTCTTTATTGCAACACCTGTACACTTAACTGTCTCTCAAGTGCAAGGATGACTACTACTTATAAGGAATAAAATTACATCTTCTTCTAACAGGTTCAAGAAATTTGGCCAAGTTTTTCTTCACCCAGACATAGCCCTGTGTCCTCCATTACAGAAATATTTGAGATATGGAAAAAAACATTTTGCCAGCTGTAGAGGTGGATAACCAAAGTGCAGAGAACTTAAAACTGAATTATCGCCTAAAGTGTCTTGGACATGGAACTGCTTAAATATTTTCTGCAGTTTTAGTATCGTTATACAATTTTAAAAGTACAAGAAATCTCTTTCTCAGGATCTCACACTGCTCCAAACAGTAGATTTGAAGATTAAACTTATGTTTTAAGCTACTGTTTTTTTCCTTCAGTATTCATTTTGATGAGATTCATCTTACTCAACTTTAGCTGTTTAAATCAGACACCTAATAAAAGCTTGCCACTGAGATTTGCTCTTTAATTAGTGGAGTTATGCAGTTACAGAGAGCAGTACACAAAATTTGTACAGTTAGGGTGAGATGAATCCATGTTGCTCTGTTGCAGAATAAACTAAGGATAGCTAAATACTTAATATTTAATCATATAAATTTAGTAGACATGATAATACCATCCCTAAAATGTTTCCAACAGACATGAAACACCTTTAAAGTAGAATACAGAATTGAAACCTGGTCTCTTATTCTCTGCAAAATCATGTCCATAAGTTATAACATTATTTACAATTCATCTCAAGGTGTACGTGAACCCACTGAAAAGCACCTGAAGCCTACACCTGGTGACAGAATTATGTCTCAAGAAATCAGAAGTCTAAAATTTTCCCTAAAATCCCTTCTCAATAGATGTCCTCATAAAACAGGATATATGGATGTTTTAAATCAAAACTTATTACTTATAAATCTCACCAATGATTTTATGGGTTATGTCACCGATACCTTTAAATAGGCTTCTTTTTCATTAAGCTAACATGGGAACATTCTACTCCAGGATAGATACTGCTGGATGATTTCCAGGCTGGCTCTTCAGAGTTGTATAGATTAAGTAAGAATAATGAGAGGCCATATTTTAAAGAATATCATATTTTTTAAAAAATATTTTTGTTTTTAAAAAGCAATGACCATTTTGTGTTTCATAAACTTCCTCTCTCTTTCCACAAGTAATTAACTTCTCAGGATACCCTTACAAGAACTGCAGAGGAACAAACAATGCGGGGGAGAAATTATATTTTTTGATTCAGAGGTGGTATTTCAGCGCTTCTCTGGATGCCGCTCTTTTGTTGCTGTCACTATCTCTCACTTTCTTGAGTTAGGGACTACATACAGGTCAACTGTGAATATGCATCAGATTTTTCAAAGTGATCCTTGCCCATGTCAAGACTTTATGTACCTGTGCTACACTGAAACTGTACACATACATTGAAAAGACTAAATGAAAGCTATGCTGTGTATCTCTGTCTTTCAATTCTCTAAGGTATTGTACCAAAAGTTAAATAATATTTTAAATCCCCAAACTATCTTGAGAGAATATTTTCGCATATTTAAAAAAAAGAAAAAAAAAAGTTTTGTGATACCTTTCAAGTCACACAAGATTTTAGGGAAGGAATTAGAAATAAAACTCAAATTTCCTGGTTCCTAGTTTGTGTCCTTACATGCTCCTCTCCTTTCTGCCATTTTTTTCTCTCCTTTCAGTCATTCTTGACACCTAATGAAAGTAGTAAGCAGGTATCTTTGAGATAAAAGAAGTTCAGCTACATCTCATTTTCTTCAAATTTGTCTTGCAAAGTCTAGTGAGCTACAGATAGACTATTACATTGATGATATTACTTCTAGGTCTTCACAGCTGATCTGGGAGAGAAGACTGCCAGATGGCAGTCCTGTAAATTTAATGCTAGCTATGACCAACCAAAAAAAAATGTATTTAATATTGTTTAACCAAGAATAGTTGTAAAAGTTCAGTACAAAAGTAAATGAAAACCAGACTGAACAAAAGCACCACATAAATACACTTGAAGTACAATACAGAAGAATGCTGACACACACATATGTCTTCTTAGATATCTTTCCTCTCTATGATGATGTTTTATGGAACTTAATGTTGTCACGAAAGACTGATATGCTAAATGGAAGAGTGGACTTGTAAAAAAAATATATCTGCCAGGTAAAGAAAGTACTGCCAGACATGAAAGATACCAGTCTGGCCTAACTTCAATATGGTCGTGAAATTAAAAAGGCCATTAGATTTGTGAAACACTGCAAACCTTACATCAGTGAGACCTGATATCCTTTTCTATATCACTAATAAGGAAAACCAAAGCTTAGGGGATCTACTTGTTTTAAAGAGGTAGATTTTACCATTTACTTCAAAGTGGCTTTTGTTTACACTTCAAAGATTTGAAGCAAAACCAAAGGCTGAGGAAAGAAGGTGCTTCTTTTACTCCTTTTTCCACACATGAAGAGAGTGGAGAACAAAAGTTTCCATGTCATATATCAGATAATGAGAATGTAAAGATGGTTAGCAATTCATTTCTGTTCAAAGCACTTCACAGCAATGGATCTGGGACTTCTGAGAGAACACAGACAGGGCCCTCCACACAAAAAAAAGAATAATTATTAGGAACCAGGGCCTAAAGCTAATGGAGAGAGCCTCACATTATGTACTATCAGGTACAGCTTAAATGTTTCCCCATCTCTCACTGCCGTGAGATCTCTCAGTTTTGAGGTAGTCTATTTATCATATTTTAATTGATCTTGCTGTTTACAATTAATGTTACCTTTTCAGAAATTTATTAAGTGAGTTGATACAAACTTTCACAGTAAAGAAAGTAAATACAAAGATCATTAAAATGGCAAGTTAAGACATTTTTGTTAAGTACGTGATCTGTATCTCTTTGCAGTGCAAATCAATTATCATTTCTATTTTTGAGCAAGACCAGTGGAATTGTTTGTGTAAGACCAGCTGAAATAAACCTGCAAAAGAAGTGGATATACTTCTGGTCTGTATGGAAATTTAAACTATTCATTTAGCTATACATTTCTGCAGAAATGAAAATGCAAAAGCTTTTTCTAAACCAAAGCAGCATGTCAGGTAAGGTGAGAACTCAGTCTTTTTCTTGATTCCCCCCCCCCCCCCCGAATTAGAATATGTAGGGAGGGAAGCTTGTATGGAAGGGATTTCCTGGGCATAAGTCTGTTCCTTTTGCTTCTGGCTACTGCTTCTTACCAGTACTCTTGTTTCCAAGTTTTGATTATCTTCTAAACAACAAAAATTCTACCTAGTTTCTAAAAGGTCTCCATCTCACAAGAAAAAAAAAGAAAACAAACAAGCAACAACCCTCTTTACCCCCCTTAATGAGGTTATTGCTGAAAATTAGATTTCCAATACCAATTTACTCACTTATTTACTCACTAATTTCATTCGGTAACAGCTGTTTGAAAGTTAAAGTATGACATTTGCCTCAGGTTGTCCTAAAACAGAACCTTCAGAGATTGTGTTAGAACCATAGTAAATGTGTAGGAAACTTCTGTTTTTTTTCTCCAAAGTTCATTTAGCAGTCCAAATATCTTTCAGCATTTTCCAATAAGAACCTGTTTGTTAGATGATTTCTGATACTTCTACTCCTTATCCTAATGACATTTTCTCTGAATTTATGAGAATGCTAAACATGAAAACTGGTATTACTGAAGATGGAAGATATGGATTACAATATGATTGAGCCAACTAGAATGCTTCTGATAGGGATGGTCTCATATCTCTAATTTCAACCTACCACATGACACGTGCTTCTTCCTACCTTACACTGTGAACTTGCATTTTGCTCAATCCATTACAAATTGGTTTAAGCATTTAAACAGAGACAAAAGAATCACTAAGGGTTTTTTTAGGGAATTACCGAGGTTTGTTAGATGCATCACTGTGCTGGTGCAAGGCAGCATGGCAAAGTGTTTATGTGGGAACTGAGGGCAGAGGAAGAACAGCACCACTTTTTCCAGTCTACGCATAAAGTTACATCAGCTCAACCATGCTATGAAACTATATGCTAAAGACATCCACCTGCTGATAAATGTCATTGTACAATAAAATTAAGCACACTAGCTATTCTTTACTGATTTGTTACTCTTACTAAAAACCAAATGTTAGATACTCTTTTTTTTTCAAGTAGAGTAAGTTCCCTTGCCTAAAGGCACTCTGAGGTTATGCCTACAAAGGTATTTTGCAGACAGGTAAGATCTGTAGTCTGCCCACACTCTGAACCAGCAGGAAGCTTTGTAGTAGCACACAGTGCCACGCTGAGCACAACCTAATTGCCCTTGCTGACAAGCCGTGTAGAGCAGATTGGACTCCACTCATCACATGGGGATGTGATGCTTCCAGGTCTCTATGTGGATAGAATGAACTGATACCTTCAATCTCTGGTGAGCAAACCAAGCATTCTTACTCAGCTAGTTAGTACAGACTAGTCAATGCTCTAAATTCACACTGTGATTTACCATATCTTAATTTCTCTGGGTAGATGAGCCCTAATACAATCAATCTCTACTTCTTTTGCACTCTACTTTGTGCTGGTCAAGGGAGATTGATTGATTGAATCATTAAAGTCTGAAATTTGCCCCAACTAAGAGGAAACCAAGTGTAAAGGACACAAATAGATGCTTACTAGGTACTTTGGGATTTAGTTTACAATCGTATTACTTAAAAAGCAATTTACATATAAGAATAAAAGAACTCAATTACAGTAGAAAGAGCAACAAGCAAAGGAATGAAAGAATGATCAAGATTAAGGCAAAATGGATGAAAATGGGAAAGGGAGATTTGCTTTATTCAACACTTGCTCTTTGTTTTCCTGCACGTAATTTTGCATGCTAAAATTGGACACTTTAAAAGTAATTTACTTCATTATTTATCTTACACGTGGATTTCACTATAAAATAAAGAGGTAAGGACTTAAGCTGTCTTGTTTCCTGCCTCATCTGGGAAATGGGCCAGTAAAATCATTGCGGAAATGCTTGTCATTACAATTAAAGATAAATCCATTAGTATGGTCATTCAATTCACAAACCCTTTGTATTAGCACTGTCACTCTTTTTGTGCACCTTGTGGCGTTTATCCAATTCAGGTAAGAGGCTAACATCTAAAACTGTTACTGATTTTTGTCCACTAAAAAAGGTATGCTATGTACTTACAGGAAAATAATTTATGTATGATGAGTTGAAAAGAATCGGATGCTGACTTTTAGGGAAAAAAACATACCAGGAATCAATAGATCACTTATTTACCGCTGCTGTAGTGTTAGAGGAAAGCAACTTGAATCTCAAAATCTGAATACTTGCGGACCCTGCTGATGAAATTCTTCCAAGAGAACTAAAGACACAACAATTCCCAGTAGTCCATCTGTCCATTTGGGTTATTTCTTGTGCTATTATAACTGAGCTGAATTGCCTCCCTTAGTCCATATTTTCCAGTGACGCTTTTGTTTCTTCATCATCCTATACATCAGTACGCATTGTAGCCTGGCCTGACACCTCTGCCGCATGTGTGTGTTTGCTGTGAGGTAATATACGTACTGCTCTATATCCACTTTATTTCCTCTGTTCAAAGATCCAAGAGGTGTTACGTCAAAATTGTGTCTTTTATTGCCCATAAACGTCACTTTAGTGTTAGTACAGCTGCTTTCATTGGATCTGGCTTTACAATTACAAACAAAAGACTTGATTTAGCACACACTAGACTGCCTTATTGCCGAGCTGTGGAAGCTCCACATGTGCTGGCAGCTTGCTTCCCTTGGATTATGGTCCCAAGGTTCTAAAAACATTTAAGGATAAATAAGGTTAAAAGATGCTCAGAAAATGCAGATTTGCAGACCTAGCGTTTTGAAAAGAGTTTTCTGAAAACAACAAAGGAATGTAAACACTCTGGAAATAGGATCTCAGAGCACTTTTGCCAGAGGAAAATAACTTCATCTTATAGATATGAAAAGCCTGATACAGGAACAGTAAAAATAATTTACTTGCCTGTACTAATATATTTTATATTTCTACAGCTTTCACTCAAAACCCCCTGACAATCTTATAGACATGAAAGCATTTAGCAAGAGAACACCTATTAATGAAAACACTGTTTTCCACAAACAATAAAACAGAGATTAAGTGATATTTTTAAAATATTATTTCAGGTAACTTAGATCTGGATTTCTGATACATGTGACTTTTTAGGTGCATTAATTAAGTAATGTAGCATACCCTGCATCGTGTAATGGAGTTACTTTGTCCACGTTTTTTTTTTCTCAAATTAAATACAGTTTTATGAACTACTGAAGTGCTTGACCAATTAAGCTATTTCAAATATAAAATTTGAAAGAGGCAATACAATAACAAGTGAAGTCTTTTTAATTCAATTCTGCAATGAATGAACTTTATTAAACCTTCGTACTAATCAATAAAGCATGTAAATACAGCCAATAAGGACTATTAAAACAGGCAAAGATGTTTTATTGGATTCATCTTTATAGCTGTCCACTTGAAAAATCAAGTGTGAGGTCAATATGTAAATTTCTTATGATAATTAAACCTCAAATTGTGTATTCAATAACTCAAACTCTGTCTGCTCATATCAATATTGTACCAGTATACATCATAATTCACTTCCACAGTGTGATATCAAATGCCTCTAGCTATACTAAGTATGTAAAATAAGCAAAATAAGCAATTTTAAAGTCATAAATTGATTCCTAAAATACCATCACCATGAAATAAGATACAAAGTTTTAGCTAAAGCTTTAGCTAAGCCTATTCATCCTTCTTTTTAGGCAGAGTCTTCCTACACATGAGCAACACGTAGCAGCGCTACAGGCTTGGGGAAGAGTGGCTGGAAAGCCGCCGGGTGGAAAAGGACCTGGGGGTGTTGGTAAACAGCCAGCTGCATATGAACCGGCAGACTGCCCAGGTGGCAAAGAAGGCCAACGGCATCCTGGCTTGCATCAGAAATAGCGTGGTGAGCAGGACTAGGTAAGTGATCATCCCCCTGTACTTGGCACTGGTGAGGCCTCACCTCGAGTACTGTGTTCGGTTTTGGGCCCCTCACTACAAGAAAGGGGCTGGAGCATGTCCAGAGAAGGGCAATGAAGCTGGTGCGGGGTCTGGAGCACAAGTCTTATGAGGAGCAGTTGAGGGAACTGGGGTTGTTTAGTCTGGAGAAAGGGAAGCTGAGTATTGCTTTCTACAACTACCTGAAAGGAGGTTGTAGCGAGGTGGGGGTACTTCTCCCAAGTAACAAGCGATAGCACAAGAGGAAATGACCTCTCAGGTTGCACCAGTAGAAGCTTAGATTGGATATTAGGAAAAATTTCTTCACAAAGGGTTGTCAAGCACTGGAACAGGCTGCCCAGGGAAGTGCTGGACCACCATCCCTGGAGGTATTTAAAAGATGTGTAGACATGGTGCTTAGGGACATGGTTCAGTGGTGGTTTTGACAGAGTTACGTTAATGGTTGGACTTGATGATCTTAAAGGTCCCTTCCAACCTAGATGATTCTATCATTCTATGACCGTAACACCTCTGAGCATAGGAAATTAAAGCTCATAGGCAAGAATGTGTTAACGCATTCCTCTTGAGAAGAAGATACTATCAGCTCTATCTTGTACTTATAAGCTTGCAAAGACTTATTCAGACTGGGTGCAGAAAAAAATCCTCTCTCCATCAGTGACAAGAGAGAGGATTTGAAACACAGACAAAGAGAAAATAGTGGAACAGTACTAATAACTAAAGAATGTATAGTATTAAAATAACTTTTCCTTTCTGTATTCTATATCTTGAAATGCTGAAGTTGACAAGCTTTCCTTTTGGCAAAGCCTTTATGAAAAGAATGAGAGAACCTATGATTAATGGTTGCAGCAACAAAAAATAAATGAGGACAAGACTACACTGTGAAAGCAAGCTTGAACAGTTAGTAAGAAGCTGCCAAATCTGCTGAATAGCTTTGAAAACTGGCTTTTATAAAACATATCACTGTTCTCCTTATGATGGTTGAAATTAGTGCTTTATTTTTAAATTTAAAATATATAACTCAATAATTGCACTAATTTACCTAAATCCATAGGACCTGCATCTCCTCTTTCTAGTTTCTTTGGAATTGTATATTTTTGGTGATCTGTGATATAAAGTAGTCCTATGAAAAGTGATACCATTCTTCTGCTCCTCTGCCCTTTCTCATCTTAGGAGTTGGAGAAGAGCAGCATTTGAAAATGAGGATTTCAGAAGCCTCATTTTAAGGGGGATTAAGAACTCCTGGCCATTGCTTTCTATTTCTATGGAATCCTTCCATTATGATTTTGTTTAACGTAGAAAAAGTGTTCTTTAAATGTTTTGTATACTTTAAAATAGACCTTCCCTAAAATCCACATCAATATGTATTTGAATTCATGTTAGTTAACTAACTGTCCCTTTTCTATGTGTTTTGTGCTTTTCCATTTCCTCCAAAGAGTCATAATTGGAGTAAACATTCAAAGAAACATAATTTCTGAAAGCCTAGTTTGTGAATAAAACACTTTTTTTCCTCTAGCTCTTTGCAAGACAAATCCTGTGTGTCTATGGGGTTTATTTGCTTTTTGGTTGTTCAGTCTTTGGCTTCTTGGAATTAAAAAAAGAGCATAGCTGTCTATAATTTTCAGAGTTTCGCGGACCTAGTTTGTGTCCACTCAAATGCATTATCTTTCAGTTTTTCCCCATGTCCACATCTTTTCAATTGCCGACTTGCAATACTCATGTTTAAAAGACGCTCTTTCTTACCAAAAAAATGACAAACCAGTTTAAGTGCATGAGGCAAATTTTATTTTGGCAGATGTAGGAAGATCACAGGTGGGAAATCTGAAATAAGACCAGGAAAAAAAAGATACATAAAACATAAAAGGAGCCATCCAGTTGAGACAAAAGTAGTTTCTTCAGGTAGATAGAGACAAAAGCTTCAGAAAATCTTGGATTTTTAAAAAATGCTGGACACAGACCAACTGTGGAGCCTCTGGACGATGGGTCACTGCTGTGCAGCCACTAGCGCAATCCAAAACTTCAACTGGGAGCATTTCCTTAAAGCCAGTTTCTAGTCTTGTTAAAAGGTTTTATTCACACATCTTCTAAAATGGCACTGAATATCCACTACCTTAGACTTTATTAATAAGATGTTTAACTGATATCAAATTTAAAATTCAATTTGCTCAACAATCGCATGGTTTTGTTTCTGTTCACAGATGTCAATGCATGCACTGTGCATAGTAGGTCACTGTGCACTGAATGCTGTGATCAACTGCCTTCATTATAATAAGGAATTCACATTCAAACTTCCTTTGCACGAGCCTAAAATTGGCCCCTTTTCAATCTGATATTAGATATTCATTCACTGCTGGAGTGTAATTTTTTTATTTTATATGTAAATAACTTGATTTTCTTTCCTCACTAGAGAACGTTGAGTTATTCATGCTAATGTATTCTTTCATCATTTTTTTTTTCTTAGCGGCAACCTGTTCCAAACTTGGAACATCTCACAGCAAGCGGAGAGACTAACATCTTTTTCACGCAGCATGACATTAGAGTATTTGGCTAAAGGCCCTAAAACATTAAAAACAAACAAACAAACAAACAAAAAATCTTGTTCATGATCCTTGTGTTTACTTGTTATGCTCAATTTGCTCTTTCATGCTTGTAGCACACAACAGAAATTTTGATGGTTTGGTGTTTTATCTTTATAAGGAAAGGGAGCCTATTCTCAGTTTCATCCATTTTCCATGATTTCTACAGGAAAAAAGGGAGCTATGGCTGGGGGAGAAAGGTTTTCTTCTCTGATGCCAGGCAGTGACTCAGATTCTGTGTGCTGTGGAAAAATTATTGAAGGACTCCACACTGTAATTTTTAATGCCCAAACAACATATTATTCTTTTACTGTACAGAGAGATGTTAACCTTATTCAGTGACTCTGTCTGAAGTTTCGTGCTGACTTTGCCATTTTTTAAAAACTGGAAAAAGGTAGATTTAGTAGATTTAGATTAGATATTAGAAAAAAATTCTCTACTGTGAGGGTGGTGGAACAGGTTGCCCAGAGAAGTTGTGGAAGCTCCGTCCCTGGAGGCATTTAAGGCCAGGTTGGATGGGGCTTTGATCACCCTGGTCTCATGGGAGGTGTCCCTGCCTATGGA
Organism: Charadrius vociferus; assembly: GCF_000708025.1. NCBI lineage: Eukaryota > Metazoa > Chordata > Aves > Charadriiformes > Charadriidae > Charadrius > Charadrius vociferus. The sequence goes on from NW_009648340.1 coordinate 1,178,298, forward strand.
AGGGGGGTTGGAACTAGATGATCTTCAAGGTCCCTTCCAACCTAAACCTTTCTATGATTCTATGATTTTCAAACAAAAGTTAGCATTCTAATTAATTTACTATGTTATTTGTTACCTGATATCAGCCTTTGAAAAACATGACATATAAAACCAAATGGTACAAATATGGACTGAAATGTTTATTTCCCAGCACTGTGGTTTGGCTAACTTGTATGAAATGATGGCCGCTTTACCATTTCCCTTGATGTTTTCGAACTTGGCTGCACATGTTTGTTGCACATATCTAATAGCACACATGAATTGTACTCTAACCAAACCCCTGTGAAGCAAATTTCTCAAAGTAATAATGCCTTGGACTTTATTTAAAACACATTTTCATTTAATATCACTGTTTTCTCTAGTCAGTACTTCTTTCAGAATAAAAAGAAGGAATAGTTACCTTAAAACATTATTTTCCATTTTATAAATTTTAACTGTGATTGTTTTATATAACACCACTACAATTCTTCATCTCTTGCTACATGAAGTTATGCTACTAATCAATGATTTCCACAGTATTTCCCCTCCACCATAAGGTAAATATTTTTTCTAATTTCTGTTGTTAGATACCGCGTAACCATCTTCCATTTAGTGAAAAAAATAAAGCAGATTTTTTTAAAAAAAAACATACAATGATTGCATTCCTTGTCACAAAAGAATTTATGGTTTAGTCTTCTGACATATGGCAGTTAAAATGTAAAGATAAAAAACTGTATTTTTAATTGGAAAATGCAATCAATATCATGATGGTTAATTTATAAACTACGAGACAAGGGGATGTCTCTCCTCCTCCTTAAATCTGCAAACACACGGTCCAGGAAAATCCCTTTGTGTTTCTCTTGGGAATCCCTACCTCATTACTTCATCACCACAGATGAAGCAAGGATATTGTCTCACTTTCGTTTCTGAGAAAAGTTCTTTGGGGAGCTTTCAAAACTGTAACACCAAACTGTAACAATTTTTAAGTGTAGTAAAGGACAGTACAGACCTGAAATGCTCAGTATCTCCCTCAGATTTTGCTATTTAACAAGGTGTATGTTAATAATTCACCAGACACAAAACTTGCATATCCATCTATTGAGAACTCTCTTTTATCATACAGAAACCCAGCAAACATAAGAACAGTGGTCTCATATTAAACCAACCATCCTCTGTTTCTTCTTCATCAAACACATTACAACGTACGAGGTGATTCTGCACCTCTACTCCACTCTTGTGAGACCCCACCTGGACTACTGCATCCAGCTCTGGAGCCACCAACATAAGAAGGACATGGACCTGCTGGAGCGTGTCCAGAGGAGAGCCATGAGGGTGACCCGAGGGCTGGAGCACCTCTCCTACGAGGAGAGGCTGAGAGAGTTGGGGCTGTTCAGCCTGGAGAAGAGAAGGCTCCGGGAAGACCTTATAGCGGCATTCCAGTACCTAAAGGGGGGCTACAGGAGAGCTGGGGAAGGACTTTTTACTAGGGCATGTAGTGACAGGATGAGGGGGAATGGATATAAACTGGAAAAGGGCAGGTTTAGATTAAACATTAGGAAGAAGTTTTTCACATGAAGGGTGGCGAGGCACTGGAACAGGTTGCCCAGAGAAGTTGTGGAGGCCCCATCCCTGGAGGTGTTCAAGGCCAGGCTGGATTGGGGCCTTGGGCAACCTGGTCTTTGTCCCCCTGCCTATGGCAGGGGGTTTGGAACTCGTTGACCTTCAATGTTCCTTCCAATCTAAACCATTCTATGATTCTATGATTCTATACTGGAGGTGGACATAACATTTAATAAAGATGTTAGAAGAAAAGATTCTTGCTCCAAGCAATTCACATAATTTTGACCACACCAATGGATCTGGAGTGAAAGGAGGCACAAAAAATCCTGGAAAGGGCAAAACTGACCTTTACAGAGTTTTCAGATAAAATAAAATAAAATAAAATAAAATAAAATAAAATAAAATAAAGTAGAAGTTGATGGAAGTTAGGAATGTAAGTAAGAAGTAATAACGAGTGTAATGCAATAAGCGTGAGATGAAGAAGAAGAAGAAAACAGCTGCCATGGTTGTGTTGACACTTGCTTTCTGTTTCTGTAAGAAATTTTTAAAAAAGGAATGTATCACAAAGGTAAAACAAGCAGTAATGAAGCCAGCCCTTTATGTAAAAAATATTTATCATTTTCTCCACTGTCTAGTGATTGCACTTGCTCAGATCTCTCTTAGTGAAGGTGGAAAATGCCTCCAGAAAGAGAGTAAAAGAATAAGAATACCCTATACAGCTTTGTATTTGACTATTAACTGCGAAACTCATCTTTAGTTGGATCTGATCGCAACATTTTCTTGGAAGCCTGTAATAAATCCAGTATATACCATAACATTAAAATATTATTTTAAGGTTATACAAATATCTCACAAGGTGGTTTTGTGGAGAAATGCCTCAGAGTGCCTACAGTGTGCAGAGCTGAACTTCTTTCCAACACACATTAAATCTTTCTGTTCCGTTCAGGGGCTACAACCTACCACAAATAAGCAAATTCCTGCATGTTAAATAAGGTTTATTTATGATTGTGAATTTTTTATCATGAAGATAAAGATATGGTTTTTAAAATATTGTAAATATCTGAAGTTAGATAAACTGAACATAGCAACCTGTTTAAGAATATGTGAAAAAACTCCTCTTCTTACGTAGCGACCAGTGTATCAGTCAAAGGATTTTTAAAGTTAGGAGTTTTTGCAGGTTATCACACAACGGAAAAGAGTTTCTCCTCCTCACAGAAAACCCCCGACAGCAGTATTTAAATCCATTTTACCATTACACATCAGGTCTTGCACAGTCTTTCTTAAAAAAACAAAGACAAATCCAACCATAAAGTAGTCTATAGCTTGGTAGTCAGGGCACCCACTCTGGTTCAAGCCTCCACTTTACCTGAAAAAGGCATAGGAGCAATCAGTCTCCTCCACATACCCAGAGAATCCTTAGTCAGTGGAATATGGCACCAAATCGCTGCTTTTTTCTGATGCTATAAATGATTAATTACTCAAGTAAAGTAGAACAGCTCCAAAAGGAGACAATGAGACTGAGACAAACATTACCATCAAATCTGGATTTCTGTACCTCTCAGGTGAATTCCCCTAACCTACCTGTTGCTGGCTATTTCAGTTGAAAGATGCATCAAAGTTAAATATGTTGATGTGAACAATTTTGCATAAAAAAATTTCCCACCTGCCATTGACAATTTATCTGCTCTACTACAAATGGGGACTTCTTAACCAGATTTCCCATGCTCATACAGTTTGTATCAAAATTAATAGTTCAGTCATATATTCTGCAATGACTTGATGCTTACAGTAGGCATGGTGGAGAGACAATTTCTATACTAAATTACAGTCTTTCAGTGCAGAACTTACATTAGGTATATGTGCCTAAAAGTATGGTTTTAGCAAATCTATAATCTTTTTAACATATTGCTTCTGGTATCCCCCACTTTGTCTTTCCTCCCCCCATTATTCCTCAGTTCTCACCTCTTCATCTCTTGCACCCCCCAGTTTTCTCACTATTCTGTCTGTGAGCCCTATGAATGGGAAAGTTTTTCCTTGCCCAAACAGTAAATAACACATCTCAGTTCCAGGGGCAAGGAAAGGGTGATTGATAAAATCCTAATGTCGTTCTGCTACTATGTGAAGTGAGAGATAAAATTCATTTTCAACAAAATAACACAAAGAAAGCCACAGAAAGTGCTGAAAGTTGCTTTAAAAACCACAGGAATAAAAGTAATTACACTCTCACTGTACTGTTTTGAAAGAGTTGTGATCAGCTGAAAGCTGTGCCAAAAGGTAAACACAGATATGCACACATACCTTAAGGACATTTTTGTGGGCAGTATTTAGGAGGTTATCTTTTGAGAAATGGAAACTTCAATACCTATAAGTATATTTCAAAGAACCCTTATCAATAAGAATTATTCTGGATCAATAGGATTATTGTGCCTCCTGTTTTTCATTATTTTAATTATAAATTTAAACATTGCTTTGCTGTTCTGTAATTCAATACTCTGAATAAAATCTGCTAAAAGTAGTCATTAAAAAAAAACCCAAACAATGGGACTTTTAAGTTCAGCATTCAAATGTAACTGTTAAAAATTACAAGTTTTAAGAACAGGTTTTGTGTATTTTTCATTAGACTTAATTTTAATATACTCACCAATCAGTCCTATAACATACTTCTTTCTCTAATTCATGAATTAAAGAATTATCTCAAGAAATTTAAAATATCTAATGGATTTTTAAACAGTGTATATTAATTGGTATTAAAATTCATCTTTTTTTTTTATTTAGGGTGTTATTATGCACATTTAACTTCAGAAGCCTAGAGAACTAACCTGTCTTAGCAACTAAGATAAACATGCAGTCTAATATTGGCATCTGTTATTTTCTTTTCTCTGCCATTTTGCTTTTCTTTCATGACACTGGTCACACCAGATTTTGCAAAGAAAATCACAGTGCATAAGTATGTGTTGAGGAGGGGGGGAGAAGAGCAAAGAACTTGTTTTTTCAAGTTATCTTTTTGCTGAAAAACAGCAACATATAATGCAGATGGAAGAGAACATTGATAAATCAGTGAGAAAATTAGACAGTCAAGAGTAAGAAGTCTTCTAAGGGCACTGTTCCCTGCCAAGTTGGTATTGAGCCTATTATCAAAATTTGACTTCACTTCATTTATGATCACTGTCATTCTCATTATACGCACTTCTAGTCAGTTAGCCAATGACTAGTTAGTTGTCTTGATAAATTCATTGAGTTGAATGGAGATAAGCATACATAGTTTTCACTCAAATGAAAGTATGAGTGCAGGAATAACCCGGGGACTTCAACACAAGTATATTTTAGACTCCATTAAGTGGAAAAAACATCATTGTCAAAACCCAAGGCTCCCAGTTATGTCAGCAGATGCTCTTGTGAATACAAACAGGATGAAAACTGAGGAAAGTCTCTAAGTAATATCAGGAGGTGCAAGACTACAAGAATGCTTGTCTGCAAAACTTGTTTAACTAGTGGAATTAATTGTGTGTGACTGGCTTGCAGAGGAGAGGATGCTGAACTTCCACTGCAGCAAATCAGAGCAGAGAGATGGCAGAGTTCCTCTCCAATGCCTGAAAGTTATGATGCTGTATCCGTCCCATAATCGCTATATCCTAGCCCAACACAGGGTGACCAAAAATCAGACTATGATCATACAGTCAATAATCACAAGACTTGGTTAAGACAGGCAGGTAATTACCAGATGATAGTAAGAGAACAATTCACAGTTTAACATAACTACATGCATCAGAAATATGAAAAATCAGATATTGTGTTTTATAAAGCTTTTTTTCCTTTAATTTGCCAGTTAACAGATAAAATGTTTTTCCACTCTAAAACAAACAACCAGACAAAATTTCTTCCTAGCATACAGTTTATTTACTAATTAAAATTATTTATATAGAAACTCTGAAAAATCCCACAATAAGGATGTACAGTAACAAATCTCAAAAGGGGCCAGATATTGACAACTGGACATTCTTCTCATTGAGGAGTCCAGCTGTAAATTTTCTGAAGGCTGTAATTTAATTATTAGCTTGAAGTCAGAATTTAACCAACGGGAACTGACTGTTCTCTGACCAAGAGCTGTTGCAATGGTCATCGTATACACAGTAGTTAGGAATGCTGATCAGCAGAACTTTTGTACATAATTGTGTCAATTCAACATGTATCATCTAATATAAAAAGGAGTCTCTTTTTGAACAAGATGGGAGATGAAGAAAGACCGATATAAAACTACTTTATGTATACTGTATGTGTAATATATGTTTAGGTGACAGATAATAAAGGTAAGCAATTGCCCTCATTCCCAAAAATTTATGTATTTTTGAGTAAAAATTCCTTACACAACCAGCAATCAAGTTAATGCTGTCACCTGTTTAGTCAAAAAGTTGTCTGAAATTTTTGGTGTCAATTGTGTCACCAAGGTACACTAAAAACCTTTTTAAGGTGCATCTAAGTTTTAAGAGCTGCAATTTCCCAAACCTTGTTTATCTGCATTCTTAATGGATTCTAGTCTCCTATTCCTGAGAAGTTTTAGGAATAAAATGTATGTGAGATCTTATAGGAATTTATCATATTTAATTAAGTATCAAAAGGTACATATATTGTTACTATGCCAAATTGTGGGGATTTTAGGAACTTCAGAAATCATTACAAATGAAGGGAAAAGGAAAAAATAAAACCCTCTCAAAAAAGCATGAAATGCCAAGCGGTGTATTGCGCAGTGTTCAAAAAATCTTAAAAGTATTTGTACTTCTGCAGATTACAAACTCGTCAGTCCAACAATTGAAGAGGCTTTCCACAAAACACTGTAGACCGTGTAAGTTCCCACAAGCAGACATCATACCAATGAAGATGATTTTCTTATGCTTGGCCAGTACTGAAATAACATTTAAACCGTATTCTGAGATTTCAGGTAAAGCAAAGCTATAAATTGACCTCTTCAAAACCCAGGTACCTGTACCTCCATACCCACACTTACAGCTCGCAATTTTCTGTGACTTTGTAGCTAAAAAAATGGATAATGGATCCCCAAGGTGTTCTGTTTTGTAAAATAACTAATCAAGGCATGTATGGGTGTTTGGCCTAGTATGACCATGATTCTTTCAAGGTGAATAATTATTTATTTTTAATATAGCAATATGCAATAACAAATAACATCGGAGTCAAATGTGCACCTCTGAAATCAAAGATCTAATCTAAAACATTGTCACATGAAACACATAGAAGCTATTCATAAAGAATAATCTATTTTTCTCAGCAGGCTACCATGAGGTATCTTTAAATACTGAGTAACGCACCTCTACTTTATTGGAAAGGTGTCTATATATATTTTTTTTTTATTATCCCCTTAACTCAAAATTGGTTGTATAGCTATGATTACCTAACACACACTAAAGTTTCTAAAACTATAGAAATCAAAATTTTATGGAGCCACATGCCAACTCTCCCCTTCTGAGTCCCTTACTAGTAATATGTTTGATGGTGAAATACTACAAACAAATGCACCAAATCACTGCTGTCACTTATACAGGTCCAGTCTGAAAAGTACGGAAGAGGCAAAGAAGTTAACACCTGTAAATTCTCTGAAAATGTACTATGGCCAGTTTCAGATGAAAAAAGGAGATCTGCCTCCACAGAGGACAAAGAAATTGAGCACAGCTACATTTTCATTATGATGTGTCACATTCAGTTTTCAAAGAAAAGCATGCTGACTTAAACAACTACATTATAAAAGCTTTAAGCAAGTGATGCAGAATTTTGCAGTATAAATTCCTGCATTGCTTTGACTTGTTAAATGAATCTAATCTTTTTTTTTTTCTTTTTTTTTTTTTTCTGAGAAATAATTGTGCCTTACATGTGAAATGGATTTTTTTAGGTGGGAGTTCAAACAATACTCCATAGTTTTTGGAACCATCATTTAGTATCAGCCTAAAAAAATGTAATGAATATGGCCTATAATTCTTGGTGCAGTAGCTTGCTATTAGTAAGCGGACTCCTTATTTGACTTTATATTATGACTTTATAAACTTTTAATTAAATCTTCTTAGTACATAGGCTTGACTAAAATTAGCGAGCTTAAGGTTTTGAATTGGAAAGATAAAATTTTGGGAATAGGATTTTTGTCTTTTACCCACATGTGAAAAAAAATTGCCATATATGAGGTTGAACCTGTCAGTATTGCACACATAAATTATCTTTCCTTCTATTGCACGCTCTTTTTGCTGGTGGCAGAAACGATCTGTCAGCATTTAGCTGTTCAGGTCATAGTTTCCTTTCTTTCCTAAAATAGATATGTGATGTACAATGAATCACATTTTAGCCCTCTACTATAAATAATTCCTTCTTCCTAATACTTTAATAGGTGAAAAAGCGAAAAAAAAATTTGATTTAACATAAAACGGGGAACAAGAGTCATTGATAGGTATCTCCACTAGCAGGAACTCAGTAATAAATTTGCATAATCATACAATAATAGTTTTTCTTTTCTTATAGATGTA
>NW_009648340.1:1186458-1194175 GCF_000708025.1 Charadrius vociferus
TGTCTCTGTTTCTGTTACTTTGTGCTATGTTCTAAGTAAGCTTCAGCTGGAGAAAAGATGACTACTACACTCATTCACAGAACCACAGAATCGTCTAGGTTGGAAGGGACCTTGAAGATCATCAAGTCCAACCATCAACCTAACACAGCCTAAACCACATCCCTAAGCACCATGTCTACCCGTCTTTTAAATTCCTGTACTGCTGCACTATCATCAGTTCTGTAGACAAGACAATCACCCCCTCACTGCTTCCCTGCTCTCTTGATCCTGGAAAGAAGGAAGGTGGAAATCTTTTTCTGAAGAAACAAACAAATAAACAAACAAACAACACACACACACACACAAAAACAACAAAAAACCCAAACCCCAAAACTAAAATTTTAAAATGTGTTGAATACATGATAAATCTTGGTTTGTTAAGATGGAAGAGATTTAATAGTAAACAGGAGCCCAAACTTTAACTTCATTGAACATTTTTTTTTTATCTCCATGCTTGGATTATGAAGTGCAGAATATACATATGGTTTGTTGCTTGCTGGAGACAGGAAAAAGTGAATACTGAGAAGAATTGATATTTAATTCCTATTATTTCTACATGATTCAAGAAAGCAGAAGGAACATGTTGCTATTTAACTCATTGTATATATGCCTGTCAGAAAAATTTTTGGTAAGCTTTATTACATGCTCTGTTAGCAACTTCCATCATTTGCATTGCTTCTCCGTTAAAACAAAAATGTTTACTTCCACTAATATGCATAATAAAAAGCAGCATCTATTGTATTACTACCCAGGCTGCAGTAAACTAAATAATACTTAGAAGGTCTAAGAAACCATGAAGGCAAGCAGACATTTTAAAATCACTTTCCAAAGAATATATCTCATGTATGTCCAAATTAAATGACAGCTGCATATACACACAACAAAAAATATTCATGTCTGTACATTTCCATCTCTCCAGCAGGGTATATTATTCAATTAGCAGCTTTTCTGTGTAAGAAAAAACAAAATTGCTTGGAATCCATTTTTAATAGTTTTTCAGTATTGCCCGAAAGACTGAGTCGATTGTTGGAAAAAGATTATTGCAGGGTATCTTGCACAGATCGTAACTAACTCGTAAGTAAACTGAGTGTGTGATACTAAAAAAGTAACTTTTACTGACAGATGCTTTAACACAGAGATTACAGCATTTACCTGTATTTGACATACAAAAAATATGGAATCTCAGGCCATAAACTGAAATGAAGGCAACTGCACATACAAAGCCTCAGTTTACCATGTTTGTAACATTTTCAATCCAAGGTTTTAACACCCCTCTTACACCCCACCTCACCTCTTCAGCAACAGAGGTTTTGAAACAGGCACTTCTATTTATCCAGTCCTGTTATGGTTTCCTTATACCTCTCTATGAAACCCCTATTTAGGAATTCTGCATGTAGGAAAAACATACTGTAACAAGACTTAGGCTAAGATAAATGAGCATTTTTCTCTTTTTAGCTGTGGAAGGTAGGTATGTAGTACAACCCGCCCTGAAATGACTTTTGAAATCCATAAACTCTTGAAATGTCTGTTTTGAATTCACTTGCTCGTGACAGGTAATGTATCTATCGGCAGTACGTAAGTCAATAGGTCAATATTGTCAGTTCACATCTGCCTATCCATTGAGCCTCTTCAGAAATGGCATGTGTCCCTACTCCCTAGGTCCCATGTACACATTTCTCATTTCTATTTAAGAATATTACCATTTACTATTATATCTGATGCATATAAGAACAAAGAAATACATCAAAATAAATATTTGCTAGCATGTGAACTACACTGAACTACTGAATGCAACAATCCACAAGCAATACAACTGAGTAATAACTTTGAACTGAGTAATAACTTTGTTGTCTCACTGCACCACACTTGCGTCTCTTCTCCACAAGAGTGGAGAAACAGGTTTCATCCATATGAATTCTGCATGCTGATGGTTAACTGCATATAACAAATGACAACTCCTTTACAATTTAAAATGTAAATAAAAACTATATTTTATATCTTTTCCCAGCTTACTTATAATTTGGTTGTATTTTGAAATTTTTCCCCATCAACTGATAATGCAATACTTAAGCTTCATGATATTTATTTTTTTTTCAGCAACTTAGAACTGAGACATCTGTTTTAGTTGCAATATATGGTAAAATTAAATATCTAACTTTAGTTTGTTATTACAATTAAGACTACAGTACCCTACAACGCATTATCATAACAGGTGGCATTAAACTTAAAATTTCACTTTTCCTCTTTTATATATATATACACACACATATATAAAATCCTGTTCTGTGTTCTATGAACTTTACAGTGATAAAAATAAAGCAGCTGTAGGAATCTTTTTCAGGACAATTTTGGACCACGGATCTCAGTAATTATGCAGAATGACAGAATGCTAGTTGGGTTTTATCTAGAAAAATAAGAAGATGTAAAATAGCACTTTTTAGTGCCTTATCTTTTGTTTACATTGTCCTTCCTGCTTCTATCTTACATCTCAACCTCCTCATAACATATCTTACAATAACCTATGATGGCTACCATCTGTAATTTATCCCTTAAATCAATATATGCTTTAATAATGCACTATCCAAAGTTCATATACATCTTGCAACTCCCTGTTTCTCTTTTCTTCCTCTATAAAACCAGCTTAAAACAATTTATTCCTTTCCCTTATCATTTCAATATATTTTATATATGTTTCCACGTCCTTCGGTTTTACAATCAATATGCAGTTAAGGTATCCTGGTGCACATTTAGCATATAAAAGCGTCCTTCAGGCAGCGCAGTAAACTAGCTGAACGTACTACTCTTTTTTATCCAATTTTGCTTTAGCAGCTGAAAAATACTATACAAAATCTGGGATGAATATTACTTAGTTATTATAGTTTGTGAGTGCTATATAGTTACACAGCTATTTTTACAGAAAACCTCCAGATTTTTGCACAATGGCTAAAGAAATATAATTACCTAAAAATCTAGTAGAGTAATTTTATCTATGAAATAAAAAAAAAGCACGCCCTGTAGCAGAAGATCCAAGATGCTCTCTTGCATTTGCATGCTGTCAGCTGAAAAAACAAGACTATAATTTTCCAATATCTGCTGAGGGAATTGTCTTGAAATATGTGATTGTAGAAGGGTACACCTGTGAATGTGCTTTGTGCAACAAAGGGTATGTCACAGGGTATGAGACATGTCAATATTAACCTGTCATTCAAATTCTGCTTTTTTAACCTCTGCATTCTGCAAAGCCAACTAATGTTGGTTTTTTTTTTCCCCTATACTACCATTTATGAAGGTAACTGATTGTCAAATAGAAGCAAAGAAAAAAAAATCTGCTTCGCTGTTGGAAGTTGGAAATGAAATCCTTCTTTTACTGCAATCCATGGCAATTACCGATGACTTCGGTGGGATCAAGTTCATACTTATGAATTTCTATCTTCTATGCTTATACCCACAGATCACCAGTTGGTGCTTTTCCTTGAAACAATTTTCTACTAACCGATTAGTTCAAAACAAGCAGGCATGTTAACTATTGATAATAAAAGCATTTGACTGAAAAGAAATATTAATCCTTGTTGAAAGGTGATACAAGTACTAAAGGCCAATTAAGTACAGTAAATGAAACATATACACTGTGCAACTCAAGCATCAGCAGCTGTGTACTACCTTCCACAGTTTTCAAAACTTTTTGAACTGAGCCAACAATCAATCAGAACATTGTTCTTGTCAAAAATACACGATCATACCCACTAAAATGCGGAACAAATTGGTGATGTTCCCACATTTGTTTTAGCAGTATAATATAAATCAGCAGCATGTAAAAGGGTAATCAGACAACAGAGCAGACAGAAGTGTTTTACAGTACTTCATAAATCTCATGCCTGAACAGAAAATGACAGAGCAGCATTGAAAGCAATGCTGGCTTTCCAGCTCTACAGTCCAGACCCAGCAAATGACCAAGGAACCCAAAATAAGACACCAATGAAATTAACACACTAAAATCTGAAGTTGTGAAAAGATTCAAGATCAAAAAGCTTCCAGAAAGCCTCTTTGTAACTCCAGTGGTATTTGAATATATAAGACATCCCAGTTTCTGACCTCTGAAGGTCCCTAATTGCTTAATAATTGTGTTTACTTAGAGATGGAAAAGAATTCCAATTTTGGCAAAATAAAAAAAAAAAAATTACAGCTAAATTCATCTGCTAGGTGACCTGAGGGATTTAATCCTGCAGGCCTTTTAGAGGTTACCTAACACTCACTAATGAGATTGTGCCTCTCACAAACTACTGTATCACCCGCCACTTCTTCCATGCCACATTCGGTGAGAGACCCTGGGACACCGTTAGCACAAGCAGCATACCCATCCCCTGATTCAAATATTGGAGGCATGGTAGAAAAGTAAAGCATGATCTCAGTGAGAGTTCTTTCAAAAACTAGGGACAGGTGACTTCAGGAAAGGGTCCCTTGGACAAATCTAGATTCCACTGGGGGACAGATAAATAAAAATAAGCTACTGCAATGTGGGATACTCCTGTGCTCAAGGCCTTTACCAAAACGGACCTTGAACTGTACAAATTTGAAGTACAACTGATGCTGCTAGTACAGAATCTAGGGCCATAAAGATCTGAAACTTGGATTAATGTATTTTGCTGTGAGACCTTGGGGCACTGCTACCCCCTTGGCTGGGGAAGAACTAAGGAAACGCAATGTAGTTGTAACATATCATCAGAACGTCTGTTCAAGAGAGAAAGAGAGAGGTAAAGACACAGAGAGAGAGAGAGAGAGAGAGAGAAACAAATGAAGAAAGAGTAAAAGGTACCTTACCTCACTTTTAAATTGCCTTGTTGTGGTTGTCCATCATAAATTGACAAAATATCAAAATCTTCTTCAAGCGCAAAAGTATGAAATGACAATTGTATCCTGTTACGTTCTCCTGTGATAATGATCCACGTGCAGTTCGCATAATTTGGATAACCATGAGGAAACCCAGGACTTTCTATAGTTCCATTTGGTCCCTGTACTAAGCCTCCACAGTTCTGACCTGAAAAAGAAGAAAGGAAAATATGGGTTTTGGTGTTTTCCCCCTCCCCCAGTATATATTCTTACATAAGTAACTATATGTAAACTTAATTTTATAATATTTTTCTAGCTTACTAACACCACATAAAACCACATTTATACCATTCTTCCCTCTGGATTCAAAACCCCCATCGCTGGATTTTCTGAGACACCTACCATCTTTTTATGCAATGAATCATTATTTGAGGTTATGTAGTATTAACATTGTATGATTTATTCATCCAAATGTGTAATTTAATCATTAGCCTCGATGCCATAAATTCAACAGACTGACAGTTTTAATGCAAGAGAGCGTTCAGGGCTTTTTGGTGAATGCCATTTACAAAGTATTTATATAAATACTAAAGTATTAGAGTTTCTGCTGTTCTGAAACATACTTTCAACCCAGAGCACAAAATGTAGACACATAATTATTACACATTCTGTTGCAAGCAGTATTAAGATTTTTATACTTCGAAAACACAGCAAAATTTCTGTGGTTTAATGTTTTTAGTGCCATGAGTATTTCGATCAGGAAAGTGTTAATTTTTTTTTTTAAAGATTCTTAAAAAATAACACTAATGGTTTACTCAGCGGGCATTTGTGTCTGGTTTGTACATCCTACAGACCTTGTGAGGGTATGGTAGCTCATTAACGGGAAGTCCTCAGCAAGAAACCTTGACTTACAGTGCACACTCTTGCTAATTTCCTACTTGATTTTGTTAATCCCACACACAATAGTTGCACTGGCTCAGAGCTGGAGAGAAGCGTTAATGAAATATTTGAACAGAGAAAAGTTTAAGGACATTCTGTGCACTGTAATGCTTGGATTATTACATGCATTTTAAGCACTTCAGAACAAGTACAATCCCAGCATTTTATTGTTATACCTAAACCAGAAAAGTATTTCAGGCTGCAATTTTATTTTTAACTTCCCAGCAGTAGGTCTCTCAGACTGAATCTTTCAGAGCAGTGCTGTCAAATGCTTGTGGGAAGTTTCTAAATCTTAATAAAATGGATTTAATAAAAGAGATTTGCTGCAAAAACTAAAGAACTAATAAGTAACCTTTTTCTACTACATTTGAAATATAACAAAAACCTAATGAATAGATAAAAATGCTGTGGGGATTCAGGAGGTCTTTAAAGCAAAAATCTTTTCTTGTATATCTATCTACCAGTTGATTCACGTTGGTATTATTAAACATTCCTGAAGAAGGAACCTATTACACCATGAAGTTAGCGTGAAAGTTTCAGCTATGGACTGTTCGCTGGAACTTGTCAGCATTCTTGCAGACACTTTGCATTGTCTTGCTCTTCCTACAACCACAAGGTAAATGTCATACAAATGTCACGAGCAATTTAAAATAATTTAATTACTACAGAAATAATGTCTGAAGACAGAAAATGAAAATTATAGTGACAGCCCACCACACTAATACTCTAATGAGCTACTTCGTGTCACCAATATCCAGAAATTGGTTTGTGTAAATCAAGCATACCTGCAAGCCGTGCTGCACGGCAGCTTTCCTACCACTCGGTGTGAAAGGGCTGCTTTCAAAGAGGAGAGCTATCAAGTGCAAGTTTGCAATTTGTCTAAAAACCTATCAAACACAGAACCATCTTTTAGGAGCAGAAAATTGTAATTCTGGTGTATAAAGAACGTAATACACTGTATGTAAATACAATATGTTAACTACATTTCTGACTTCCAGAGAGACAAACGAATTACCTCCGCAATCGCTTAGGAAAACCCTAGAGCTGGCTTAAGGTAAAACTGACTGTTGCTGGGGTAGTAAGTGAGCCCTCCTTCTCCCAAAATGGCCACAGATCAGCAGTCTCCTTACAGAGGCACTTGCTACCTACTAGAAGAAGTTTTTGCGACTGTCAGTGATTGCTTCCAGTTTTATTCCAAAAGGTGCTTTGTACTCCTTACTGTAGATGCAAGTTATTGTGCATTATTCTCTTGAAAAATAAACTTTAATGATAAACAAGGCAGCCAACACTTTACCCGTGTTTAACTTAAGCATTTCTCACCATCCACAGCCCCTTCTTTCTCCGGTTTATTTTTGCCCTCCTATATATATATATCCCTCCAGTTCTGAAACTATTCATAAACGTGCTGCCTATTCCCTTTGTACCCAAGAAACATGAGGCAAAGGAGAACCATAAAGGAAAATGATTACTGGAAAATGATTACTAAATGCTTTTTAGGTTTGCTCTCAATTTTATGTGCATATATATAAATACATACTTTTTTACTTACTGTTCAGTAAAAACCCCAATAAAAATCCTAGAAAAAACTTAATACACGGTTAACTCCTAGCAATCTCATTGCTGCACACTGACAACTGCACAGAGGATCTCTCTTCTGAACTAAGCAATACTCAAGGAGACTTTAAGAGCTGTGCAGGCCCAGAAAACTGACATCCTTCTAGGTCTGTCCCTGCCCGGTTAAGGTATGACGTATGTTAATGGAGCAATATTGGGGAAAAAGGATCAGCTGCTATGTGAATAATACCTATTTTGTCAATATATGTAGGTCTAAAACCTTCAGAACTGTCAAATGTTACACCTCTGCCAAGGAGTAAACTCAGCATCGAATCACTTAAGAGATTAGTAGGAGGAT